>NC_039481.1:3477818-4077818 GCF_003590095.1 Trichoplusia ni
ATAAAGACAAGTGGGTATGTTATATTCTCGGTATAGAACATACCTAGTCGTGGCCGGCCTACAGATAGTTTCATCACTTACGCCTATCAAGGACAAAGCTATGAGATTACGTGAACGATTTTACAATAACATTCATTTAAATGATAATATCATTCCATTTATCTATTTTTAGAATGAGCTTCCTACGGATGTTTTTATTTACTGATGTCTTAATCAATGCTCTTTATAAATTATTTTTCTGTTGAAATAAAAAAGGAATAAAAAAAAAACTAACTTCAAAAGATCAGAATTTCTGGATTCTGAGCAGGTGAAAAAGACTCTTATAAATATCTGATGACAAAAATTGATGTATATTATAAGGAAAATCATAAATAACTAAAGATTTAGCACGGCTTTTAAAAGTGGCATTAAAATAAATTGACGCCTTCAGTAAGGGTCTCACCCTTGCAATTTATCAAAGCTTTTGGAGAACTGCATTTATCAAGAACAGAAAGTAGTTTAATTTATTTCTCTACGATGATCCATGAATCACTTGGATAAACGATTTACTTTGAGATTTCTGTCATGTAATGTGTTACGTTAAATCTGCCTTCATTTGTAATTCGTGTCACTGTCACAGTCATCGTCCGACCTTCGAATTTATGTACAAATAGTTTTTCCCATGAATCATCTCTGACTTCAATTAACGAAAAACGACCCAGGAAGGGGTTAAGACTCAACCCAATTATATATATTCTTATCATGGCTAGCTAATGGAATGCCACTGAATGTGGAAGGTGAAGAACAATCCAAGTACATTTAAAGAACAAAATGGCACATCTACTATTCTACTTTGCTAAAGAAAAGTTGGCGTGACACTAAAGGTCAAGAAAATAGTAATCAACTACTTGCTACAATTTTGTCGACTAGAAATCAGTAGATTAAAATCCCTGAAATAAAAACCGATCGATTGCGAATCTTAAGACTCGTAAAATTGAGACATTCGGACGAATGGACGAAAAAAAAACAATTCACGATATAAGTGCTCACGCGACAAATTAATTACCTGATTTCTCATAAGCATTGAGAATTTGAACTCTTTGTTTTATGAGATACAGCCTGATGAAAAACGGGCAGACAAACAGCGGAGTCTTAGTAATAGGGTTTCGTTTTGAGCCTTTGAATACGGAACAACCTTCAGTCGAGATGGGTTACAAATAATGACCTATCATGGTGGCGCTGCAAAATCGCAGGCTTCAAATTAACGCTACCTCACTAACAGCTGACAAAGTTTACTATAAAACAATGAAGGAGACCAATAAACAAGAGCAAATTAGATATCTCTTAATAATATATGAGGCCATTATCATTATTATTTGAAAGACAGACTGCTCAAAAAAGAACCCATAACGCATATCTTCTATTCCATCATGGGTTAAAGACAATATAATCATAGTTAATTGGTTTATAATTAAAAAAAGTTTGATCAAAGCATTAAGCAGGATATTTTACTACAACATTCGTTATTGCCAGCCTCTCCTAATCTTAACATTAACTTGCAATTATAAGGGCGCATTAAAACCACATAAGTACGTGTACTTAAATGCCATGCTAAAGGCCAAGACATGACAAGAGGCAAATACTTAACGATCGGAACAACCTTATAAAATTAATCGTCTAAGACTTTGACGATTATATATAAAGAATTGCTCTTTCGCCATATCTTTGTACGTTTCAAGAGCAGTTCCATCATTTTTGTGATACTCCTATCTCATTACATATAAACTTTTTTGCCTAACCTTAATCTTCGGGATTAGTACATGAATACCATTAAACTATACCATATAAGTTTAGTTTATATAAAACATAAGATATCTAACTTATATTGTTTTGGCAATCAATATAATGAAATAATAACAGCTTAGTAATTTCCCTCAGGGCATCGAACAGTTCCTACGCAGAAATGGAACGAGCTATTTATTGCAGTGTCGATGATTTCAGACTACCATTTCTTCCAACTGCTATAACATTTCCTTTTCGTGATTTGTCTTCCGGCTTCTTTCCTCGGAAATGAGTATTAAAATCAGCACTGATTTTGCTTTCTTCTAAGTGTATAAACTTCCTTCTGTAAAGTTTTGATTAGAAATCTCAAAAAATAATTAAACTACGACACATTGTGTATAAAAGGAGTAGTGAAAATTAGAAGTTTCAAATTCTGGCGCAAAGTGGCGGTAGTCACTTTATATTTGTATTTAATACATGAATTTAGGTTAACAGACGTTGTCAATGGACCAAGTGACTTGCTAATAGGGTTCTTGCTCCTTGCATTTAACATAACAAACACTACTAACACACTTTGTTACGAAAGCAATTTGCGTAAATGGTTCGTATCCAAACGGACGTATCCTGTCGGTATCCGAGGGCCAAGATATTTTTTCATAGTAATAGAATAGAATACTTCATATGTATTGGAATGAAATTCCTTTTCTACAAGTTAAATGATTTTGAATTTACAGTTCAATATATTTGAGCAATTTGTAAGCGTTTGCACTAGAATAAATGTAACTTGCCTACAAGCTCTGGCTACAACAAGAATAGCTGAACTTCATGAATAGCCGAGTGGTATAGGCCAGCACGCCAAACCCAGTGTATGACTAGTGGCGGGTTCGATAGTTCGATCCCGACACAGGCCTTTAGCAAGCATGTTCCGAGACTGGGTGTCTTTGCACATGTGAATTGAATGTTTGTGAAACTTCGCCCCGGAACACAAGGATTAAATTCCTGAGTGCAGGAGTAATACCAAAAATATCAAGGAAAATTTCGAAATACATTCGCCTAAAATTACGAAATAAAAACAAACTAATAACAAGGTAAATATATAATAATAGGGCCACAAACAAATATTCAAATCAATAACCGTGAAATGAAATGACATAGTATAATTCCACTGCGTTTGCGTCACGCATTAAATTCCGGAATAATTGAGTGTTGAATCATTCACACGTTTTTTTAATAAAAATTCAAAGAGACTTCGGATGTTAACCATTACTCTGGCGTGACTGACAATCATCCTTCAGGTATTAGGTGATGGCCAAAAACCTCATTTGCAATTTAGGTTATGGAAGTTATGAGGCAGTATTATGGCGAAGTCATTAATTCAGCGAGAGAGATAAATCCATACCATAATACAAAGATCATCGTGTCATGGTTGCGGCAAATATTTTATAAATCACGTTTTAATATACTTAACTATAACTAGAAGAGTTTTAATAGAAGGGTGCACCTACCTGCGTAAAACAAAAACTATTAGGATGTTTATAAAAGTTATATAATAAATAACTCCAATTTTTCACTCATCAAAAGTAATATGAATGAAGACGAAAATAATTCTAAACCCGTCGGATTAAAACAAACAATAATACAATGTCCCTTTTAACCTTACACGTATGTAAATTTAAGTAAAGACAGACAAAAGTAATTGGATTCCCGAAGAATGCTTTGACGACGGCGCGCTAAGGAAACTAATTTTGGAAGGCTGACATAATTTGAACAATATCAAACACATTCTACTAACATTTGTCCCTATTCTCAAGTCATTTTAGGCTGATATTCGACTCCAAGCTAAATATTCTGTAAATAATAAGGTTTTAACGCAGCTCGCAAATAAAATATGAATAGCTAAGGGTGTACTTCAAACAACTTCGTGAAGTGAGCTGGAAGATAACGTAACTGGACAGATTAATTTAAAAATAAAACAACAGAATAAATCTTTATAAATAAATGTTTTATTATCCCGTAATATATGTGCATATAAAGCGCAAGTCATTACTTTTTCTGAAGGTGTCGTAAATTGCGACTAAGGAATTGTGTCAAAGGGTTGGGTACAATCATCTGGTGCTACACGGCCATTGACACAATTCCTTCTCTGTGCACCGAAAACTGTTTATTACGATCAATCTTAACTCACACGCTGGATACATTCTGCCTATATTTTCAAGTTCGTCGAGAAGAAAGTGAAGGTATTTTTAAATAACAATAACATTGCGCTCCAAACAGATGATGATCCTATTGGGATGATTTTCGTACAGTCTTCTAATGAAATCTTAACGGCTTCATCAAAAACGGTATTTATAGTATTCGCTCAAAAAATGAGGATCAAGCATGATAACCATTATATTTCATCCATCAGTTTTATGTTGACAAGATCCAAAGATACAAATAATTAAAACTCTTTTATTTAACACAAATAATAATAGCTACAGAACACCTACACTAGCAAAAAGGTACCGATGTGATTTGTATTCTATAGAAATACTATAGACTTACAGAGCGATAAATGCCGGCCTTGAAATATCTCGTCGTAACTATGTGAATGTCAAGAGAATTTAGATCGTTACCTTACATACTGTTCCACAAGCTCGAACAGAAGTTCTAGTTCTGTCATTAAGCAATTTGGAAGTTCAGGGATAAAACAATCTTATATAAATGTATAAGTAAATGCTGTGATTTATGTAATATAAGGTTGAATGTTTTTTTTATGTAAATCGTTTGTTTTAGGTACATAAGGACACAACATGCGATGGTTCGTCTACTTCTTTTGCCATCGCGACAGTAGAAGCACAAACATTCAACACTCAAAGATTTCTCGACTACTGGACTGACCTTTTTCGACCTTTACCCAGAAACCCTCGAGAAGGTATTGTCCCTGATTATACGCCAGAAAACCAAGAAGAATTCGATTTCATAGTAGTGGAGCGGGTTCAGCAGGATGCGTACTTGCTAATAGATTAACAGAAGTGCCGCAATGGAAAGTCCTACTAAATAGAAGCTGGCGCAACGAAAATTTCTTCTCCGACATTCCTATTTTCGCACCATTCCTTTCACTTACTCCAATGAAACTGGGGTTACAATTCAATGCCAGAGCCCAAAGCATGCAGAGATTTAAGAGGAAAAGTCTGCTTCCTGCCCCGAGGTAGAGTTCTCGGCGGCAGCAGCGTACTCAACTTTTTAATATATCAAAGAGGCCACCCCGAAGATTACAATGACTGGGCTAGAATGGGTAATGCGGGCTGGAGCTACGATGAAAATATTACCCTATTTTAAGAAATCTGAAAATGTAGGTATTAAAGAATTACAGAATTCATCGTATCACGGTCTTGGAGGATATTTAAATATTGAATACGCCCCGTACCGTTCGCCCCTCGAAAATCCGTTTAAGCAAGCTGGGGAAGAATTAGGTTATAAATGGAGGGATCCAAATGGAGAAAAAGTCATCGGCTTCTCCAAACCACAGGCTACCATGAGGAAAGGTAGAAGATGCAGCTCTTCGAAGGCGTTTTTAGAACCAATAAGATTCAGACCGAACTTGAAAGTTACAAAGTTCTCGACAGTAATGAAAATTTTAATTGATCCTTTAACCAACACAGCCGTCGGAGTCGAATTTATGAAACGAAATAAAAGGTACTTCATACTTTCATAAATATTAATAAGTTACGAACATGATATTTTCTCCACCTTCATATTTAATAAGCCGAATGTATAAGTAACATGACGGCAATTATTTTTAATAAGTAGTATTTTGCTTCAGGCTATACATGCCTATTTTCTTAAACCCATAGAACAAACATATTTTATGCAATATATCTAAAGTACCACACTTCTATTTTTTAGACTAATTTTGTAGTAGTCTAATATCACTTATTTGTTATTCTGTTGACAGGATTCAAGTAAAAGCTCGTCGCGAAGTGGTCCTAGCAGCCCGGAGCTATAGGCTCTGCTCAGCTGCTAATGGTATCTGGGGTCGGACCAAAGGACCATTTGGATGACATCGGTATCTATCCTACCATCGCGGACCTGCCCGTAGGATATAACCTGCAGGACCATGTCACTTTCTCTGGAAACGCCTTCATCATAAACCAGACTGGAATGACTATGAATGATGTAAGTTGCTCTTTTTATACAAAGTACCGTTTAGGCAATGAAAGGCATATAGGTACAAAAAAGCATACATGTTTGTATTGGTTGTTTGTATCAATTACCTAGTAACTTACACACGATTTAATTCTAAAGATTTCCCCTCGTTTGAAGAATGAACTGGTATTAATTTTGATAAAACCTACACAAAGCAATGATTCATAATAAAAGTCATTGAAAACTTCTTTAAAATCGGGCAAACAAAGACCTGTGAACCTGCTTCAAATCACACATATATCTCGTATGTAGGTCAAGTAATACGTAGCTAACCCGTTTCTTGCAAAATAAAAACATGGCAAACATGTTTAACTTACTAAGTAGATCAACAAGTCAGATCAGATTACATTGTTAGCTGCCAAGGCTAGGATATAATTTTTGGCAGTTTAATTAAAGTATATTCTTGACCCCATACGTGATCCATTCAAATTTTATTCATAATTTACGTGTCTACTCAACAAAAACCTTACGTTTGGAACAGCTGAGGAACAAAACGTTTTTTTTTCATATGCATAAAATGTATTTATTTAGAAGAAGATCCATCAATAAATTCTAGATTACACAATTTTTTTAAAAAACTTCATACCGTCAGTTATATACAAAAGGGGACTCGAACATGAATTTCTTTCTGACTATCTTATATTTAATGTTTTACTGTGCACTTTAGCCGTGAAAGCATTGGAGTCAGGCAGAAATACTTTTGCATTACATTTATGGATATGCTGTGCGGCTATCTCCATCTGCCGATGAAAAACAATGCATATCAATATACTGAGTTATAATAACTTCTCACTGCAATATTTTGTTAAATAAAAAAATCTGCAATTCAATTTTCAAAGTCATTTTCAACGTAAAATGCTTCCCGCTCCATAGCGATGAATAATTCTCCATTCACGAAGCAAAATAAAAGGAATCCATACCAAGCATACTTGGAACTTCGACATTATTTTATGCCTTTTAGGCTTAACTTTTTTATAAACTATAAACAGCGATTCCGTATCGTGCCAACAGCTTTATATCGATTGCTGGAGTATGCTCAAACTGTTAGTACAGTATTGTACTTTATCCCATTGAAATCTAATAAATAAGAATGATTCTGAAACCCACCGCAACACAACGTATAATTCCTTGCCCTTTCCGTTTTATTTTTAATCAGGTAAAGCTGACAATTTATTTATTTTAAATAGTAATAATGTGTTGTAAAATAAGTTTGGGCAACTGCCAACTTGCTTTTTTGCGTAGTTACAATTTGTTGCACAAGATTTAACTCATCGTATTTAATTAAAATTGCGACAACCCTAACGTTGAAATGTTAGTGAAGTTTAAATACAACATCTCCGAGCAAAATTAGGCGCGGAAGTTGGTCGTACAGGAAGCAAAAAAACAAACAAAATACTGTTTTCTTAAAAATCACGGAGAGATAGCTGAAAAATCAGCTGATAAAAATCATTAGGTATGTTGCGTGTTCTACAAATTATTTTCTCCAGATCATATAATAACGGGTTTCAGTATCTAATGCTTTTTACCTAACCAAACAACATCTAGGTAATAAACCAGACATAAGGCATCAGATATCACGGCATGCCCAGGCGATGTAAATATAAATTTCAAAAGTTTTTACACGTTGAAGTAAGTTAATGAAGTCGTTAACTTTTAAAGAAGATTTCGACCTTAAGTGTTGAACATAACTGAACAATGGTGTACATAAGCGCTGACCCGATTTAAAGCAAGAAAATTATTCTAAACTTGTTTGTTGTCGTCACAAATTGTTTTCGTTGGGCTTTGGAAATATTGCGAAATTTTATGCAAGTCAGACACTAAAGAATTTGGCTTTAATATTTTTGGAAGATGCAATACCTACAATTTTGGTTCTGGGGACTACCTTTTGTATACTCCAACACTACCCTCATTGTTCATGAGAACAATTCGGTCCATCCTTTTACCCTATATTTTTCCCTCTCAAAATTTGGAGGTACAAGATGCTTCTACTTTTTATGTAAACCAACTTGTGTGAGTGTAAAACAACTCCACGATTGCATTTTTAATCGAAGAAAAAACGGAAGACACTCTTAAGTCGCAATCGCATAACTTTTTTACAGCCATTCGCTTGTAATATTTATTGCTATGTTAAGTATGGTATACTTAAAAGTATTTCGCATGGTAGTAAATCAGAATATGATACTGGGATAGAAATCGAAGGGAACCTTCAAACATTATTTCAATTGAGTAATCTAGTGCTGTTTTAGTATTTGTGTCTGATTATCTGATAATCACAATTTGTTTCATAGATGTCTGCCGCATCTCCGTTCGCAGCAGCAGCGTATATGAGTGGGCGTGGGCCTTTAACTCTGCCTGGCGGAGCTGCTGGTCTTGCCTTCGTCCATACGAAACACTCTCGAGATGTAGATACCAGTCGCCCTGACATCGAGCTTGTCATGGGAGCAGGCTCTCTGGCTGGTGACGCTATAGGAATTCTACGATCACTGCTAGGTCAGTATTCATCGAAGAGGTACAAAACAATAACAGCAAGAAAAAAAGAAGTAGATCACCTCTGCAGTATATTTATTGACCCTTAAGGTATAGGTCAATATGGAAAATAAAATAGAACGAGCATTGAACTCAAAGAGGGATCTTTCGATGAATATGTTATTCATATTTGCATATTATCTTAGACTATAACCTTTATCAAAAATCGGCACACAGTAACGTAAAAATAAAGTTCAATACGACCCAACTAATTAACAGCATTTCCCGTAAATATTCCAAGTAAAAGTAATAACATTAATTTCACCTAGTTATCATTAAAAGTTCAGAGGGTTTACTGATGCGTAGATACATTTTGGAACGCCCGGCTAGTTGCGGGCTCAGAACCCTTACTAATGAGCTGAGTTTGCGTCTCGCGTTAATTACTAGGAACGTGTCTTTATACTAACATTAAATGAAGTTTGTGTTTCATATTCCAGGAATAACGGATGATTGGTACTGGAAGGTTTATAGTTCGTTACCGTACAGCGTCCGGCAAAACACGTTTGTTATAAACCCGGTGTTGATACGACCGAACAGTGTCGGTCGACTAATGCTAAACAGCCCGAATTTCACCGACCATCCCAGAATACATTTAAATTATTTCGCCGATAATAACGACTTACAAACTATGGTCGAAGGTGTTCGCATGGTGAGAATTGTTTTTATCTTCGAAAACAAGGTTTTTTTTACGTCGATCTCTTCATGATCGTTGATAAAGGTTTTAAGGACACATACTTTATTCTAGTTCTTTTTTTTATAAGATGGATCTTTTTTTTTCAGCCTTAAGTAATTTATTCATAATTTCTTGCATTTATATTTCCTCAGATACAAAAAGTAATAGGTACTAAAGCGTTCCAGCGCTATGGAACTAAACTCCACACTACACCGTTCCCTGGGTGCGAGTCCTTATTGTTCGACTCAGATGAATACTGGGAGTGCGCCATTATGCAGACTTCTATCACATTAGACCACCAAGTAAGTATCATATTAGAAAAAAATCTCTAACCTCATGTTAGTAAGTAGTCCTTATTACGAAAAATTTGTTAAAAACAGGGGTAGTGATCAGTTGATCAGATGTTTATGACAAAATAGACAATTGCGAAAAAGTGGAAGGAGGTCCTAAGGTACGTCAGGGCAAAGAATACAGGTATAAAGACTTAGATACCATTAACTGAGAATCTCATTATTTCTACGATATTTACCATGAGAAGTCTCCTGTAGTCCTCATCACGTGATCTGTTTCTGATTCTTCTGGATTATTACGACATTGTACACGGGTCGAGACTGACAATGAATGAATATTAAGTAGGTACTTCTGTTATCGACTTCCAACATCATTTACAAAATTCCTTTCTTACTTCCAGGTTGGAACTTGCAAGATGGCGCCAGCAGATGATCCGTCGAGTGTGGTAACACCAAGGCTTCAAGTCAAAGGTGTGGCCGGGCTTCGTGTCGCGGACGCTTCCATCATGCCTCGGATCCCCGCCGCGCACACACACGCAGCCGTCGTCATGATCGCAGAAAAGGCATCAGACATCATAAAGGAAGACTGGGGAATACCTATAAACAACTTCTTATAATAAGATATAGGAAGACTACCATAAATACATAATAATAGTAGAAATTGGTAACACTTAATATGACCTTTCTAGTCATGTCAATTATTTACATACCAAAAATAAATTAGTTAAGTAGAATATTAAAAAAACGAGTGTTTACTATAAGGATTATATAATTAAGTAATAAATATATAAATAAAATTACCTCCAAAAAAAAATACCAGTTCACCTTAGGTTCAATCGTTAAGCAGTATTTAGTATGGATATACCAGATATTGCGACTTGCAAACGACTTCCGTAATTTAGCATAAATTAACCCGTTCTTCGGAAGGTTTCACAAACGTACAAAAGTGTCATCCGCTAAGACAACCCCTCAGAAGAAGCGTTCAAAAATCACACAAATGTTTGTCCTATGCTGGGATAAAGCCCGCGATACGTCGCGAACAGTGGATTAGGCATTGTACACGGCTATTCGTGCTAAAATTTATCATTTTTGTAACTAGAGAACAAAGCTTATTATTACTATAATTATGATCTACTGTTAAAATAAATAAAATGTTTAGATAATCGACACATAGAATGTATAATAATACTTAGTTACCTTCATGTGCAATATATACATAAATAAGTTAATGATAAATGTAGTATATAATCCTGGCTACTTGGTTCGTTCTATTGCTGGGCAATTAACTATTAGGTACAAAACGAAATAGAAATGGCTCAGCAGAACTAGACTCTCGCGTAGACAAAACAAGCAAAGGATTTGTACCTGAGATGTACATAGGTGAGGAATGTGTTTTCGCTCTCCCACCAATGAAACATCAAAAAATAGCAATGCTCCTTTGACACAGGGGACAGGGAAATGGTAAAAAAATGGGTGTTGCTAGGTTTGCGACGTAGTCTACCAGCCAGTCCAGAGTTTTCGCAATACATGCTCGAATCGCACATTATTGCGCGATTGCCCACTACGAATATACATACATCTATGTTCAACATATTTTCCATGCGCACACATCTTCACAGTTACACATATCCGTCGTGTTCGGTGGACACACAGCCATATCAGTAGTGTAGTACATTAGAAAGTACATAAATAACACAAAGCCATTCTTATTCTTTAAGTGATTAAATGATTAAATCTCAAAACTGCTTTTTATTTTCATTCTGTGTATAAAAAAACTAGATATGCCTATATAGTAAAAAGAACAGTCCCAAAAACACTGATATAAATAAAAATCTATGAATAAAAATGCAACATGTTAATTTAAAACACTTTATTGGATCTTAAACTACACTATATTATCTACAAAATAAATAACAACAAATAACTCAGTCTGGTGAGGGACCAGTCTTTGTCTTCCTGTTGAGCTTCCTGTACAGGAAAGACAAGCGTTTCTCCATATCCTTCCATTTCGTTGGTCTTGTCTGACGGCTACCTGTATTCGCCCACATCTTCCTTTTCCTTAGCAAAATCTAGAAAGAGTGAGAGAAAATTAAATTAATAAGAAACTTAATTAACTTGGTTAACATATTATTATTGTTTTAGTTTTTGTCTATACTACACTATTGCTTTGCAAACCAAAGACGGTTGTAAATGTTTATTGTTTAAATAAATTAATTAAATCATTTGTTTTCTACAATGAAGCTCTTATAAACATAATTAATTATAAATTTCAACAATGTAGAAAAGTAGACAACATAACTATCTAAAAATATACTTTAGTATGTAGTAGAGTTACCTATTTTTCATTTTATCGCACATACTGAATCCACAAAACTAACTGCTAACAACAAAAAGAACTGCTGTTATGGTCAAATTTTTATACTGATATAGTGATGGCTCAGCTTCTATAACCAAGCAATCAAAGCTAATGCTGAGTCTTGGCCTATAATTTCATACAGAATGTTTGTTAACCTACTAAATATACTCAGTATATATAGTACATATTACTTACTTGATATTCATTTCCACTGACTCCTCTAATCCATGAGGGTACTGTGTAGAGTGTCTTCACTGGGTGTAAATCTCCAGATCCCATGATATCTATGTAATCATTTTGGCCAAAGAGAGCCTTACGCTCAGTCCAAGCAAATGACGGTCTGAAATAATTATAAAATTTTAGAGTAATAGGACTAGAGAGTAAAACAAAGATAAAAGATTATGAGGCCTTACAAAGATAGGACCATAAAATGCATGTTTCAGATAGGAAAGCAAAATACAAAGCTGATATAGGCAGCCTATTGCTATTATTAAATGGTAAGTACTAAATTACTTCATCGCTTTAATTTATTTCTTCTCTTTCAGAGGAGTTTAATATTATTTAACATATTATCTTATACCTGTATTCGGGAATAGGTAAACGTCTTGCACCAGTTCGAGGCAATAGACCACCACTCCATAGCTTCTCTTCGTATCCGTATCTTCTTATAAGACGCGTCTTTTCAGCATGATATCTTGTTCTATAATTTTAAAAAGTCATGTAAATCCAGAAGAGCAACGATAAAAAATTTATTTAAAGAAGTGATTCTAACCTCACAATGTTTACAGTAGGTTTGAAAAAGAAATTCAAGACTGTCGATCCCAGCCACGTCATTATTAATTAGTTCATTCGTGCAGGTCCTCTGAGATCAAATATAGGTTAACGAATTTTTAATTTAATGCGATAAATCGAATTCGAAAAGACTAAGAGTTCTCTAAACTCTACAGGGCCTTTTAGTAAAACAAAGTGACATGACATCAAATTGACAGATATTTTATAGATATATAAAAAACCAGTTTAGAAATATAGATATAATTATTTTAAGATCTTGTCTTTGTTACTAAAAATGTTAGTTCTTAATGGCCATTATCGGTATTTAAACATATCAAAGAATAGTGATTTAATTGAGGGTTCAGATATTAATCTGTCATATTTTAGTGCAGCTCACCATTTTAACAGGCACAAAATGCTCTACTTATTTGATTTGTTTAATATTCTAATATACATAACTGTGTACATGTGTACTCAAAATAATTATTTGATTCAACCAAGAAATGAACTTAAATGATTTCGTAAAAAAAACATGGCATCAATAAACAAAGATAAAAAAACGTTTCAAGTTAGGTTAAAAGGCATCGTTTCGAAGTTCATAATAAATACTTAATAAAAAAAAAGAAACTAATCAAACAAAATGGCCGATGTTCTTTAAAATAGTTTTATGAGTATATTGAGAATTTTATGGAAAGTTTTGCTATAGTATGTATTAGAATTGATTGATTATACCATAATACTTTATTTTTTATTTCTACGCATGAAATGTTTTTTTCCTATTTGAAAGTATTCGTCTCTTCCTAAATATATAGTAAATAACAAGACAAACGAACTCCCTTGTTTGTTTATTATTTGAGATAATGCAATATTATTGTTATATTTTAAAGAATTTTGTGCAAAAAGTATGTAAATCCGTCTTAATTTACGGAAATTCTTAGTTCGCATTTATTTTGTGCCAATAAGATTCTAGTTGTGCTTGTGTTTACTTGGGCGCGTAATTGCGTTGTTTGTTTACGTTTCATGATGTTGCAGTTATAACATTGTTTTGTTATTATGAATTAATATTAATTTGGAAATGTTGTTTTCAGAAATTGTTTCAAAATAATGTCTAAAAGAGATCAAGGCGACCGAAATGATAGAAAGCTGGATTCTAGTGACTATGAAAACTTGATATCCCAACACAGTGTATTTGAATCGTCACGATCGAAAAACCAAGAGTTACCCAGTTTTCCCGGATTTTCAAATGCCGAAACACAAACAAAAACTAGTGACATCAAAGAACAAGCAGTACACTCTGGTTTGGGGGCATGGCATTACAACCCATGGTGGATGCTGGCTAGCACATCGCGGAACCTACCCTCTCAGGACGACTATTCAGAGCACAGTGATCAAACTAAAGTGAAACAAGAGCCTGTCGGGGCTGGCACTCCAGACAGGGACCCTCTACAGACAGAACTAGAGCAGTTCCAAGCAGATACTGTAACACCTCCAGTTGGACTAGATTCGTTTTGCGACGATTGCTCTGATCCTTTTTGTGACTCAAGTGTAGCAATATGTCGCAAACTTTTCCACTGCCCCCACTGCCGAAAAAGCTACCCAACAATTTTAGAATTCAACACACATTTAACAGGAGTACATCCAGCACAGAAGCCTTTCAGATGTCAGATATGTTTGGAACCATTTCATAAGAAATCTCATTTACGAAGACACTTGGATGCTAACCATACTCGAAAAGATGTAAACAAGTGTACAGTATGCTCTAAATATATTAAAGATAAGAGCAATCTACGTAAACACATGCAAGTTCACACAGGCCGTGTACCTCAGAAACAATTCAAGTGTGACTTATGTAATAACAAACGCTACATGTCTTTAGACAGACTTAACAACCATAAGGTGGTGTGTACTGGGGAAAAAGTACTGAAGTACTGCGACATGTGCACCAAGGTCTTTGATAATTCAAGATCATTGAACAGCCACAAAAAAGTACACGCCCGGGAATTGAAGTGTGATAACTGTGGGGAACAGTTAAGATCATTGGAACAGTTTACAAATCATAAAATGATTTGTCAAGGTACTACATCAGAAGCAGGAGGCAGCCACGGAGGCTCCAGTAACACAGGGGTTCAAGCTGTAGGCCGTTGCTGCACTCAGCCAGGACTATGTGAACATGACAAACCGGCTTACCTGAACATACCTGGATATGCCACTGGTAGAGTGCTTGATGCCACTCTGTCCTCTTTAAAGTCAGAGCTCAACTGATGACACATGCCACAATGGCTTACAAAGTAACTAATTATTACATATTATAAATTAAACAGTTTCTTTTTTACAAGATTACCAAATAGATAAATAAATGACAGTAATAATTTTCACAATTGAGAATTTCACAAGACTGATGCAAATATCCCGCCTCACGACTTGCTTTATTATTACCATTTAAATTTAGGCTTTAGTTGTAGGTTAATACAGTTAGAGTAAGAAACATAGCCATTTGAACATGTTCTCATATATTTGCAGGAAGAGTGAGTAAAATATATAAGAATGTGGTTAAGTTGTTATATCCACCTTTATTTTTTAATTATAATTAAATGATTGTTCAATGAGAACAGAGTTATAGAACCAGATCATACATGCAACAATTATTATAAGTTTATCAGATATTTTTTTTTATTATTTGATATCTTTTCTATAACAATGCTTTGACTGATTTAGAGTAAATGTGAATGTGCAGTATTACATACATTAAATCAATTTTTATTTTTCTATTTTGGAGATGTTATAAGAGTATGTTATTTTTATAATTTTAGAACATAATATTTTAGTTTTAGCTTATGTACCTAAGTTGTATGTTGTAAACAGTCAGAGGAGACGTATGAGGAGCATTTTATGTTTTCCAGTGCTCTGATGTACTTTATTCTCCAAAGACATAAATATATAAAATTATGTAGTTTCGTATACATATATAAACATGTATTTCGAATATTTTCTAAAGACAACTTTTATACAAATAGCCATGGGACAATTGTTTCATGAGACACCTGTAGGCTAAGTAAAGTAATGCTTGGTAAAGTGCAATGTACCATTGGCGAAGCCTTGTTCATGTTATGGTTATTGGTAGATTTGTTGTGTTCTCCTTACCCATTATATTTATTCTTGAAGTGTAATACACTGAAAAATTATTGCTGCAATTTATAAAATTATAAGTGTAAGTAATGTTTTATGATATATTATTATGTTAATACAACATGTGTACACACACCCTAATTGTAAGATTCGAGGCTATAATATCTAAAGCTATCAAGCCTTTATTTTGCTAAAATATCATAGGAGTTATTTCTATACTCTCAAATTTTTTCTTATACTTATATTTTTTTAAATCTTATTATTTCTAATTTTATTTATTTTGTTCATGTTATGTGGAAAGAAGAGTACTTCTGTTTGGAGGCTTTTTATTCATAATCAGTTGTTGCTATTTACAATTGTTTTTAATACTAATAGCTTAGTTTATTTTTAATATCTTTATGACTTAGTTACGTAGTTTATATTTTGATAAATTTTAATATGTAAGTTCCACACAGGAATCTTGCTTTTACAAGCCACCGAAAATATTATTGGGTTTATAATACCAAATTCGTTTTATAAAGTTAATACATAATATTATATTGTAGTTACTTAATTGGTGACTTTATTAAGGCGTTTCGGTTGAGTTTATACACTTTACAATTTTGTATTATTGTTAATATTTTAAGTAATTGTATCACTACTGGAGAAGGGGGCTTTGCTTTGTGGTAACGGACTAAGAGCTGACTGCAACTTTGCATGGACTACAAAAAAAGGACTTATGGCCAGTTAAATGATGAAACCGTCACGAAGATAAGCCTGCTTGTCGAGTAGTGTTAATTTAATAAATCGTAATAGAAATAGTTGTCTGTTCTATTGTTGAGAAGTTGGTGTATATTACCAATAATACCGTTTTTATGTTTGCAAAATGATTGATACTATTTAAGCTGCACTGATATCAAATTCTAACAGTTGTAAACTTCAACTGTCCGATATAATAATCTTTTAATCGTGTATCCTTATAGTATTTTAAATATATATAGGTAATTATGTCTGCGTAATGTGTACCAAGATCATAATTGATAATTGTTTTGCACAGAGCACAGCACAGCTCCAAATATTTATCGAAACGCCACGAAGTTGTCAATCTTCTTGTTATTGACTAACCTGTAAGAAAATATATGTAAAGAATATATTTTATTATGAAATATTCATAAGTGTAGCGTAGATTCAACTTAACATCGGGTACTGAAATAAATGCTAACTTATTGCGGTGGAATATGACAATAATATCATGTAATTCAATCTTAGAGACATCTAAGTCCCTGTTATTACGCCGCAAAAGAGCACTACACTGCATGTTTTCAATATTCATATTTTTTCTGTCAAGCACTTCCCAACTTTGTTTGGGTCTGCGTGAAATCTCACCGAATACAACAATGTTATACAGTATTTTTTTATGCTATAGTGACTTCGTTTACAGGCACCCTAATTTATCAATATGTTTCATCAAAACAAAGTGCTATCATAGTATATTTAAATAAAATTGAATAAAGTTTATCTAAATGATGAATTCTCAAATATTTGAAAATGGGTGGCTATTTGTGAATATCTGAGAATTCATGATGAGGATTGAATGATTCAAATTTATTTTGAACATTTGATAAGTCTCCCTAACACTTATATGTATTAACGTTTGATTTGTAGTCGTTATTAATATTCGGTACCCAGATTTTAATTGTTTTTATACCATACATTTGGAAATTTTAAAATATACAGAAACACTTAATGTGTAGGTAGTAGGTACCTTTTCTAATACTTAAGAAATAGTTGTAATCCGACCGCTGCTATTTTACTACTAAAGCACCACAAAATTTATCAATGATTTAAAAAACGCGTGTCGATGTGGTCTACACGGATGTTGTAAAATTATTTTGCTGACTACACACAAAAGAAATATAAATTGCGTCAGCACCATGTTCATGAAAGTAGAATAAAGTCAAAGTGAATTTTTGGGTTATGTCGCAAAGTATTTCAGAGCCGCCGTATTGCCAAATTTTTTTGAACCGCCTAATTGTAATCATTATTTTTTTTAATTCTAAAAATTGCTTAAATAAATGTATGCGTTATATTTTTTAGGCAATGACCAATAGTGAGGCAAACTGATACTACCATTGTAACCGCAGACTTTGTGACTGAATATTATTTGTTTGGATTGATATTATACAGAAAATATATACCACTAGGTACCTAATATTTTGTCTTTGTAGTTATTTAGCATGGTGTGTAACTTTTAATGCACCTAGGTTTAAGAAAAAATGTGTTCATATGAATTTAGTTAGGTACATAGTTTATAGTTCATCTATTTGATTAGTAAAGTAGACTGTAAAACAGTGTAATGTGAATTACGATTCGAATGCATTATTTTCCAATAAAGCCTTCCATTGCGTATAAAACAAAATCAGCCAAAATTCAATTCTGCGAAAGTTTTACAATAGCGACATGTTTTCTTTCGAGCAATGGTAATAAAAGTTGTTCACTTACGATTGTGTACCCGAATGTAGAAAACTTAGTTATTTGAACGCAAGTTAAAAAATAGCGTACATACCGTTACTAATTATCACGAATAAATTAATTTCCTTTCTGTTAAAATGTGTTGTTATTTACTCTCCCTGTTTTTATTAATTCTATTGACTATTGAGTTATCTACTACTTATTTGCGAAGTTTTGGCTTTTTATTTAATTATTCGAAATTAATCATTATGATCACTTACTTTGATAAACTTTGTAGCAAATGATATTAATTAGTACTAAAGGCTTAGTTGGCCTCTAATAATAGAACAATGCAGTTGACCAAAAATATTTTTATTTTTTTTACTTAGAACAGTAACATTTTATATAACAACACGACCACGCTTTGCTGATGTTTTTATAATCTTAGATTTCTTTTCTTTTTTCTTCTTGGCAATATTCTCTTTCCTCTTCTTTTGTCTTTCATCTTTCTTTTGTTCTACATTCTTTACTCTGGTATCCCATTGCTTCTTGCTTTGTTTCTTCTTTTGATCCTGTAAGTAATAAATTAAAACTATTATTTCAAAATACTTCAACAATGCGGCAGTTTTTAATTAAGCCTAGTATTCACTAGACAATTATTTACGTAACCGAAGTCATGTGCTGACTTTTAACATTTTCAGAAACTTTTCAAGCACCAAATTTTATGCCTGGTACAATGCCTCGAAGGCTTTCTATTCAAATACTTGGCAAATATATTTATCATAAGAGAAATCATAAATTCTTACCATTTTCTTTATAGATTTCTTTAGTAATAGAGGGTCATCTTTAACTTTTTGTCCCTCTGCTTTTTGTAACACATTCTTCCATGCAATCTTTTCTTTTATTTCCTTAACTTTTCCAGTTTCTTCCCTTTCTTCTAATTGTTTAAACTTTTCTTCCTGTTGTTTTAAATTCTCAAGAATCTTTTTAGGATCTTTTTCTGCTTTACTAACTCTTTCTGTAATAAGAAAGAAGCATAGACATTATCTTCCTTATCATAAATCTTTTTTTTTTTCTTTTTTAAATATGCAAGGAGTTATTGCAAATTCACAACAATTTGGCAATGACTAAAATACCTAAACCCTATCTAAAAAATTAGATATAATCAGACTGGAAAGCATTATTAAAGCTCAATAAAAAAACCGGAACCATAAAATACCAAGACTTGAATCTCACCTTTTTTGCCAACATTAGCAAAGTCAAATTTGGAGAAGACAAGTTTCCCTTCATTGTTGAACACTGGTTTTGCAATATTCACATTTGGTTTTACTTCTGCTTGAGATTTCAACATGTCTGCAAAAGGTGCATCCACAACGGGTTTCACCTTTGTTTTATTTAATCTCTCTTTCTTTTTTATCTTTTTGTTTAATTTACTACTCAAACTCTTCTTTTGTAGCTTATTTTTAAAACTGAAGTTGTTCTGTGATTTGATTTTCTGGAGCTTTTCTTCAAGTTCAGCAATAGTGCGAGCTCGCTTCGGCATTTCAGTGTCATCATTAGTTTGTCCATTCTCATTGACTATTTCTATATCCAAGTTATCTTCATTCTCACCTATAAAAGTATTAAATTGATGTATCAATACTTGTTTACAGAAGTGTGAAATAGAAACAATGATCTTAGTAAACTATTAAATAAAATGTTTGCATACCTTTCATTTGTAGTGGTAGAGCCATGACAGAGAAAACGTTTTTCAAAAATGTAAACTCTTTATTTAGGTCTGCTTTTATTTTCTTCATTTTTATAACTTTCTTTTGCGTCATTTTTAATAATTATTTCAACCCTGCAACAAGTTTACTGAGTAGTAAGTTTGGCGCCATCAAGATTTACAGGAAACCCGAGACAAAGCAGACTACAAATAATATGCCCCGAAATTAGAGAGATAAAAGAATATTAACCTGACCAATATGAAGCTTACTAACAAATATTTACGCTTAAGACACGAATTCGACAATCGCAGGCTGGCATTAACAACACGACATAACCTAACTTTTTGTCACCATGTTTACATCATTAAATGACAGTAGAAACCACAGATCTAATTTACATAAATCCAAAATGAGCCATAGAGCTCAACCCGGGGTGACCCAAAAAAATACTTTATTTTTTTTCATTTTTTTACATACTATCCGTCGAACTCTTGTTGCCCTAGGCGTAGCAGCAGTATTGGAACCTAATGGTTTGATCCGCGTTGCTGACAAGAGACCATAATGACACATTCAACATTGTCTTTGCCACGAATGTCACTGTCATCAACAGCGCAGGTCAAAGGCTTGCTAATATTTGTCAACACAAAACAGGGTTATTCAGATTATCGATATCGGCTGCTTGTTACAAAAATAAGAATATTTTGGATCTCAATAAGTGAATTGGAGAAACAAAGATGAATAAAACCATGCGATCGACCATATTGTTGAGAAAATATTGCACCGTTACACCAAAAAGTACTAGTCAAAACTTTTTTGAAGAAATGAAGAAAAATTTTATTGCCACTAACACTTTTCAAAAAACTCTTTTAACATGCGGATCAGCTGCTATTGCCCTTTTAAATCCACATCGCGGTGACATGATCGCATGTTTGGGCGAGGTAACTGGAGAAAGCGCGATAAAGTACATGAAGAGCAAGATGATAGAAACTCAGGAAGGGGCTGATATACTAAGAGAGAAGCCGCGTATCAATACTTCTACAGTCTGTTTTAAAACACTGTCTCAAATGCCGGAAAACACTCTAGGCCGTGTTTATGCAGACTTCATGAAAGAAAACAATATAACAGCTGATTCGCGGTTGCCGGTCCAATTTATAGAAGACCCAGAACTCGCTTATGTAATGCAAAGATACAGAGAAGTACATGATTTAGTTCACGCCACTTTATTTATGAGTACCAACATGTTAGGAGAGGTAAATATAAAGACATATTATTATGAGAATGTTGTGTTTTGCATTTCCAGTAATACTTTTCACCTCTATTTTGTCTACTTTTATTTGGCTATTTTGTTGCATTCCAGGTCACAGTAAAATGGGTTGAAGGTATTCAAACAAGGTTACCAATGTGCATTAGTGGAGGGATCTGGGGTGCTGGTAGGCTAAAGCCAAAACATCGTGAAATGTACTTGAAGTATTATCTGCCTTGGGCCATTACCACAGGAAACAATGCAAAGTTCATGCAAGGTATTTGTCATTTTACACACCAATACAGAATAAGATGAAGTGCAAATTGGTCTTGTATTGTCATTGAGAATGTTTGAGATGTCACAAATATTTTCAATGAGAATGTAACACTAATGCTAGGACAAATCCCATTTGGTCCAACTTCAGAGCTAACCAATGAAATGATGCCTTAGTGAATATTTTCTGATGACCATGAATAAAATTATTATTTTCAGGAATTTATTACGAAAAAAGATGGGATCAAGATATAGACGACTTCCACAAGGAAATGAACATTGTGAGATTAGTAAAGAAGTAAAAATAATAAATTACCTTATTTGTAAATAAATTGTTATAATAGTTTTAGAATGGAAAGTGGTTTATAGTCAATTTTTTTGTTGAAACAAGTAAAACGCTGTTTAAATTCTGTTGGCAATTTTATTGCAAAATATAACACTTCTTCCAATATTATATCATAATAACATTTCTGAACTTCGCCCATTGGGGTTATGGAGGTTTGTAGTACGGTTTCCCACTTCTACTATCCACTCATACCAAACTCGGCGGGAGTCTATACAACGCCAAAACTTTGCTGTAATTATTTCACCTTTATGTACCCTCAAAGGAGTCTGAAATTAACAAAACAAGAAACTAATGTAAGGAAAGTTCGTTTTTTTTTATTTGATGTAGTGTATGAAACATATATTATGTATAAAATACCTTTATAGGAATGAAAACTGGGAACCATGAAATCATTCCTGGACTGTGGGTGGAAGGCACTATACTGATCATCTCTTTCCCATACAATGAACAGTCAAAATATCCCCCAAATCCATGCAAAACATTGTCTTGTTGTACTTCCCAGGTTAAAGTTTCTGATCTCCTATTGTCTGTTAATGGCAGGCCTCTATAGTCAGTAAGTTCTTGACCTTCATGGTCCCTTGCACCTTTGGCAGGGTGCTCAAAAGTGAAAACAAGCTACAAAATAAAAATAAGTTAGAATATTTTATCATATAGAAAATAGGTGCATAGGCATATAGATACTTTGTGCAGACTCTTACCTTAGTTTCAGCTATATCATGTTTATTTTGCATATAAACAACCCACAAAGTTTCCAGATTTTTATCTTTTTGGTTTGGTGAAACTGATGGGGCTGCTCTAGCAGCCGCCCACAAGCGAGGCGAAGAGATGGGCGCCACATAAGATCTATATTCACAAGGTATTGATATACCACCCGGCTTTAGAAGACCTGCGGCGCCATCTAAGCACTCTGGGGAGAGCTCATTATCACCCCAGGACCCTAGAAATCAACACAATATATTACATTGAAAACAGTGAAACTGGTTCAAGGTATATATAGCAAATTAGGAGTTGTGCAAGAAACAAAATATTGCAGATTTTTTTTGTGGAAAGTGTGTGTTTTAAATGTTAGAACTTATTTCGGCAAGTATGCTGTTACCTAGTAGCTCTGAGACTATGATATCGGCTTTCGGCGATAGGTTAATGTGTCGCATGTCCCCCGGTATAACAACAACATCTCTATCACGCCATACTTCTCGCACTTGCGCTGCTAACACCACCACTGCACACGGGTTCTTTTCAACAGCCACAACCTTAGTAAAGAAATAAAATATTAAACTTTAATAAAAAGAA
The DNA here is from genome assembly GCF_003590095.1 of Trichoplusia ni. Classification (NCBI taxonomy): domain Eukaryota; kingdom Metazoa; phylum Arthropoda; class Insecta; order Lepidoptera; family Noctuidae; genus Trichoplusia; species Trichoplusia ni. The sequence goes on from NC_039481.1 coordinate 3,500,798, forward strand.
ATTGCTAAGATTGAATTGATTAATTATTTTTAAAAATAAGATGAAATTTACATATAATATTGGGTTACAAAATACCAAGCTTACAACAGTTTCCAAAATTACCTTCACTTTACTGTTGGTTATATCAGCAGCATTTAATGTAGCCCTAACTAGAGGCCCTCTACCAGCTCCTAGCACCATTACAGTCACAGTTTTCTTCTTCACATCAGAATCCCCTTGTCCTATCTCATTTGAAATTATATCCGTATTAATCTGAAATGGTACATTTATTTTCAATTTATATTTGTTTCAATTTTCTTTCTTTTAACTGCAGATGCATGTAAAGGCAATAGTTACCACTTCAGATGGTCCTTTTTGTAGATCTGTTAAAGCTTGTGCAATAGCTTTTTGGTACTGGTCATATTTAACAGGATCCTTTTCAAATACATTATATGTATGAGTGTCCAAGTTATCAGCTAATGGTTGTAGTGGGGTCTGTAGATAATCTTCCCAACTAGAAATAATATCAATATTTATTAAAATTAAGAAGTACTGGTGGCCCTGTGGTGTGTATGGATGTATATGTGCACAAAGGTGCTGGTTCAATCCCCAATGTAGGCAAGTACCAATGTACCTTCTAAAACATTATATGTATTATATGACTTAACTGAAAAATGTTGGGAGGGAAACACACAATAAATACTCAAAACCTTCTTTATATAGAAAAAGTGTCTGTAACTGTACCCATCTGTGGGGCTTTTACATGCTTGTTATTATTTATTACAATTAAAACATTTAAAAACTTACGTTTTTAATGAAAAACAGTTATGAAAAATTAACTTACCCTCTAGCATAACTTAACATAGGGTCATCACCTAAGTAAGGCCTCCTTTTCCAAATTCTATACAGGTACTGCAAGTAAAACTCCACATTGGACCTCCTGGCCCCACTCACTATAACTTGAGCTTCATGCTCAACCAAACTTACAACTAATTGCTGGTGGGCTCGGGATAACACTGGATATCTAAAATTATATGAAACATGTATCTGTCTTGCTCTGTAAATATAGACTACATATTCATCTTCTTTCTCAAGGTTGGCAGTCAGTGTATGATGTGAATAATGGTAAATTCTTTATCTTTACATAATTATATTTCAAAAATGTTTACTAATAAAAACTTTGCGTTACCCTTTCTTATTATTATGAAAAATAGAAGTAGGCACTATTATGGCTTTAACTGGTTCTCCCAGCCAACGTTTTATAATTTCTTCAGAAGGTAAATCTGCAGACAATTCTAATGCAACACCGACACGCTTGTCCCACTCCAAACGCTCGTGGAATTTGGACCACCACAGCCAAGGTTCATCCCATGCCGCAGAATCATCCCCAGATTCAGATTCAGCACACTTCTTCATTGTCTTGGAGCACGTCATAGGTACTTGGGCCCATATTAGAGATGGGTGGTGGCTAAAATACAAGAAGAGTCAACTTAGTGAGTAGGCTTACTCAATGTGAAAAGTAAAGGACACACTGTAATGTTCTGTACCTGGTTTCATAATAAGAATTCAATATTCTAGCTAGATTATTCGTGTTTCTACCATGCACGGCTAACATGATCGCAGGAAGTCCAAGGCCTCTGCAGTAATTCAATTCTTCGTTTAAACAATCTTCATGTCGTTGCCGGACAATGGGCGATGAGGAGTCCACATCCAGATAAGGGGACAGCTTTCCTACCATTCTGCTTGTCCAATCTTGAGGCGATAATATCATGTCTGATCTTGTAAATCCACCAACTTTGCCGGCGACTGAGCATGGTCTTCGAAAACGTGGGTGAACTATAGGCGAAACTATAAAAGAGTAATTACAACGGAGTGCTTCTGTCAAACATGCTTGCAAATCCGGGGTCGATATATATTCCAAGCCGCAAGAAATTTCTTGCTGCGACATTTTAAAATCTTAACACTAACAAATCAAACTCTCGCACGTATCGCGGAAAATCAGAATGCTTGAAAGTTTATAAACTCTATGTTATCTGTGACTTTTCATAGTTTTCACTTAGTGTTGTCATGAACAAAAATTATTTATCAAAATAACTGGTCAAAATATTTTGATCACAGGCTTGATTTTGATAGTTTACCGATTCATCACATTCGTTTACTGCCAATTGGTAGATATTATAAGAAGCGGGCCGATGTCTGCGCAGTGCGCTGTTAAACGGTATTATTTTTTTTACAAAAAATTGGTAAAAACAAAACTTGATTTTTTTTCTCATGATATACTTAAACCAAGTTCAACATTTAATTGACTAATAAAATATGACCCTAATCTGCACTATCTAAACACGTTCATTATTCTACATAATTTTAGGAAAGCTAAAGAATCATGACTAAATTAAAATTATTTTCTAGCAGCGTAACATACAGCAAAAAACGGTCAATATCTAGAGTAAATGAAACTAATTTTCCATTTAATTTTCATACACATGATGACCAAATAATGACAAAGGTTTACTCGCAGCGTATACGGTAGATGCTAGAACCATTTTACGACACGCTTTGCTCTAATAATAGTAGATAGCCTAGTGTGTTGGGCATAATGGGCATGTCAAAGGTCATAGGTTCGAATCCCGTGAGCAAACCGTAAAGGAAAACATCGTGAGAAAAATAAAAACACTTAAAAATCTTTAGGGTGTGTTAAACCACATCATGCAGTAACAGAAATCAGGCGTACGAATTATTTAGTACCAGATCGACATGCAACGGATGGCGTAGCATGTCGTCACGTCTTAATACTTTAATAGTATGTTTCGATCTTTCAAGTTTTTAGATTCTTTTGGTTAATTAGTGCTTGGAATTAGTAGACTTGATAAAAATGACTATTATTTTTCTTACAATTTCAAACAAGTAAGTGCTCGAGCTCGATTAGTAAAACCATCAAGTACAAATTCCTAAACGTTTAATCAACGTGAAACGTCTCGTCTGCTTGACGTTCCGTTTGACAAATAATTTTATATTAATGTTATTTGTACCTGAGATGTGTATGTTTTATCTCAAAACTAAATAATAACAGCGCTTAACTGATAAAACAAGTAAATATTGACTTAATTATAGTAGTCCGTCTAAGTCCAAAACGTTAATGATAGGGGCTAAGTATAACAGAAAACATAAGAATACGAAACTAGATTTTTATCGAGATCATTGTTTTTTAAATAATAATGGATGAAAAGAATCCATTGCAAGTAAGTTCGTTACCAACTGATGATAGTAATGACCAAATTCTTAATAAGAGCGGAAGACCAAATATGAAAAGCATGGTGAAATTTAGTCCACAGCCCAAATCTATTATAGCAAAAATGTTATCTGAAATCAAAACAAAAACTAGCAGTAGTAATAAAGATGACGACGACATCATAATATGCCAAAGTGATCAAACTTGTGATATTGTTGAAACTGATAAGACTGAGGAACATGTTTGTCAGACTTGCTCTCACAGGTACTACGTAATTTACTTATATCAGTCTTAATCAGATAATAAATTGTTACATGTGTATTCTTTTTTAAACTTCATTTATATTCATTTTAATGTAACTATGAGGTATAAGTATTTGCTTCACAACTGTAAATATACATACAATGCAGCATTTTGTAACTTTTATTGACATTTAAGTACTCAAGTACATGTACCAACAATGTTTATCACAATGTCAAATTTATTTGCTTTCAGAAGTGACAGTCTCAAGGAGCATAGAAAACATGTATCTACACATCAACAGTTTTCTTGCAACTATCCAAATTGTAGTTATTCTTGTAAACTATCTTCAAACCTCATAAAACACAAAAGAGTTCACACAAATGAAAAACCTTATCTCTGTGACAGATGCTCATTTAGATCTAATTTTGTAAATTCTCTTAAAGCTCATAGAAGAATACACACTGCGGAGAAGCCATATCAATGTGAACACTGTAGCTATAGATGTAATAGCAGTTCCAATCTAAAGAAACACTGCAATCTTAGACATTCCAAAACTCCAAATGGAAATTATAAGTGATCACAAAAACCAAAGTATCAATGTGTAAAGCAGTTGCTGTGTGTACATATAATACACATTAAATAAAATTGAAGGTGTATCTCATGTTTAGCACCATTTTATTTTGAAACATTTGTTTGTCATAAGTGAAAACAATGTAAACACTATGCTATATTTTTTTGAGATTGCATTATTGATAATTTTATAAAAATATTCACTTAATGTCTAATGAATGATAAAATAAACAAAGTCATGTCCAAAGCATTTATATTTTTTACAATAACCTAAGTATATAGATATATGATCCTAGAAAGTATATAGTAACTGGTATAAATGTTGCCCAAAGAACTTATATCAAGGCTTTCCTCTTAAAACATGATAAAATACTCCATGATATTTGTAAACATCTTGAGCTCAAATAGTGAGGTTACATTAATAAAAATAAAATAACGAAAATGATAATACTAGTCTGGTTCACAAGTCATAGGCATGTATCAGTGGCAGTGTTCTGTGAAGTCTACTACGACGGATTCACGCCAGCCGAAGAGGAAGTAGCCCGTAGCCGAGCCGAGGACAACAGCACCGCACAACCACGTGTTGTACGTCATGAATACCAGCATCAGCATGTAACTCACGAGCACCTGCACTCCGTGGAGGACTGTCTGCCACGCATGGGCGGTACTCATCATAGTAGGACTGGAATACAAACAAACCAATAAGAATAGTATTCAATTACAATAATTGTATGAAACAGTATTAAGTACTTACACATTTCTTTCAAGAACATGCGGCACCGGCCTTGTAAAGAAAATAAATTTGTTAGTATCAAAAATATATGTTTAAAAAATATGAATTTGTGTTAATTAGGTTTAAATGTTATTGTATTACTTCAAAGATTGTTGTAATATTTTTTAACAACCATGATAATTTATATTTCAACCGGAAAGGTCGAAATCAGCGTGTCATATTCATCGGTTACGACAATTAGCTCGTTAGTCGAGTAACAGTAACAGCATGAAGAATTAGCTTATCTGAATTATTTACGTATTTAATGAGTGTGACAGTAATGTCTAAGATGGACAGAACTTTCATTATTGTGAATGGTTTAAAAGATAATTTTACTCAACTGTATAACTTGCGGTTCATCTGGAGCACATATATTTGTGACGCCTTTATCAGGCGGCGCTACAGCGCAATATTGGAGTCCCGTGTATGTTTTCCACAAAAGATGTTTCCTGTAATATTTTAGTCTGAAACAAGCGTAAAAATTAGTTACAGAACAATTTAACAATACATTCATTTTGAAATTGCCAATAAAATAAATAAAGCGTTTACTTATGTTAACACGTTACGATAACAGTTATTTGCTTTAAATAGTTATGAGAAACAAAATGTATTTTGTAGAATTAAATTATCATTACAACACGACGTAAATGGCGAATGTTTTATAGAAACCGCATACTTAAGTGTCAATTATCAACTGTTTGAACGTTTCGGCATTTTATACGAAACATATACTTATGGATTGCTCATTCATGCCTAGAAAATGTGTTTGATTATTAACGAGAAATTAGCATTGTAAACCTTGTAAGATTTTATTTGATATAGGTACCTACTTATATCTTATAATTCCATATTACCTATATGTTTTACTCAATTAGTTATTTCGAGGTCGTAAACGTGCAGATTGTTGCTGATTGTAGTTCATGAGTATGCACAAGTATGGTTAGGTAGTTTAGGTAGTTAACCATAACTAGTTTGACATTCTAAAATATAAAACAGGATCTGACGTACTTATCCTGAGTATACAGTACCTATGTTGTGGGAGTCTATGTAGGAAAAAGACATTCAGTATGGTAAAGATTAATACGGACTACAACTACAATGCACCTTACAATGTACTTATTCATAATACATGCATCATTTAGTAGAGCAATAGATCCGTAAATTATGTAAGTAGGTAGGTACCTACAGTTCTATATCTACCTATGCTACAAACTTTACAAGAGTCGTGACAACATAACATTATTATAATGCGAAAGATAGATTACCGGATTCGATAAATGGCAATGACAATGATAAAACGTTACATAATACATAAGTCCACCTACTTATTTCGTCATAATAGATCGGAAATTAAAAAAAAACTTTCTACGCCTTTAGAGCCGCAGGCGAATCAGATACGGGTAATAATAAAGTCCGTGGAACCTGATTTGTATAAGAGCAAAAAATCTAATTGGTATCTAAAAAACGTATGAAACATGATCACGTCTACCGTCTGCGAGGGAAATACACCATGGGACCTGGGGAAGAGAGACACCGCTCTACACCGTGTAATGCACTGTCTCGCTTCGACAAGTTTTACTTTATGCGCTGATGGTAGGCCTCTTGAACACAATGTAGCTCTCTATATAACCTTGAGGATAATGAGTTCATTTACACGAGTGTTTTTCTACAATGTGGAGTAAAAGAAAAAGGACGATTTACCTACACGTATATACTAAAAGTATTAAAATTATAAGCTTACCCTTCATAAAGCAAGGCCATTAAGAATACTGCAAAGAATGATCCAATAAATTCTCCTACGTCTGTTACTTTCCACCAAGAAAAGAGAATCGTTTCCGCGAACCCGCCATGGAACTAAAATGGTAATATTTAATGGTATACTTGATATAATCTATATCAATGCAATGAAAACCTGTTATGCTTAATTGATACTCACAGTCATGGCCATACTATGAGACCCTGCATGTTCCCCATGACCTCCATGGCCTGAGTGGCCGCCGTGGCTTCCGTGGCTACTGTGATCTGAGTGGAGACTATGCTGTACCCTTAAGTCTGATCTGTAATCAGGACTGTCTTCACTGATGTTAAAGCCATTCTGAAAAGTATTCATAATATTACTTTAAAGTGCAAAATAGTTGTGTTAGTATGGAGTAATGTGATGATAGTGAGGTAACTTGCAGAACTGTTTTATCCTGTTTCCCGGTAATAGGCAACGTAGAAGCGCTCAGGTTGCTTTAGACGGTAAAGACCGGTCATACCCCCTCGACTTTGCCAACGCCAAGGAAGTCCGCGTAGGACTTCTATCAGGCAACAACAAAAAGGGGAATATGGTTATAGCGCGGTATTTAACTAAAGCGCTCCCACCGGTCTTCCAACAAAGGGTAATGGAAAAACGCTCCTGTAGTTTGATGCCTGATGAATTGAATGAACCCGTCGGTTTATCCAGGACACAGAGAAGTGGCTGAGGGTTTCCTAGTATCAAAGGGGTTAATATGGATTAACAATATAATAGTTTGGAACATGTTTCGCATTACTAGTAATAGTAAGTAAGATTTAAAACGGCGACACATTTTATGTAACAATACAAGTGAATGGACTTACTCATGGCCGTAACTATTGTTATTTCTACAACGGTGAGATATTATCAACAAAACACTATTAAATGACAAGAACATTTACTGCTATATCTGTTTAGTAGTTAGTAGTATGATTGTGTAATAGAACAATGAATGCCGAGTCTCCTAGCAATATCCAAACATGTTTACAATAACATATTTAGTTGTTTAGATTAATTTGTGAATCTTACACCAAAAATTATACTTAGAGTTATTTTGTTGTGACTTCTGAAGACATAAGATACTAAGGCATTTGCTTATGATAGCATAATAATAATCTGTTTATGTATGTAGTAGAGTATTTACACAGCTTGTTGTATAGAAAAAATTGTTTAAATAATATATCACTTATTAAAAGTAAAATTTACATACACTATACTACTTCAGACTTCAGTTGCTGTTTATTTTATTTTGTCAAGTATTCTATAAAATTTGCATATAAATGTTTTCATATCAGTCAAGGCTATAAAAAACCAATGGCAGACTTACCATAATCAAATCTTCCTGAAATGTGCTATTTACGGACATGTCATGGTCAGGGGGCATAATGTGGTCCATGTTATGGTCCATATTCATATGTTTCATGTGGTTCGCATGGTCATGATTCGAGTGATCCATACCCATGTGATTCAATCCGTCCATTATTGCTGAAAATGAAAAATTTTATTAATACAACACACCAATACATGATACAACAAGAATTTAAATTTAGAATCTTATAAAGTATGTTGAAACAGCTATAAGATGTTTTAAAACTGTCCACTTCCAAACTGCTAAAGCAAAGGCAAGTTTACAAAACAGCTAAGTGTAAAACCAAAAACAATTAATGTTATGTTAGAGTTTAAATTCTCAGTACCACAAAGCCAAAGCTGGTTTGATAATCATGACTATTTATATCTAATTGTCTCTGTACAAAGTATTTACTTCAATTATATCATTTAAATTGAAACATTCAATATATGACACGCACAATAGTATCGTTATCTATTACTTATATGATAACAAATACATAATAAGTAGAATCATAATAACTACAGTTCATCGACAACTTCATTTTCTGATTACTGTTTTTTTTAAACCTAATCAAATTTATTATTCAATCTTACAGTAAAACTGTATCACATTTTTTAGAAAGTGGGTTGGTGGTTCTCAATTCAATACCTCTTACTTTACACCACTCACAGCAACTGTCATAGAACCAGTGAAAGCAATTATTAAGATAACTAGAACAATTTATGAAATGACATAAGTTTTTAAATTACCGTTATTTTTAGTTAAACATAATTTTTCGGTTATTATTTGATTCTATTACAATTTATTATTTATATTACAATGTTATTGCTATAATCTATTACTAAGAAAATAAAAATGCAATAAACGATAATAAAGAAAATTGCGGTATTATTTTAGTACTATTAATAGATTAATGTACGTTCTAAAACAATAAATCCTATTTCGGGTAGTTAGTTTTCATAATAATGTAAGTCAACGTAAGAAACATTGAAGACTTGAAGTTGTAACATTTACATAATTATCACACACACTTACTCGATTTAAACTTTAACGTGGCACTTATTGGTATACAGTTTTAGCAACAAAACGACTCAATTAGTATATATGGTAATGTTTTACGAATAACAAATAATAATTTTATGTCATTTCATGGTGTTACGCTCACCAGAATCTCAAACCATGGCAATGCAAACTGCTGCTGTCGTCTGACACTCTGACCTGTAGAGCTGTTGTCAACTTGTCAAAATAAGTAATGTCAAATTTTGCTTGAAGTGTCACTGCGTGCAAAAGAAGTATAAACTTTATACGGAGGTGTGAAATTTTTGAACGATTGTTTAGTTATACATGCTTCCACAGACGCTACGGTATCCTATATCTATTAATATTTCAATAAAGTCGTGTATACTTATACGCAAATAATTACTTTCTATAACCAGCAACAAACTAGGAAAAACTCGAGAGTGAGTGGCTTTACAGGTATACACCAAATTGAATATAGACCCTATTTTGTAAGGGTATTATAAATTACATAATTATAACGTTTATTTATAATACATTCATCCGTCTTCATTAACACTTATGTGTAATTATCACGAAGTCTTGAAGTCCGATACAGAACATCATTTTTTTTTTCTTCCGCTGGCTTAGGGACTGATTTACCTCGATTATTTTTTTATTTTCTAATAAAAAAAATAAGGTACTTTAACTGTATTAGAAACTGAATGTATCTAAAAACTGTTGTAAGGATATGGATTTAAATACTGTTGAAATAATCTGAAAAAAAAGAGATGGATTCACTGCGAATAGTGTGGCCAATGAAATAATGACGAGTTCAAAAGTACCGCCAGAGCCGTCCGCCTCAGTCTATGGTCTCAAATTGCGTCAGTTTCTTCCAAATTCCCCAATTCCCCTCTCCAGTCTCTGCTTGCGTAGGGGAGATGAAGAAAACAAGAAGGAAGAACAAAATCATTCCTCAAAACACTTCCTTAAATCCTCAATTTTATAAAAGCGTTTTTTAAGTAATTAACCTAAATTCTTGTTGATATAAAACGACTTAATAATTATAAAACTATTTTATTTAATTATTCTTGCTTGACATCGGTAAAAATAACTCTAAAGGAAAAACCGTGTGCTATGGATCTCAGTTGTCGGAAAAAAATAATATTATTTTAAATGTTTTTACATTTCCTTCTTTGAGAAAATATCTTTTAACGGTTTTCCGTTCTGTTGTTTTGTCAAAGAGAGAAATGATAACAAACAGCGACTAATTTCACTTAGGTCACGAAATTGGTATATCACTTGAGCCCAGTTCAAACTTTTTTTATAGACCTACTTTATTGTACTTAAATGATCCATCATCATTTATATAAGCCACAATCTACTCTGAAATCGGTCCGAGTAACATTCTGAAATCTTTAATTCATTGATAATAGTAAGGGATGGCAAATAGAATTCGACATGCATATATATTAGTGTGTGCTTTAAGACTTAATTTTAGTATTTTAATACTAAAGCATAATAAGTAAAAAGATTGTAAGTTTGTTGTGTTACATAATGCTATACTTTTACAACTCAACAAAACCATAGACGAGGGTTGTTCGATTTTTTATTCAAAACGTTTGTCGTATTACTGTTGTAATGGTCAGTTTAGTTTGTAATAAAATAAATAGTTAAAATACTTTTTGTTTTACGCAATCAAGTCTTTATTTTATTTTAAAATACGATTAAAATTCTAGTATTACTATATTTACAACTTGCAACTCAAAATAATTTGAATCAACAGTGCATTTTTTATGCTCTGTACATCCGCACAAAATCCAAAGAAACTTAAGCGCAGAGCTATCGTAATCAATCCTATGATATAAATGGAATCCCGAAAAATATTCATATGAGAAATCAAAATACACACGTTTTCTACATTTTCTTATGCTGATTTTATAGATTTTTCTTTTCCAGTGCAAAATGAAAATTTTAACTATGCCTAGAGACGCTCGTCATTCTTGGGTCTTGTTTGGCCGCCATGTCTGAAGTTCGTTGTGTCTTCGGAGGTCGTGTTGTGCTACTCTTTAATGTTTATAGATTTCAGTGAATTTAGTTTTAATAAGACGATGAATTTATATAAATATTGAATAACTATGATTTAGTTTCTTGTGTGGAGTGACTATTAGACTGGAGCAAATCGATACATTTTGCGTTTGAAGAAGTTACTCTAACATCGTATTTTTAGTTCATCCGCCATATTGGCGTTAATATCTCTTCGTAAGTCTTTTTTCATAATTTTTAGCTTTACTGGTATTAATTTGATGTATATTTCATACTATTTTGTTGCTGTTTTCGTAGGGCTGCATAATAAGTTAAAGTAGAGTGTGCATGTTGCTTGTATTGAGCAATATTTTTAACATTTTGTTCATGGCCTCTTTAAGGCAATTTTCTCCCATTTCTAGTTACTGGCGTCGAGTTAATTTCAGTAATCTAATATTAAAGAATTCTATAACTTATTACTTAATGATTGGCCTTAACCAATTATATTGGAATCAAACATTGTTTTGTAGATAGTTGTTTTATTGTACCTGTTCGTATCTTATGAAATAGATGTTAAGAAACAAAGCTGTACGTTATATTTTAATTCTTGGACTATAATTTCAAATATATATTCGTGCCAAATCTGTTATTTTTTATTGATGTTTTTACCTCAGTACCTCATACCTAAATCCACTTAAATTCAAAACTCAAAACTCAAAGAATGTTCTAGATCATTTATACGCTCTCCTTAGCGTCATCCTGCTATGTGTATTGCTGATGAGTCATTTGGCAAGTCTAGGTTTCCCCATGTTTCACCATAATCAAAGCTTGGTTAGTTGTTGGTGGTAGTTGTATACTAGATATTGTATTGAGATGCATGTCTAACTTCCATTTACACATGCATGATGCCTTGTGCCAATTTGAGAAAGTACCTAATATGTCAAACTTAATTTTTGGTCATCACTCAAAAAAACTAAAAGCATCACAAGTATTGGTTTAAAAACAGAACAACGAATAAGAAACATACTTGAATGTGTTAAATGGTTGTTGTTCTCAAATAATTGAATGCACCTATTCAAGAAGCCAAACAGCCATAAACCATAATTATGAGAAAATATATAATATATAAGGTATCTAAGTCAGCGCATATTTAGAAACATCATAAATAATGAAAAAAACAAACTTGAAATGAATTTAAGGTTTTGAATATATTTGAATGCTTACACAAATAAACCAATATTTCATCTATGCCTACACACTTTTTGTTTACCTTAATAAACGCATGTGTAGCTAAAACTAAATAGAAGCTTAGATTCATGGTTTGTCATTCTTGTTTACATAACAGACACTGTTTTGAATTTTCTGCATCATAATAATACACTCAAAATTGGTCATATTATATAAAATTTGAAGTCTATTGAAATATTTGTAAATAGATTTTACATTGATTGGTGAAACAAAATTTCTAGAAAATCAAATCAATATTGCTATGCTTCTTGCATGACTATTTGAGTTATCTGGCATATTATTAATATATAAGTCCAATATGTAAGTCCAATATTCTACTGAATTTTAGTATGTTTACTGCTTTATTATTAAAAAGCTAATGGTTATCAATAATATGGGCATGAATGAAACATAAAAAATTGAATTTATAATTTTTATACTATTTCTGTCTTCAACACTTCTTAAAAATGTAAGACATACATATAGAAGAAATTACAAAAATTACATATTTAATTGAAAAAAATATTTTTTTTTGTTACAGGTCAGACAACATTGCTGTTGCATAGTCAAGAGCATTCTGGTGCTTAAATATTCATATTTCCCTACCCTGCAGTCCAATGCAAGGTAAATATAAGCATTATACAAAAAACTAACTGATATTAGTATTTTATTTAGAGGTATTTTAAGTAGGAAATATTGAATGTACTACTTAATGTGCACTACAGGATTATATTAACTATACATATAAACAAATAACTGAGCATACATCATTTCTATAGGTAAGATATTATGTGAAAAATTTTAAATGTGTTGTTCTAGATTAAAAAATTACATCACTTTCAATGTATATTTCTTTCAGGTAGGATTTTTATTTGTCTATGAATGGGATGACCTGCTTCTAGGTGCTAAAGCACCAACATATTTATATTATGATAGAACGGTTTAATGTTAAAAGAGGGTTTAGCTGATGCCTCTTAGTCAGAAATTGGATGAGCCTCTTGTTACGATTGAGGTGAGAGTTTCTTTGATGGTGCTAGTAATTACTATTTGCATCATTTTGTAATATCTACTACAGTAGTTGTGTAACTTTGGCAGGTAGATTGCTGACTCCAGCACAATGCAGCAAGCAGTCGATCCTCTCGCTACCACCAGCACGGTAAGTAATTATGTATGTAGAGTAAAATCAACAACAATAGTATTTAGATGTTTACACTATGGCTGCATGTATGGGAAGTAACATTTATACCATTAATTACCCTTTCATATGATAATTTAACACTTCACTTGATAGCAAAAACAATTTGCCAATGACTGCCACTACTATTTGGGTATTGCACTTTTAACAAGAATTATGACATGTGATAAAGGTGTTAAATTCAACATATTAAGTAATAAGTAATAAACCTATACGCAATGTATTAAAATACATATATGATTTGTACAGCCTACGGCGGAGCCGGTCAATGGCGCACCCCCTGACGAACCCGCGCGGCGGCAGGGCCGGATGACGAATCAGCTTCAATTCCTACAAAAGAACGTAATGAAGGCGGTTTGGAAGCATCAGTTTGCTTGGCCTTTTCACCAACCAGTAGATGCTAAAAAATTAAATCTACCTGTAAGTATTAGTTAACTTTACACATTACTTTAAAAGATGAACACTAAACTTAAAATAAACTGAATTATGTGAACTTTGTTTAATGAAATCTATTTTTAGGACTACCATAAAATAATCAAGAAACCTATGGATTTGGGAACCATTAAAAAGCGACTTGAGTCGAATTACTATTATTCAGCCCAAGAATGTATTCAAGATTTCAATACCATGTTTACCAACTGTTATGTCTACAACAAGCCTGGAGAAGATGTTGTGGTCATGGCACAGACCCTGGAGAAACTTTTTCTTAATCGGGTAAGTAATGATCAATTGGTAAAAACTGAAATTTTGAATAATTTTAGAACATTTTCTGTAAAAAATGATGTAAGCTAAAAAAGACCTTTATGAAGCCGCCATTTTGTAGCAAGGTTAGTTGCATCATGCAACCTTGCAAGCCTCTCAGTTTAGGAAAGACAAATAGATTTGTGATTAATGGTATTCATAACACTCGGATCGAGACTTCATTAAAATTAAGTGTTATTTAACTGTACACATTCAGAATTATTAAATCATCTCTCTCAGCCACAACAAATATTCTGGATCCACAGATAGCACAGATGGATAAAGAGGAAAAGGAAATCGAAGCGCCGTCGAAAGGGGGCGGTAAAGGTGGGGTAAAGAAGCGGGGCACGTTACCGGGCGGCGCGGGACTGGGCGCGGGCGCGACGCCCACGCCGGCCGCGCCGCCCGCGCCGCGCGCCGCCGTCAAGGCCATGCCGCCCGCGCCGCACCCCGCGCTCGTGGGCTCCACCAACACCACCACCACGCCCGCCATCAGCGCGCCGCCCGCCACGCCGCCCGCCACGCACACCGGCCTGCCGCAGCAGGTCACTATGCGCCTCATTGATTTCAATGTAAGCTTTGAATACTTCTAAAGATCTAGACATTTATGTACGCCGTCGTTTGCCTCAGGTCGCCACGCAGCCCTCGAGTTTTCATGTGACCCAGCCACCAGCGCCGCCCGTATCTACCATCCCGGCGGTCACTCTATCTCAAACGCAGCCGGCAAAGGTACTAAGTTATTCCAGTCTTTTCTGTATTTATATTCTAGGGCAGGAAGAGTGGAACAGTCTAGTTTTATCTTTGTTGATTATCTTTGTTTAAAAGGTTAAAAAGGGAGTTAAAAGAAAAGCCGATACGACAACACCTATGGGGAGTTCCTTTGAAGGTGGATATACTACACCTACAATTGATCAGCAAAGTGGTCCTAAACCTGCGAAGATTTCTACTAGAAGAGAAAGCGGACGCCAGAAAAAGGTACTTAGTGGTTCCAATGTTACTTGTTCTTCAATGTGGAAGTAGTAGAATTGTTCATGATACATCATTTTATTACGTTTTTAGGCGAGTAGGACTGGAGACGATAGCTTCAAAATGGGTGGATTATCGCCGACCGGAGCGGGTGCTTCCCACCACAATGTTATGACACCCCAGCTTGCTAAGAGTAAAGAAAAACTGTCTGATGCTCTCAAAAGTTGTAATGAAATTTTAAAGGAACTATTCTCTAAAAAACATTCAGTAAGTATTTCTTTTTAATTACTCTTAAATCTACATTTCTGATTCACCTATGACAAAGAATCTTCTGCTACACCAATTTTTTTCGACAGGGTTATGCCTGGCCGTTTTATAAACCTGTAGATGCTGAATTGCTTGGACTTCATGATTATTTTGATATTATTAAGAAACCTATGGACCTCGGCACGGTGAAACAAAAGATGGATAATAGAGCATATAAAACAGCTGCCGAATTCGCCGCCGATGTACGTCTAATATTTACCAATTGCTATAAATATAACCCACCGGACCATGATGTGGTAGCAATGGCTAGAAAACTACAAGACGTCTTCGAAATGAGGTAACTTCTATTGCTGATATAAAACAAAACATAAAACCATTGAAAATTCTTTAACTGTGACATTTTTTTGTAGATATGCCAAGATTCCCGATGAACCCGTCCATGTTGGCGTTCCGCATATGGATAAGGGAAGCTCAGCGTCAAGTTCGGAATCTGGCTCTGAATCGGATTCTGAATCAGACGATTCGGAAGAAGAGAGAAATAACAAAGTAAAGCTATTAGAAAAAGAATTGCTAGCGCTTCAAGAAAAAATGAGAAAGTTAGTAGAAGAATCTAATAACAAAAAGAAGGCTAAGAAGAAAGTTAAAGATAAGCAAAAGAAACAAGTTCCGAACAATGCCGTACCGAAAGCCAATGCGGCAGCAGCGTACGCGGCTAAAGCAAACAATATCAGTGAAAATATAGGTAAGCACTTTATTCATGTTGAATCTCTTGCAGGAGAACAATATAGAAAGGGACTTGGACAAATTAAGTTACTTTTATGAGATAATTTGCAAGATCTCCACATCATTGGTTCTAAACTACCTTGAGAAACTTCATAGAAAAAATGTTTAGAATTTTGTTTGTGTGAAAGTTTAAATATCACGCAAACATTGACTTATGTATCTTGTTGTAGCTGCGAGCACCGTGCGCGGCAAGACGGGCAGCAAGCGCGGCGGCGGCGGCGGCGCGGGCGGCAAGGCGGGCGCCCGCGCCGCCGCGCTCGGCAAGAAGAAGAGCGCGCCGCCCGCCGCGCCGCCGCCGCCGCACCCGCCGCCGCATGTCGACACCGACGACGAGGACCAGGCCAAGCCCATGTCCTACGACGAGAAGCGCCAGCTCTCGCTCGATATCAACAAACTGCCTGGTAAATACTTTCTATCCATATACTTTTCTTTTTCCTATGGACTCGAAAGCAACTTGATTAGAATGAAATAAAATTATCTAAAAGCTTAACATTCGAAGTTGGCGCCAATATTTTTTTATGATAACATATACTAATTATTTTTTTGTCTAGGAAGATGCATATAATATACTTATTTTTGTTATACAGGTGACAAACTTGGCAAAGTAGTTCACATTATACAAAGTAGAGAACCCTCTTTACGAGACTCTAATCCTGACGAAATCGAAATTGATTTCGAAACTCTAAAACCGTCGACGCTTCGTGAACTAGAAAACTACGTGGCCTCATGTCTACGGAAAAAGACACGTAAGCCTTATTGTGAGTTGAACCAACATTATTTACCTTTTCCTTCCATCCTACAACTCCTATTACTCATTTTGTTTATAACCTTTTGTTTAGATTTGTGAACCTGATAAACAAGTGTTTTTGTGAAATAACTCATACACTTATTCGATACTATTATGTAACCTTATCCTATCCTATAAGTCCAACCCTTGCTCCCTTCCTTTGGCAAATAATGTTGGCGAAACTAAATTGTCCATTATTTTTTTATTCGTGACTTTCAAATTATTATTTCTGTCATTTAATTTACAGATCGTAAAGTATCTGGTAAATCTAAAGACGAACAAATAGCAGAAAAGAAACAAGAATTAGAAAAAAGGTTGCAAGATGTATCTGGGCAACTAGGAACAAACAAAAAGCAACAGCAGAAAAAAGGTCAGTAATACTTTTAATTTTGTTAAATTTGTATTCAGTGTAATGAGCTGGTTTCTAAGACTATTTTATTATGTTATTTACTTTAGTTATGTTATATTTGTTAACATAATGTTTTTGCCAGCAGAGGGTTGCAAGGAGGCACTCGGCGGCGGTATGTCGTCGTCGTCGAGCTCGTCCGACTCTTCCAACTCTTCGTCGAGCACGGACACCAGCTCTTCAGACAGCAGTGATAGTGAAGCAGGTTAGATCACATTGCCGTCGACTTACGTAACTGATCCTATCATTTCGTTCACAGACAGACACAAAGTATAGCACTGAGTGGTACCTTATTTGTACCATATGATGTAAATTACAGTTTTAGTAATAGATTTTAATGATACTTGCATTTAAATTAAGATGGATATTTCACTTTGTATGGATATGTTCAAATGCTTGAGATATATAAATAGATATAGGTTATTAGCAATTTTTTCATGAACATTTCAAAGATGGAACTTAAAGTTTTTACCTTTGCCAGTATTTTTTATTGATATGACCGAACTACACACATTTCTTTATTTTTAATATGAAATGCAATTTTAACCGTTTTAATGTGTTTCTAGTCTAAAATTATGACAGTGACCGAATGAATGATAAGAAAATGACCAGGGAAATTTGCTATAACTCTAAGTAACATCTACTGAGATATGTGTTATTGTGTATGTGTTATTTTGTTTAGATGAAGGTAATTATGTGAAAGCACATGTTGGGGACAAAGTTTTCCCTCATATTATTTATATAGTATTTATTTATTAAAGACTCAATACTGAGGATTTAAAACATATTTTTTATCTTATTTGGCAGTCGTGCCTCTCATTTATAATTTATAGATGAGTGTGCCTCCATTAAGTATTGAATTAGGTAATAATTAAATGTTGTCATGAACATGATCATTTATATTAGCTAATAAATGAAGGAAATAATTTAACAGCCATAGTGTGATTGTGTTAGTTAATTGTTTTGTCAAATGGGGATAAATTGTATCAGGTGCTAAAATCGTGACTTTTACGTAAAGATGAGAAATGAGTTAAGTAAGCACTATGATTTTAAGTAAATTCAGAGCATCCCCAAAACTGTGTAAACTATTGTTTGTGTTGAGAGTATGAGTGAGTCCTGTGAAAGTAGTTTTGAGTAAATATTATTTTCATTACTGTGATATTGGAGAGGGATACCACCTGAAGTATGATTCAATAATGTATAATATGAGTCTATAGTGCGCATTATAAGAAATGTTGGTAAAGGCACAAAACAGTTGTTAGTGAGGAGAGGAAGCCAGCTTTGGTGTTCACTGATACTATGATATTGGTGCCGGTAAGCGTTATATGTCATCTGGTTTGCTTTAAAACCAATAGGAAATACCTTTTCATATTAATATTTTTAACTATATCATGTCCTCAAACGCGATGTTCTTTCATTTGCATCCTTAAAGTTTCGATCTCTTGTATGGATTATTATTGGAAAGTTCAGATCTCACGGTTACTAATTGCTTTTGAGTGTGAAATTTAAACCCACTTAATAATGATTGAGGCTTGAAAACTATTATAAGAACAATAATAGATAGTAGTGTCGGTACGTCCAGTGTTGCGAAGCGAAGAGGATCTCCGAAGCAGCTGGCGAGTCAGCGCAGCCGTAGGGACTATTGCAAACAATTGTGTAAGGACGGATACCAACTTAGCAAGCAAAATTAGCCCTATGATGGACTCAGTTCTCATTTTGTTACAATGGAGGATGTAATTTTGTGACATGTTGTAGTTAAAAATTTAGTAATTGAAAAGGTATGTTTTATTGGTTTAATGCTTGATACACCTTGATGCTTGCTCTCAAAAATTTTATGTGACGTGTGGATCAAAATTGTCTATATAAACATAAAAAAATACCTAAAGCTGGCCTCCTTCCTTCACAAATTGTTTGCAAACTTTGTTAATGATTGTCGTGGATTTATATACTTTTGTATTAGTGATTGAAACTTCATGATTACTAGGTTTTGTTTCCTTATGTCTATCAGTGTAAACGTATTTTATTTATCGTGTACCATATTATGTCTGAAACTAAAGGTAAATTAGTAGCTACAACATACAGGCATCTATGTTTGGCAATCGATTGTGATATTAAAATAGATATTTGTGGTTCTATTTAACAAGCAGAACAATATACAAAATCTATTAAATAATGGATGCATTGCTTTAGATGTGCGAGCCAATACTAGTGTATCATTAAATAAATATATTAAGTGAGAAAACAAGAACAGAAATTATGAAGGTAAAATATATTATGATAGCAGTACTTTGGTTGCCTGATAGATAATATAAAAAATGTAATGCTATAAATCTTTTAAGTTCGAAATTAAAGTCAACTTTAAAATAAAAGTTAAAATTTACAGTTTTATGTTTTGGCTATACAGAACTCGAGCTTCCAAGGCCACAGCAAACTCGAACAAAACACTGCTCTATATAGTCTATTACCTTTGTATTAGTTTGTATAAATAATTATTTCGTAACAAACAAACACAGTCATGTAAACTACTGTCTTGAGGATTGGATATACAAAATATATATGTAATTTTAGTTATTTTTTATGACAAGTTTTATTTCACTAATCAAGGTTTAATACAAATATTTTGTTTTCTTTTATTTATTTCACTCATCAAATGTTTTATTATGGATGAAAAATTGCATATACATGTATAAACTTTTACAAATTGAGAGTCACATTGACAGTAATTTTTAATTTATTGGGTTTTTCAGAGGCCTTTCTATTAAGATACTGTGACACTCCTTGTAATACAGATAAAGTAGGCCCCATAAACTAATTTTGCTTGTTGTAAATATAAATTAAATTCTTCAAATACATCACATTTTATGATCGGCGACGGGGTAGGTAAAATGTTGACCATTTTACATACCAAGTTTACTTATGTTTTATTGTCATCTTATTTAGAAAGTTTTACACTATGAATATTATTTAAGATTATATTATTCACATTGAGTAGCTCAATTGAATCAGACTAGAACAATTAGTATTTAAATTTTGTTGGATAATGTGAGAGTATAAGGGGAACAACTCCCAAAGCAATCTCTATTTTAACCAATAGTCCATTACTTACATAGTATATATTTTGTCAAGTACAATTTGCAGGTTGCTTCAAAAGATCTATCATATAAGTTAGTATGTAGTGAACATAATATTTTATATAGAAGAATTCCCTTCTTTTGCCCAAAAGAAAAGGGAGATAGAACAAAGAAGTTTACTGTATACATTGTTTTTCTTTTGTCAACACTATGGAGATTATCTGACTAGACTTGATAATCATAATTAGTTTTATTTTAAGGCCCGTTAGTAAAGAACTGATAAATCTCATTTGTGTTAGTCAGTTAAATATCATAATTGTAAACAATGTATGTATAGTTGGAATTTAAAATAACTAATAATAAAATTGTACACAGTTTGTAACCTAACGGGTTCTTATGTTTTGCAATCTGATGAAAATTTCCTTTTAACAAATAGCATGTACACTTGGTGCAATTAGTTATTTCAACGCAACATTTAGTTGTAATGTTAATGTAGAGAGTTGACATGTAAACAGAAACACTATGTGTGTTAAATTTTATGTAAGATTGATTTAATCAACTCATGACTTAAAAATTAATAGATATAAGAGTGAGTGAAAATAAACTTTGTATATATTTCAATATATAACGATTTAAGTAAATCTCTTAAGTAACTTATATTGAATTTCATTTGGCTGCCCTGAGATCTGAACAAGTAGTAGGTGCAAGTATGATGTGTACCGTAAAAAAAGTAGTTCTTCATGTTTTGGAAACTATTTAATTAGAACAATCGCTTCACCTTTTACTATTTGATACAAAACGCATGGTATCAGTGAACATACGTAACTACAGTTAAACGGCTTCATATTCTCCTCAAAAAATTGTAAATTGAAGAAGTTTAGTGAATTGTGAAATTTGGAACGTGAGGCTGTATCTCAAGCTAAGTATATATTTGTCCAGTGGTAGATTTTCAAGTAGATCACAATTCAAGTTTTGAACTTTTATTTTCAGGCACGGCTCCTAGCAGGACGCCTAAGAAAAAGCCGAAGAAACAGCACCAACACCCCCCGCAAGTCGTAAGTTTTTTTTAATAAATATGACTGGAAATGACTCACTGTCATATCCAACATTTATAATGATGTATGTATAGCAGAAGCTCGTGGCACCAGTGGCAGCTGCGGCCGTGGCGGCCACAACGATCCCCGTGAGCGCGCCGATGGAGGTAGCGGCGCCCGCGCCCGTGGAGAGCAAGCCGGCCGTGGCCGCGCCCGAGCTGGCGCCCCCGCCCGCCGCGGAGCTCAAGGAGGTGGCGGCTCCCGCGCCAGCCGTACTGCCCGTGCCCACGCCCGTGCCTTCACATCCCGCCACGACTATTCCTGATTCATCTGTAGCGCCTATCGTACGCGAACCTGAAGAACAGAAGCCTATTTTAAAAACCGAGCCTCGAAATGGCCTCGATAAAGTTGATTCGTCGCAATACATTGATCCTATAGAACGGTCTCTGGCCAGTCTCGAGCGCAGTCTTAAAGCTGACGTACCCATGGATGTCAGCATCGGTGTATCTGAATCGTCATTGCGCCTGGAAGAAGAATTTTCGTTACCTAAACCTCAAATGATGCCCGATGTTGCCCACCAAAACTTAATGGCGCAATTAGGAGGATTAACTGAGGTTGCGCGAGTGCCTGATCAGATTAAAACTGAAATGTACCTACCACCCCATAATGGATTTGTAGACAAAATGCTGCATGAACGTGAAATGTTGCGGCCTGATGTAAATACTAACTTACCGGGTATGACTGGGGTTCAGCCGGTATCATCGATATTTGACCCCATACCCTCAGTACCGCATAGTGTTATTGCTCAGTCACATCACAACATACCAAATACACAATGTATGATAACACCTGCAGTAAAAAAAGAAGACATAAAGCCTTTGCTGACTCCGAAGCCTATCGAAGACCTTATGGGTGTATCGAATATGGTTTCTAATAATATGTCGGATAGAGCTAAATATGAAATGGAGAAAAAAATGGAAGACTCGAAAAATACCAACTTTGCACAAGCTTTTAAATTGAAACAGGAACAAAACTTAAAGAATGCTAGCTCGTGGTCGTCTCTGGCGCAGGCTGGGAGCCCACAGAGTATACCTACAATGGGCACCAATCATCAAATAAAACAAAAGCCAGTTATGGACAGTTTCCAAGTAAGTTTTCCTGGAAAATTACTGGCTAAGCACATAATTTCGACTATCCTTTTCAAATATTTTTATTTAAATTCCTACTTATTGCCTTGGGTAATTTTAACATAAAAGATGTTTTTTTTTCAGGCTTTCAAAAAGCAGGCTAAAGAAAAGATAGACCGTCAAAGAGCTCTTATTGAACAGCAGGAACTAAGGAAAAAGGAACAAGCTGAAAGAGAAAGACAAAGGCAAGAAACAGAAAGGCGACATCCTGACGAGGAAAAGATGAGGTAAATAATATAGTAGTATAATTACTTGAAACTTATGCTGCCTATATTTTTAATTTGACCTATAATTATTTGTTTGGATGTCTCTAACTCTTTAGATTACTAACGGTGTTCATACACAGGGTGGGCCAGGGTGTACGCAAAGTGGAGAGCGCCGAGGTGGCGTCGCCGCGCGTGTCGCCGGTGGCGCGCGCGTCGCCGCCGGCCGCCGCGGCCGCCGCCGCCGCCGCCGCGCCCGACAAGCCCGCCGCCTCCGAGCGCGAGCGACTGCGCCAGCGCGAGCAGGAGCGCCGCCGCCGGGAAGCTGTTAGTATTGCTTTTATACAAGATCTATTTCTATTAAGGTCCAGAACCATGTTATTATGTGGCATCCTAACTAGTAATATCTTATTAATAAAAACCCTAGTTTTACAGTTTTAGATTTTTTATTTAGTCATTAGTCAATATATCAATATAAAGTCTATTTTTTAACATTCCAGATGGCAGGTCAGATAGACATGAACATGCAAAGTGATTTGATGGCCGCTTTCGAGGAGTCACTGTAATATGCTTTGAAGAGGACACTAATAAATTGTACATATGAGTATATAAATATTAATTTTACGTCAATGCAATCGATAATTATGGTGATAGTTTGACACCGAAGTGAGTTTGTGATCGTTTAGTGCGTGAAAAACAGTTGACTAACATGTGGTTAAGTGCTGTGAATAGGTATACTTAAACTGTTGTAACGTCATTATTGATTTCGTGGTCGCATATTATGGGCCTTTACTAGAGGGTTGCATTTTAATTAACATTAACTTGTATTATATAAGTTTGTATGTAAGGTCTTAAAGGTTAACTCTCTTTACATTCGTAAGTCTATATTTATATTTTGTTTTAGAGGCGTCTCCTTCCTTCCATAATTGTTTTATAGGGTCTACTAATGACTATCGTCATGACTAGAATTTTAAAATCAACATGTTTTATGTAATTGGTGAATGACAATC
This sequence comes from Trichoplusia ni, assembly GCF_003590095.1. Taxonomy (NCBI): domain Eukaryota; kingdom Metazoa; phylum Arthropoda; class Insecta; order Lepidoptera; family Noctuidae; genus Trichoplusia; species Trichoplusia ni. The sequence continues at coordinate 3,524,617 of NC_039481.1, forward strand.
AAATAAACTATGAAAATCTGTTACGTGACTTCGCACCATTTCTCATTGCATGGTTGTTTTATTCGTATGTTTCGTAAACAACTCGTTGATGATGCTTAGAAATTAGACATAAATAATATAAGTATATTATGCCATAATATTAGAATGTCGCTTTTGAATGAATTCAACGTGCAATGGGTGACGGGAGTGAGTTTATATTTATTAGTAAATGGAATTTCTGTTACTTATTCGATTTTCGATAAATATTGCTTAATGTTAGTAGATTTTTTATCAGCCTGTCATTAAAAACAGATCAAATGTCATACATTTGATTTGAAATATATTTATTTTACATTGGAATATGTCTTTTTATGTTTGTAGATAGATACTCCAGTGAAAATGTAGAAATTAAACAAGTTCTGCGTACTCGGAATTAATGAGGATTAAAAATAATAATACCAATAACACAATGCTACACAAAATATTGTATATTGTTAAGCATCTTTTTAATTTCAGCCATTTACTCTCAAAATCAAATGTAGATATGAAGTAAAATATATTGACATTCCATATTGTAATATGTTGTTTAAATTGTTATTTTTATTTTATTTTCGCCAATTATTGCTATTTTATGGCATTTCTGAAGAGACCTGGTATACTACTACATACACTATATTGTCTTGAGGTTCAGTGGAACTTAGTTTATATTAATATAAGCACTGAAAAATTTGCTTATAAAATACCAAACCACCTGCTGTTTATGTAAACTATTTATGAAATTAGTTTAATTTAGTTACAATTGATACTTCTTTCTAAAAGAGGTAATTTTATCTATGAAATTGAAAAGCAATAAAATTAGTTTTTTGTATCTCGTTCTTTAAAACCTTAAACTAAAGACTTGAATAAAGTTATGGTGTTCATTAAAATTATGTTTTCGTTTAACAAAGATCTAGTCGTTTTAGTATTTGTTTTTCTTACTAACTACAAGCGTAATATTTTTCGTGTTCGTGCATTTTAAGTCCAAAATTTAGTAACGAGGGCAGGTTGGATGTTTTTTTTCTTATAATCACGATGTTTTTGATGTTAATTTTAGTAGGCTTCAGCTTCAGTAAAACAATTAGTGTTATTGGGTAAAAAACATGAGGTTGAAACTAAATTTTTAATAGATATTGCTTGAGGCCTTTTTTACCAATGAAAAGCCTTACCAATTCCACGGATATTAAATAGTGTTTGCGAACATCTTGCTCTCCGTGTACCTGCTACTGCTACCGTGTTGGATACCTCATACCTTTATACTTCCGTTATTACCATATTCTCTGCCCTCAGCGTTCTATCGAGTACCATATCAGATTCTCAAAAGCGGGGATAGCTTTTATGGACTTCGAGACGATAATGAAACAATGTGTGCTGGTTGTGGAGGTTTGGTCCCATATTATTTTTTAAGTCAGATACATTTTTGGGAAATAAATTAAAAATGTAACTTTTCAGAGATGAAAACTAAGTTTTACAAGTTCAATTTACTTAAGAGCACATGCTTTTTTTGGGTTTTAAAATATGAATGCGGAACAATACAGCTTCTGTTTGTTTGTTTATAAAAAGACACAGATTTATATAGATTCTGCAGAACGGTAGTTTACGTTTCGGTATACAGATTTACAAAAAAAAAATACCGTATAAAATAATAATGTTGTAGACTAGCTGTTGCCCATGTGTGAATGATTTTACGGGAACATAAAATCAGGATAAAACTATCCTTTGTGTTAATTCTGGTTATAAAACTATGAGTACCAAGTTTTATCTAAATCCGTTTAGTGACTTGCGTTAGAGTAGTTAGTAAGAGAGATCTCACAGGAACCGAGATATCTCTCGATGATCCCGATCTTGAAGACCACGTTCCTTTTGATAGCAATGCTTCTATAAAACTCTTCAGTGTTTTCGGGGAAACTAAACTTACTGAATGAATAAGAAGTCTTGGTAAGTATAGAGTTACTGATAAGGGATTTGAGAAAGACTACAAGCTCATTGTTGAAATTTTGCATTGCTTTTTTCGCAAAAATAAATAATGCTGATGAATTCATTACTTATAGAAGTCGTACGTTTATATATAAATGTACAATAATATAGAATCTAAATCCACGTAATAGTAATAAGTGCGATTTTCATCTCCGAACCATAACCAAGGTGTGAAAACGGAAGAGTAGTCATTATTCTGTATGTCTGTCACCAGGTTGTATGCTATTGTAATAAGGGGGTTTTGCGTAAACAATTTTTAAGAAATCTTCGATGTTGTGAGTGGACAGTTATGGGGGAATCCCGCATTCCGGACGGAAACATGATATTAAATGTATTGTAAGCAGGTAATTAACATCCTGGGGGACAAGTTATAAAAACACAAAATACAAGTAAAAGAGTTTATGGGGTTCTTAAATAAAATATCAAACTCCAATTGGAATAATAATATATCACATTCCTTGATCTTACTGTACAACTAGACTACAGACAAGCACTTAGTTATATATTATTACAGTAATAATATGTATAGATATTTAAATAAATTCATGTTGTCGCACATTAGGATGCGTTGGAGTCCCACTCTATGAGGTAGGCGGGCGCGGCGCCGGGCGCTATCCGGCGCGCGAGCACACAGAAGGTTTGTCCGGCGCGGAAGTACGACTGCACGCTAGACTTGAGCGCCGACAGCTGCTGCGCGTCTACCTCGGCAGCAGTACTATTAGCCTTATGAGGGCTCAGCTGTAAACTTTTTACGCTGTTATTATTACTAGTTGTATTATTCGTATTTCTTCGAGCATTCTCGTAGTAATTTTTCTCTTGTCTTTGTCTCAGTCTTCTACCGTGAAATTTCACGTTGTTGATGTGCTCGCCGCTGTGAGCAGCAACTTCACCGTTTTCGTTTTGTATCGGCTTGTTGTTGTCATCTGGCAGAGGACATGACTTATTCAGCTGGAATAAATCGAGAGTTTCAATTAATCGTGTTCTAGTATACGAGGAGTTTTTTAATATATATTTATTTATGATTTTAAATTTGGAAGTAAAAATCCACAAAGAAGTCATTTCGTAAGATAAGTATTTAGAATAAGATTATATACCTGTGACTGTAAATATTTACGAGGTCTCCTATACTTTCTTCTCTTCACCTCGCCGTTTGGGCCCACTACGATATCCTTTTCGCTAAGCTTGCGCTTTAACGGCCTCACCAGAGGACCCATTAGAGGATTTAAATTAGGTAATGAGAATCGTGAGTGGTAGTGGCTTTGTTTTCCATTTTGCTTATTATATGTGTTTGCCGACGATGAGAATGGTTTCTTTGATGAATATGTATTCTGCATTAAAAATGGATTATTTTTACCCTGAAAATTTTTTAGCGGTGGTATAATAGCGTCTAGAGTGCCCCTGCTCGAGGTTTCGTCGCCTGACGACTCCATGTCATGGTTAAAGTTGCTAGTGAAAGAGGGCAGACTATCCATATGTTGCAGGGACATTATTTTGGAATGTTCAATAATGTTCTTAGTAGACAACTTAGATACTTCTAGGTTCATTGTAGCTATTCTCGTGGTGTGAGTGTTAATGTTCACATTCGTGACGTCACTCTTACTCACGCTAGTATCATCTATATTCTCTTTGGATATTTTATCTAACTTTACAGAACATGGAACTAAAGAATTGTTAAAGGATGGCACAGGAGGACTTTCATCACAAATTGATGTAGCTTCATTTGTGATGGTTTCATTCAGTTCTGTCATTTTTTCTAAATTATCAGCTTTGGCATCAGTGTTTCTAGCAGTAGAGGTGCAAGTGGAAGGAGAAGGCTGTTCGTCGATTTCCGAAGGTTTTATAGACTCATAGGAACTAGTAGAATCATTTTCTGAATTGGAATTAGAGTTTAGGTTTTCATGAAACCGCTTGCCCATCATTATATTTAACCAATGACCATCGACGGGGACAATCATACAGTGATTTTTATAGGAACTGTTTTCGTTATTGTTACTGCTAGAGGGTTGTAAGCTGAAACAAACGAATACATTTAGGACGGTTTTTTTCTCTAGTAATTTTACTAATAATCCATATGATGAATAAAGTACCTGTCATCAACAACCGGAAGCGGCGTTGGCGAAGGCGCTCGCGGTAGAAACCGCAATTTTGGAGAATACTCATGGATTAACGCATCAGTTAATGGTTCTCCTTTCTTAACCTGATAACAATAGCAAAATATAAGGTGAATGGATGTTACTGGAACAATTTATATTTGAAATAAAAAAGCAACCAGTTTTGTAGTTTAAACGAGAAGAAAGAGATTATGTACCTGTTCCAATAGATTAAGATGCACTGGCGGCACTGGAGGGCGGCGACAACGCAGACCCCATATGGTAGCTCGCTTTTTCATTTCTCGACCACATTTGAAACGTTTACGAGCCGCTGTCAACGCGGTTAAAATTCTTTCTCGACGTTCGTTCACAGGAGTCCGCCACATCTAAAGGAAGTAAGAATAAAGTTCACTCGATTAATTTCTATTATTATAACAGAGAAAATCCTAAAACAGCATTAAACAAAACCACTAACCTTTTCAGACAACTGAAGCGCATGCCAATTATCCATTATATACGGCATTATAACTCCGTCTAGGTCGAAATAATTCGGCGCGTTGTATGCAGTGAGATTATACAGAGCGAGATGCGCTAGGTCCAACCAAGAGAGCTCCAGTCGCCGTAGAAATTCCGTGCCACCATTACATTCTGCACACGCGAATATGTACAATCTGAAAGAGATTATATGGATAGGATAATGTCATAGTTAAATATATAAAACTATCTCATAGTTAAAGAATAAAAGAAACTGATGTTATTCGGTTTTCAGTTTCTTCTATTTAGGTCACACTGTACACGGATTATTTCTAGCAGAAATTTAGAGTAAGACCTGAAACTTCATGATAGACAGTTAAATTTTACAAATAGAAAACATGAATTTCTGAGGACGATCGTCGAAAACAGCTGACGCGCCGCTGAGAGTATTCGAGCGGTCTGTGCATTGCCGGCGGCGTTTATTTTGTGGAAATAAAGTAACCAGAAATGATAAAACTCTTCTTTTACACTTCTATATTAAGCTAAAAAGATTTTTTTAATGAATAGAGATAATACGTAAAATTTCATGATGGAAACTTACTTGTCACCAGCATACAATGGATACTGTAAACATGACACGCATCTTTGGTGAAACAATCGCGTACACCGACAGCAATGTAACATCTGTAAATAATGAAAACCCTGTTAATATTAAACGACCCTAGATTTTAATCAATTTTCTACAGATTAATGTGACTTGTATATGAATTCATATCAAATAACATACCTGCGCGAGCCAATCGCTTTTCTTCCGGCAGTAACAGTTATCTTCATTTTCCTCTTTATCATCTGATAATGAAGCAGATGAAGTTGTTGATGCAGTCTGAAAAATATTTAACAAATTAGCCTGTTAAGTACACAGCATATATTTTTATTATTTCGTTTAAATGTTCAGTAGACGTACATCGCAAGGTGGTGTGAGTTCTTGCTGCTGCCGCCGCTGATGCCCGCCCTTAAATCTAAATATGTCGCAAGACCGCTTGAGCGCCCTATTCTCCGCCGCGGCCACCCTGTACCTTTGGTCGACGCATCTTTTGCAGTGCCATGATGCACCTGAACAACATTTTGGAATTTAGAAAATGTCATGACTTTTGTAAATGTTAGTAATCGAAAGGGTTTTAGTAGGTTTAGTTCATGCTTTATGTGAGTATTAGTTAATTGGCGGATGTCAAAATTATTGAGTAGTAACTATCGTAATTTCATGTTCTCTTTAGCCTGAATTGCCTAACTTTATAATGGTCTAACATCGCATGGTTATTATCGGTACAAAGTATCTAGTTAAAGTGTTTCCGCAAGGAGTACAATGTAAGTACCGTTTATCCACGCCTCGACCGGCGGCGAGTGGCACTTTGTGTGGTAGCCCCGGCCACACATGTCGCAGGCGACGATGGCGTTGGTGGCGGGCCCCTGCGCCGGGCCCTCCCGCCGCTTGCACACCACGCACATGATGCGGCCATCGTCGGCGGGCGGCGCGCTCAGCAGCTTCAGCGTCGACACCGGCGCCCACGCGTGCGTGCCATCCCCGAACTTAACCAGGCAACGCGCAACCCCGCTGCCCACCTCGCACGAGTCGTTGTCATTGCTGGTACTTAACTCTACTATTGTTCCTGGTTTGAAAACGATACTTAGTTAATAGTGATCTAAATGCTTCTCACCGCACATCACACATTGCGATGATAGCTAACGAGCTTCAGGCATGCATTACAAAGCATCAGATCATACAGCAGAAGATTTTGAAACTTAAGTTTACTTGTCTCAGTGTAAGACTTCGAGATAAAATTTTCTGTGTACCAAAAACCCTGTTACCTGATTTTTTGATGATTTACACTTTTAAATACACACCTAAATAATATCGTCCATCTTTGTTGGGTACAAGTACATCGTCCCCACAATGGAAAGGATTAGCATTATTTTTCTCCGTGTTGGTTGTAGAGTCTGGCATGGCATCCTGTGTTTCTTCTTCTTTTTTTTCATTCTTTTTGCTAGCACATGGTGTGATCGTTTTGTCAAGGTCGCTCAGGAGAACATCGATCAGAGACAACTGTGTGGAGACCTCTTTGAAACAAACCAATTAAGTAAAGAAACAGTTACATTAATGTGCCTTAACAATTTACTGGTAATTTGTTTTGGCTAGTACATATTCATTTAACATAACAGTTTTTAGTAAAAACGGGATTTACAAAGTATATCAAAAGCTAAATTAATTTAAGCAAGTTGACAATCACCAATTAAAACTAAGTTTAGTACCCAAAGCCTTGATTAGTGTTCATTACTTCCAAATACCATTAGACAAATATGATTGTGGTGAAGCATCATGAGTTATGTGCTGTGGATAATAACAATAAAGTGAATAATTTAACACAACTTATTTCGAAAACAAGAGAATTATAACTAGCAATTAATAATGTATAATAATGAAAGCTAGCATTAATGACATTTGTAGAAAATTGTGGCAAAATTTTGATAGACTAGGGACCTTCTTACTTAACTCACATTTGTCTGATAGTAAATTATTAGGTTTTTTTGCTTATATATTTATTCTTATAAACATGTGTTATAAATATTAGGAATTGGCAAGTGCATATACTTTATTACTATATTTCGCACAGCTAGACCTTTTTATTTGTATACTGCTTCAAATAGGTTATCCTCTATTCAAATTCTGAAGAAATTGTGAAGAGTCATATCATATCAGAATCTGTTAATCTATCATGAATTTATATTAAGTTCCTTATTTCTATTTAAATAACATTCGCATTGTATGAGTGTCTATTCTACAAAAAAACAAATAATAATCTATTTACAGAACTTACAAGATAAAATAATACTATGAAAGTACATGTAAACCACAATTTTCTAATAATATAAATAAAAAAGATCTAATATAATTAAAATGTTACCTACATTCATTATGTACAATTAATTTGTAAAAAATCGAAGGAACCAGGAAAATACTTACACTTAAATTGTAATATTATTCCAATGGAAAGCAAATATAACAGAAATATTGTGTTAAAAGAAATTAGTTTGTTAAATAATAATAAATATCATTTTTTCTTAACATACATGGATTATTGTTAGTAAATTATGTTTGAACACACCAACGTCCCACTGGTACTTAAAATTATTCAATGAAAGAAGTCAAAGTATGAATATATTTTATACAATTTCCCTTAATTAAGTCTAAGCAAAATTTTAAGAAATCTTTCTTTTTCTGAAACAAGCTTTTCATGTAGAAGTTTAAGTTTCTAGCACTATACTATGACCACTTTCTATTTAAGAACTGAACAATACTATGTAACGGTGCCATGACAAACACAAAAGTTTAAGCAACATAAAGACTTGGCCTCAATAAGCTTCCTAAGCCTATGTAAACCCTTCACCATATAGACCCTAATAATAAGGAGCAGTAACCATACTAGGGAGAAATAGGAATGAGAATAACATCTCAATACTTTACAAATGGGTAAGTCTGAAAAAAGATCTAGACCATGAATGGTGTAGAATGCTACATCAATAATGTGGCAAACAAGATTATCATTTAACAAAATTATCATATTTGACCCTTTTCTTATTTTAATAGCAGCTACCCCACCATGGTAATGTACGAGTATAATAGGCAGTATACCACCTCTGTTTCTACAAAATGCTGGACAGAGATAAACAATAATGTGTATCTGGCAGTAATAGAGATTAAAGTTAATGCTGGAGACCTAAGATTCTATAGAAAAAGGACCTATGATTGGTATGTAATATATGACTGATTCATGTAATGAAACTTGAATGATTTTATGTGTTTCTTGTATAGTAACAAAAGTTCTAAAGATCAATCAATTAATGCAGAGCACTGACACCTTGGTTCTCTTAAGAGTCTTGTTAGTGGAAACGAAGCAAAGAAGTATTCTTCAGAACAGGATACAGTCAGTTTACAAAATATATATTTGTAAACATAACAATGAATACCAAATAAACCAGTGTTTCAGGTAGAAAATTTGAAGCTTTTTTGAGTAATAGTTAACTGAAATGTCAAGACATAGAATAAACCATATGAGATCAAAAAGTTAAAATCAACACCGATTTCTTATGCAAGGAGGAGTGAAACTCACTTATGGATATTGAGATCTAAGGCAGAAGAGCAAGGATTTAAAAGATTTCAAAATTGCAATATCACACACTGCCTACTGAATTTCTTTCAGCACAGATGTGCAGCTATAGTTTGAAGGGAATAAAAGGGACGAGAACAAGGATATATTTTACCATTTTTATTAGATGTAGTACTCACAATTCTTATTGTGGCTTCTATTCAATTTGACAATTCACAAATGTCTCACAGAAAAGATATAGAAGAATATGAAACAATGTTTATGGTATTGTAATCTTACTGAGTATTTATTCAAGTCCATTAAACATAAAATTATTATGTTCAAGGCTCTCTTTCACTATTCTAGGGTCTTATGCATTACAATATACAAATAATGCAATTTAGCTCTAAGTTAATTGATATTCTCGTTCAAGCTTTTTCCCTGTACATAAACAAGGAAAATCTAATTAATGGGTATGCCAGACCACCTGTTAAAATGAACTTAAGCTTCTAGCAATAATAGATGCATGTTAATTGTGTTACAATAATGATCCCTGAATAAACTCATATTAGTGGCATAAAGTAAAAAATCTTGCTTGCAGAAAAGCTATTTTTTATAAATAAAAACATTATAGAAATATAACACACAATGTCGAGTCTCATGATAAGATAACAATTCATTTATGAAACAAATTCGGGGCACTGTTAACAAGTATATTATAAACTTTTTGCTTTGTTTGTATTTATGGGCATAATTCATTCAAAATGACAACAACAGTTTACGGCACCGATAGTAATATTACACGAATCACAGATTATGGTAAGTTTCGATTTCTGTGTTACTTACAATTAGATTTATCGTGAGTCTAAGAGAGATTCCTCGACGTGCGTGCCTACGTACAGTTTAACAAAAACGTTTTCATAAACCGGTGTACATTTTTTCGGAAATTGATTTTATTGTGATTATTTTCTACAAACAAGTAAATTAAGGCTGTTAGAGAAGGCGCACGCTGAGAAAAGTTACGAGTAAAGCTATCATCACAATTTATCAAAGCATTTGAAAAAATAAGCTTATATAGACTTGTAACTAATAAAAGCTACTTACCAGCGTTGATGTCCATCTCAATTATGATTTTTTTAACTCATTTAAAGCATTGAGGAAGCATACTTTGGACTCAAATTTCATACTATAAGAGCAAACACGTAAAGCATTGGCGCTTTTGCGGCCATTATACTAGTCAAACGTTTCACAGTTTTCCCGCGGTAACAAAATGTAACATAAAAATCATGGGTAAACTTTGTATTAAACAGTTAAGTATCTTGACTACACTTTCATTATAACAAACTTTACACTTTTATTGCTAAATTCATATTAATAATCCATTATAAATTAAACAAAATAACCTTTCGAAACAGTTCTATCGGATTTCAGCCCTCTCTGCACGTCACTATTGTTGAAGGTGTTTTCAATCTGTCTGTTGGACACAAAAATAAGTAATATTTTTATTCATCATAGTTTTCTATTTTAACAAAATAAAAATTACACAAATATTTTAGATATAAGTTTACACTATAAATTTAATCACCTGTTATGAGAAACAATTTATAAACTTTATTTTTGCAAGTAATTTATTGTCAATCGAAATGCCTTAGAAGCCGTGCAGAGGGGCCATAATAATGGAATGAGAAAATCGATGAAAATAATTTATTTGGGAAAATAAACAATTATTATTTTATATCATTAGTAACCTGCATACTGTGTATATTAATATTTTATAATTGCTTGTTCCCCAGTGATTTTTAAACAGGCAGGGAATGCAAATACACTTATTTCTTATTAAAGAAGCAGAACTTTAAATGTATTTTCTACTGTTTTGTAAGTACATTATTAGTAAATTTAAAACACAACACGGTTTCTGTGAACGAGGATAGCAACGACAGCTTTATTTACGTATCAATAAAAATAAAATGACCAATATATACCATTCGATTGGAAAAATAAAACGACAGTATAAAATTTATTACACTTTTGGAAGGACAGGTACAAAAATAATTAAACATACATTTTCTTAAAATTTTAATCTATCTTAAGTGATAAAAAAATACTCCTAAATATTAAGTTTAGGAGTATTTTTTATCTTTATTTTAATTTTAATCAAAATTATTGATAAGTACTATTAATTTTGATAAGTACTATTTGTTTAACTGAAGAATATTGACATCATAAAACACACATGGGACGGCACATAGAAAAAATGCTACTAGAGAATCAATCTACAAGCAAAACCATGGGTTTAAATACTTGGCAATTACCACCCAACAACCTGGCAACATTGACTTATCAGTCAACACTCTGTCAACACGTACTACAGAAAATATGTCAAATTGTTGAAAACACAACACTTGATAAAACAAACAAGTAAATTACATTTTTTATAAATGGCATTGTTTTGTTGATTTCGTTGCGTAAAGTTTCAGTTCATGTTAATGATAAATATTGTACAGTAAATAGATCGTCTGTGTCTCTGCGATGGGTAATTCAGGACTTAAACAACATTATGAAACTGCATCGAAAACAGGTGTTTTACAATTATCTGATCACAGACTAAAGGAAATTCCAGTCGAAGCTCTAAATTTAACAGACACTTTGAGAAATCTAGACTTATCTAAGAACCGGCTGTCAACTTTACCCGATGATATCTGTAAATTTAAACTGTTAAAACAGCTAAACCTGGATACAAACAAAATAGATACTATTCCAGCCGCTCTTGGCAATCTGAGGAAGCTTGAAATGTTCAATATATCGAATAATTTAATCACTTCTCTACCGGATTCCTTTGCCAAGTTGTCAAACTTGAAACAAGTATATTTAAATAACAACAGGCTTAAAGAATTCCCTATGCAATTGCTGGGCCTTCATAATTTAGATGTGTTGGAAATTTCCAACAATAAGATTACAGAAATACCGAATGGAATGTCAGAGCTGTATGCTGCTGAGCTGAATCTAAGTCAAAATGAAATATCAACGATTGGTGAGGATTTGCATCAAGCACCTAGACTTAAGATATTGAGACTAGAAGAAAATTGTCTTAGCTTAGATGCTATAAGACCTAGTTTACTTAGAGATTCCAAAATGCATACAATAAACCTAGATGGTAATCTATTTGAGTCGAAACAACTGATATCAATGGAAGGATTCAATGAGTATACAGAGAGATACACCGCTATGAAGAAGAAAATGTTTTGAAATTTTGTATGCCATGTTTGGGCTCACACAAATCAAACACATATTTTTAAAACAAGTTTTATTTGAATATGCTTATAAGGACACAGTTTCTCGTTGTAAATTCTATACACCAAATCTAGCTAACTCATCAATAGTATTTATTACTTGTATATGAATATAAATATAATATAATATTATTTTCTTTATTGAATTGTTTTTTTTTTACCTTATGTACTTGGTTTTAAATGATTATAAGCTGTTCAAGTTCCACAGGATATAACACAGTAGCCATACATTTTTGTGCTTATTTAAAATATACTGGCCAGAAAAATAAACTTTATATTAAAAAAAAAGCATAACAGTTTTGTAATGGCACCATCCATGGAATTAATATTGGCATGTTGTTAAGTAAATGATTTAATATTTTACAGAATTGAATTAATTACAATGATTAATATTATAATAATATAAAATAAAATGTGTTCTCTATTTTAGTAATAAGTTCACTTTGTTTACTGGTCTTTTGGAATTAGTCCAATTTCTGTGATATCCTTTGTTTTGTCATTTCTTGTGAACATGAGTCATTTTGAGCCTTTGCTGTTGATCGATTTATGGAGGATTTCCTAGTCATTATAAGTGTCTTGTAAGGAATCATTTAATTATATATTTTTGGACTAGGTCAGTATTCTAAAAGGAAATAACAAAAGAATAAGGAAGTTTATACTCGAGTATAATTATGAACTTGTCTTGTCTGTTCTATTGTGCACGTCACGACCTTATCAAGTCCTTAGTACTGCAACAAAGTAAATGAATGTTCGATCGAAAAATAAGTGACTAGTTTCTAACCTTTCAAGTGGGTAGTAGGTATCTATCATGATCTGTCCACATCAAATATCCCCGAAATAAAGAAATTTTAATCTTATGTCTATACACAAGGATCGTATTAATTTCAAAGAAGGATCCGCAAATCAAACGAAATGTTTCTACCTACTTTCTCCCATGCGGGAATCAAACTCGCAGCCACGTACTTGGCTCGAATTGAATTTTGGATTACTTTTAAAGTTTATTATAATTGTTAGAATACTTACAAATATCGCGTTACCAAGTTAACATCCAAGTAAGTGGTGAAAGTTATATACTGCGGGTTCGATTCCGGAGTGGGAAAATCGTTTATTTACATTTTTGTATGCTTTATCTGGCCTACGTGCTTCGGACATCTGTTTTTTTTCAGCCCCCTAAAAATGCGTAACAAGTATTTTCAGAAAAGGAGCAAAAATAACTATAATCATTACAATCAACTACCTACTTACATTATCTCCACAAATCATTACATTACAAACTATTCTTGTTTTGTTTTAGGTCCTCACAAAATATTTACTTTCTCCTATTATTTCCCTGGCGGGTTCGAACCGGAACACTGCTGTACAGCAATACTGCTTGGTGGCAGATATTGGTGAGCGGGTGGCCACACCCCCAACGGCAGACATATCGCAGAAACGTCCTGACTACAAGAGGGACCGCATCATCAAGTTATTATCTTTAAATATTGAATTCAGTAAAAGACCTATTTAGTGTAGTTGCTGCTACTTACAATCGTGTTTCCCCTTCCACTGTACAGACATAGAGCATAACTTGTGTATTAAATTAAGAACAGCGGTTTGGTGTGGTAACCACTGGGCTTACTGGGCTATCTATGCACTCGAAATGCTGTTTATTGATTTTTTATAATTGTAAATTACTTTGGATTAGGTAATCGAAGGCAGTTTGATTGTTCTATTATCTGCAGCTAGTTCTACATATATTGGTGTTATGGAATTTTACGCTCACTCTAACTTAAAAAAATGACCCAACCAACATTCACTACAAAAAACTATTTTAACAGTCAAGAATTCGCTACTGAACATTACTGCAAAAGTTACGAGTAGAGGTGAACAATCAGTTACAAAAACACGTGGTAATAGATCTTGTCCGAAGCAGTCCTTTTACTACAATATCGCAGATGTCGAAGCCAGACGGCAACGACGCCATGTAGAGCAGTGTCTCTTTCCCACAACTGAAGAGTGTATGCAGAGGTGGGGAGTATCTTATATGCATCATACTATGGATGATGTAATATGTGCTCACGTAGGTAGGTATACCTACTATACCTAGGTATCGGGTGCTGCATGGTATGCACACTGCACGTGTTCCATGTTTACGTTCACCGGCATAACTTACCGTTAGACATGTATGAAGACATTTCATTGTACTGAAGTGATGAAGGAAAATAGTGAATGTTTATGCTCCATAAATGTTAAGATCGTAAAACTGTTACGCAAATTCCTGACTTCAGACTTTGGATGCGATTTTTGTAGAGTCATATCATTAACTAAACTAGTTGACCTTTCGATTATATTTACAGTCTATTCGACAGTTTATTGTTCTGTTTTTTTATTTATAGTAAACTTCAGCGAGTATAATGCTTGCTAGTTTTTAACCCCTGACGATAAAACAGGATTTTCATAAGTTTGACTGCTGCGTGTATGTCAGTGGCACCGTAACACTTAAGCGGTTGAACGATTTTGATGCGTTTTTTTCCAATTAAAAGAGGTTTTTCTAGCGATGGTTCTTAAACATGTTTTGCCAAATTACTTAGATTTAGCCTTTCAAGACCATGAGCTCTTTAAAAGAGGGTATGTTTTAAAAGTTTAATCGCTATGCATCTGTGGTACCGTGGTACCGTAGCTCGTAAAAGGGGAAACCGATTTCTTTATTTTCAGAGCTTTTTAAATTAACTCCCGCTCAAAGAGCACAACCATAAATGCGGGTCAACTTGAATAAGTTTTAAATTCTGTAGTAGTGTACGAAATTAGTCTTAATTTTAAGATTTGTCCGAAGAATTTACTTTCGCTGAATGTCGAAACAAGTTTTATCACTCATTCAATAAAGGTGTCATCACACATCATAAATTGCGTCAAGATATCTGACGAAATATTCTAGATAGCGGTTGATTCCTAGATAAAGTAAAATATTTAATCCTTTTGAATAATAATGTTGGCCTATATTTTTAATTATCCATACTTACCTATCTTATGTGGTAAGTGTTGCATGTGTCAGCGTGGACGTGTTATCGTTGCTAATCGTAATCATGCTGACGCATGGTGCGTCCAGTGCATTAATTCAGTAGGTCGATGTTATTCTAAGTTCATAGTGTGGTCTGCGTGGTTCAGTGTTCAGTGTTGTTGTTGTTTGTCGGCGGGGAGGTCGTGTCACGAACGCGCGGGCTCCGAACACATCGCGGCTTCAATGGTCCCATATCAAATAAAAATAAAATTTATGTTTAGTGAATATTAGATTTTTAATGTTGTTGCATATGTGAGTTATACGACGAGGTGTTTTATGGTACGGTCATAAAGTAAGTACAATAGTTAGTAGTTTTACTTCAAGACATTTTTATTGCTAGTATAGTGAGAAAAAAAAATACAGAAATGCATGTCCTGTCATATCATTATCATTTTTAAATTATTAAGGGGAAACAAAAGCCTCGGTGAAGGAAGCCTTAAGACTTTAGTATTTATGTAAGTTTGTTTTCGTTCGACTTGCTTGAAGTAGGCTGAAATCTAGACAGTGACCAATTTTTTAAACATTTAAATCATCAAATCTAGCGCATATACATTTTCAATCCGAAATACTTGACATTTAGAGATTTTTGAGACTTTAGAAAAATTCCCTACGTGAAGAGTTTTGTTTTAGCTCTATCTAGGTGATCTGTAGAATATGTTCTATCTAAGAAAAAAGGTATAGAGCACTCTAGAATGCTCTAGATAGGTTTCTGAAAGGCTAATCAACTTTATATATTCATAAATCTACTAATTAACAAGCAGAATCCCAGTCAACGATTAACTAAGGCTAGGCGTGTGAAAAATTAAGTAAGAATTTTTTGTAATCATCGTTAGTTAAGTGTTGTTTTAATTTTAATTCGAATCTAAATTGTTGGCAAATATGATTTCACTTTTCCACTGCCTAAAAAAATATTGATGAAAAAAAAAACAATCAATTAGTCTAGGTATTAAGAAAAAGTCAGTGGTTATCGTTATGCTCTTGATAACATTGAAATTTCAACCGGATTAAGATACAGAAAATGTTTTTCTTTAGTTCGAGATTAATTAGGTATAAGTTAATTAATCCATATGTAGAAAAGTAGATAGTTAATCACTGTATGTCTACTGCGTGATAATGGTCAGCTGTGGGGTTATCGAAACTCACGTGTAGTGATAATGTATTATTGTAAATAAGTTTCCAATCAGCAACACTCATTATTGAGATAATCGAACGTACCCTAATCAATAACACAATTTCTAAATTAATTTCATTAAATTAAATTACAATAACTTTTTAAATAAAAGTTATGAAAGTTGTTGGCAACAATTAAATGATTGGCGTTAGAATGTTATGTTCCAATATTAGGTACCTTTTATCTTTTAAAAAAATTGTTAAGTAACTATCGTAGTGGGTAGGTGCTATTAAGTATACCTTAGGGTGAGAGTAAGGAATATTTGTACGTAATATGCTCTACATTGATAAAAAAATACTAGCTAGAATAGGAAGCAAGGTGGGTCGAAAACTTAGACGCTACGTGACGATTTACTTAATTATATTTAAATACAAAGCTTTCCTTAACAAATAAGATATATCTATTTATAGTTTGAGGAAATAGAATTACACACAGCTACCTAATGTTTATAATAATATACGGGTACTTATCTACTTCGATGTAAAGAGCTACTGACTAGTTATCAAGTAAACAAAAACATCAGTTTGAACTAGACGCACTAACAGATTATGTTGCTATGTGAAAATGTTAAATTTTGATCATGTGAGATTATTTATTTGGGGTATATAAAGATAACATTTATTTAAGTCATCACAACATCACAATTTTTCGTAAATCATTGAAATAAACACATCTCTCCTTTGAGCAGAGTTTGCCTGTGACGACACAACATTTTTCATCAATTTTCAAAAAAAAAAAAGGTTAATCTACTTCTTCCAGTTTATGTTTTTTTGGTAAAGAAATAATAGTAGTAGTACCTCTTCGTATTTTTTTGTTGTTTCTACGTAGTATAGTCACAGTTGTGTAGAGTTACGCGTAGCACGTGTACAGGTATCAAGGAAGAGCAGGGTTGGCATCCTTTCGATCAACCGAAACCTGGAGGAGTCTAGAGTTATTTGTAATTTTAATGAAATTATAAACCCTATACGAAAAGTTTAAATTAGGAGTGAAATTATAATTATAGTCGTAACCATAAACCTACCATATTAGAACTTATGTTTCCACCTGTGAAATTTATATCTTCTTTTTTTGTGTAAATGCTATCCGGTTTTAAATGATTTCCGTAGATAGCCGATAATTTATTATTTGTTATTTATTAGCAGATATTAGGATTTCTTACCTAAAGTAAAATGTAGAGTCTTTTAGTAATATCGTAGTTAAGTAATTATAGAGTTGTTAGTATTATGCTATTGGATAACAAAGTCAGTGCTTGTAACCTACAATCGGGAGCCTGCCATTCGTAGAGCCGCATCTTTCTCCCACATCTACAGCGGTTTTTATTAAAGAAATCGTACCTGGTATTTTTTCGCGAATCCCTTAAAAAAAGAGCAAAAGACAGAGAAATAATTGCTCCCACCAAATTGTTAAAGTAACTGTATAGTATGTGTATATGTAGCGTAAATATATAATTTTTATATCATTTACGAAATTGCTAATAATACATTAAATTGAACGCACTGATAAATGTCTCGAGGTGTATTTTCTTGAAAATCACTCTTTAATTGAACTGTTTTCTTGTGTGGACGACAAGTGAATAATTTACTATGGTACTTTCTGTATCGTTTTTTAAGTTCGAAATTGCTCAGCTATGATAGCAAAGTGGTTTAAATGTCGTATTTATAAAATTAGTATCAGTTTTATATCAATTTGTATCAAAGATTGACCTAGATTGTACCTAGATAACACTGTTCAAAATTCAAAGTTATTAACAATTAATATCAATAACTTAATACTATTTATTTGCACCTAAGTTATTGATTTTTAATTTTTGAGAAAATGTTTACTCAGATCTATTCTCGTTTTTTGTTTTTTACATTCATAACGAGACATATCTACATAAGTTTGCTCTACCACAATAATCATTTTAGACAAGAAATTCATAAAATGCTTCAACTATTATTTAAGTAGTTCATTTTTAATTAACGTAACAAAGTAGTAATACATTGGTGCTAGAAGCAATAAACAATAGGATTAAAATCGTTAAACGTGCATTAATATTCATTGCTACCTTACAATGGAATGAGAGTACGTAGCACGTTGAGTGGTCAGTATGCTAAATAAGGACAATTTCTACGTCATCATAAACTGGGCAATGACATATCGACTTATGTTATCAATTAAGAGCTCAGTTCTCTCAGTTTATCGGAGGGTACACAATGCTGTCAATATAATCCACACGATTACATTTGTCTTGTATTTAGGTAATCTATGCCGGCAAAAAAATAACTCTTAGTGTTTGTTGTCTATAGGTTTATCAAGGAGTTCCCAAAATGTCGGCCTTCAACGTTGTTTTGGGATGTGTGATGGCTCTGCTCATCATACTCTTCACAATCAGTTCCATTGCCAGATATTATATAAAGGTATGTTTGTACTTACTTTCAGTTTTATATTAATGTATGCTTTGTAATTAGAATGTGATGTTTATTCATTTCTTCCTTCAGTTTTATTAAAGACCAAGATATTATCATGTATTTGCGGTCTTTGATCAACTGAAGTATTATCATCTAACAAAACGTAAATATTTTAATCGCAGTTAAAGAGTCATGTTATTCAATAGAAAGTAACTTTCAATATTTTTAAATTATTACCAAATGTTGACGGTACCAATAAAATTTTAAAGCTTTTATAGCTTGTTATGAATTTACTTGGATCTGATAAACATAAAATAAATGATAAACGGAAATCAAACATAACGTTGACGTTAATTGTGAGAAGTTATTAATTGGATATCTTAATTTGTAAACAGCTACTCAATTTTTTATGTATTTGTTTCGATTACCCTGTAATTAATCGTTTTGAAGCCCAAACAGACTTTTGAGCAGAGATTTGTTAGTACTTGCTGAATAAAATGTTTATAAACTTTTTTAAGAAGAGGCATTGCAATATAGATATTTATTTAAACTGCGAAACTGTAAAAATAGCTTCTTATAGAGAAAATTAAGTAAAAGTTGCTCTATCCTGACAATTAAAAAATTGCAGTTAGTATTTTTCTTCATCTAATATATTATTTTTGTTTTAGTTCACATTGTTCGTCGTTATGTCACTGATATTCGCGACAGTTCCGGTGCCACTCATGTTGTTGAAACCTTTTGACCCAAGAAATGCGCTGTGAGTATTTTCTTCCTACGTTACAGTTATACACATAATTACAAACGCATTATTTCATGCCAATTCGTTTATAATTCTAAACACATTTTCTTTTACGTGGAGGCGGCATTAGCGATGCCATTTTTGGCCACCCGCATCCTTCAGACGCAACGTATTTGACGTTTCCGAAATGATTGGGATAGCTAGCATAGAATCAATACCTTTTTTGGAAAGGTTGGGGATTCTCATGGAAACCCACTCCTTCAGTGGAGGAAATGGGTAGTGTCAGCTTCATACTGACTAAACCTGAACCGACGTGCTACGTTATCCGCTTCTTTGTATGGCAATGCGTTGCAATTCAACTTCATACAATCATAGAATCAATAGGTACCTGACGATATTTCTGTCTCTGGGTGTAATTTATCTATATTATGTATGTATTTAGAAATATATAAGTATGTTTATCAGTTGTCTAGTACTCATAATACAAGCTCTGCTTAGTTTGAGACTAGACGGCGTTGTGTGAAAGTTGTGGAATATTTATTTATTTATTTATTTATAATAATCCCAAAAATATACTATAAAAAAGAGAATATAAAAAATAAAATCGTTTTCTATGAGTAAAGAGTTTAAAAATTCGATTTGTCCTCACAAAGTCACAAAACTTACTTCTCGCTATAAATACGATGAAATAGCTCTACAAGGTACTAGGTACTTTTGTATGAAAACGACAAATGTTTATTACAACTTTACCTGGCGTTAATGCACTTATATTTATTAGCTAGGTATCTATGGAAAGTATTATAGATAACTATATTGAGTAACATCGTGAGGAGTGACGTAAACACAAAGGTAATGAAGGCCAGTGAATAAAGACTGATCAATATTTACGCAGGCCACTAAAAAATATTAGCGAGCTGGTTAAATGAACACAAGATAAGATTATTTCAAGTACTCTTATATGAGTCATTCAATTGTATTTTGAAAGTAATAGTCGACGCGGTGACAATGTATATATTGAATGTTTAAAAAATGCGGATCTCCTATGGCTGCCTTCCAGCTCCAGCATCATACCAGCTCTACGTCACGTCCATATTTGATGATAGACAACAGGACAGGTAAAACTGAATGATGTGAAAAATGGACGTCGTTTTTTTTATAATACATCAAAAAAACAATCAAGGTGTCCGAATTGTACCTATTTATTAAAATACACAACTAAATATTTTCTGTATGTTTAAAGTCAAGATAGTTAATTAAGCATAACAGACAGTACAGTAGGTATCTACAGTTTGCTTAGTTCAAATATTAACTACGGACGCCAAACCCCTAATTACATCGATAGCGCGATACATATATTGTTATTGTAGTCATATACAAAAATTTACATATGTTTTTTCCCGTGGGACAGAACTACGTAACACCATCACGGAAAGTCGATACGTAGGTAGGAATTTGTGTAAGGACAAATGATGCGGATAGGTAATTTGCTTAATTTATAAAATCTATAAAGTAATACGTATGTATAAAGGGGATCGAACCTAAAGCACGTTGCCCACCGCAGATTAGGCGTGTTAATAACCTGCACCACTCGGCTATCCGTGAAGGAAAAAAGAGGCTGAAATAGTAGTATAAGAAGATTGTAGAGCTGAAGAAAATCGTAGCGTAACTTTCAAAGTTGAAAAAGTAACTTCATATGTAGAGTAAATCAGACATGCAAAGCAATTGTGATACCACTGTTTCTTTCGTCGCGGTCTACGAGCAAAATCGCACACGTGATTGTCACTTTTGATTTATCTCCCATCGTAGTATGATCGGAGCCTTATTGATCTAGAAACTATTACTATAAAATTGTGTATTCCTAGTTGAAATGACTCTTCAATGACACTATTTCGTAATCAAGTTGTTTTGATTGCGCCACTGCACTTTAACACCAGGAAAACAAAACATTTTGAAACAATACTCACCTATTTAGCCGCGATATGTTTGTAGAATAAGAAAGTGGATTGAACTCTTTTTGTTGCTAATGCTTCTAATTAAATTCGCCCCACGTTTCTTTGTAAAAATCTTTTGAATTTCGACAACATTTGCTGCGAAAACGTAAACAGTTGTTACGTCATAGCTTTAATTTGTTTTGTTAGTTTATAGGCAAGGTATTATTGGGACTTAAAGGTTCGCAGCTGAAAATATAATTCAGCAGGATGATTCGCCTGCTTCCGTCATGCCCAGGGTGAAGGGTTTCAAAAAATGATTAGAAAACAGTTGTTAAAAACCAGGAGATTCCATTTTTTATGATATAAGTCTTAAAAAAGTACATCTGAGTATTAAATTTATCGTTCAGTCAATTTTTGTATAGTACACAATCGTTATTATGTTATTATCGTGCTTCGGAAGTGACATGCAAATGGGGACGTGTATACAGAGAAAGTTCATACCAATTAGTCAAATTAAATAAACTGTGCTAGTGAGTAATTAGATAAGAGGCCCACATATCGCACGTCCAAGTGTCAGCTCAGTTCTGTTTATCATAATTTGGTAATAAAATTTCTGCTGCAAAAAGTTTCGAGAGTAATCGAAATTCGTAAAGTGAGTTATGAGTTTGTTGGGATAGTTTAATGTACAAATTATGATATTAGATATGCCATTTTAATTACTTATCGCAAAATAATCATTAATTCAACAATAACTACCAATTGATTCTCGAGATTCAAGTTGAAGAAATCTAAACAAGCTAACCGTTTTTTTGAGATATAAACGCGCCTAATATTTGTAGTTATAGTAACCAGCTTTTAATCCTTCATCATCTTATTGTCTACGAAATTTCAAACCAAGTATTAATGTCTAAATTTGTCATTAAATAAAAAGGGCTTCAAATTAAATTACCTTGATGATTGAAAACATGTTTTTCGAAAATATAATCTGTGGAATCCACGGTTCCATTTGAGAAAAAATGTAGGGGTCGAGTAACATTGAAGTTTATGATTCTTAAAATAGAGTACATTATAATATGATGTTCATCTATCCTCAGAATACCGGCCTTGTTTCTGAGAGCCTTCGCGAGGATACTCGGTCTTCGATGGAAGGTGCGGGGCTTGGAGAACGTGGACAATAGTCGGGGAGCCGTCGTACTGTTAAACCACCAGAGTAGCCTGGATCTATATGGTATGATAAATTTGCTTAGACTTTATCATTGTTTTTCGATTTTGAAGTGAAACGGTAATTACAGAATTTCTCGCGCATGCGCTGGATGACTTCTGCCATGACGGTATCATCAGCTACTATGAAAAAAAATTAAGATAAGCTTACTTTCTAGACTGTTCCAGCTAAAACGTTCGTTTTTTGTTAAAAGTGTAAATATGCGATGAACTTGGTAGCATGAATTTGACTATAGAAGCTTAATGCTTCCGAAAACAAAATAAAAGGTTTATAATTGGGTTCTAGAGGATGGGTAGGTATTTAGAATGCTTGTCTACGTTGTAGCCAAGTGGTATAGATCACCATGCCAAATCTACTAACAACGAAGAGTCGCGGGTTTAATACTCGCGTAGGACAAGCAACCTAACTGCGGGAGTCATAAAAAAGACCTAGATGAGATAAATGACAGTTTGAAGATCGTATAAAAAACTAGGTTACGCCTACAAGCTTAATGTAAGTAGTTTTTTTTAGAGTGGGATTTAGATAAAATCCACATAAGCTATTTCTTCCACAACTTGGATGGGTTTAACGCAATATCAATATCTTATCAATCCGGACTTAGACACAGACAGATATGTGTGATCACGCAAATATATGCCTAGCTCAGGTTTCAGTGGGCCTTGCGTGACTTATTAGACTTAGAGCAGTTCCGAAAACAAAGCGTATTTAAGAACCCTGTTAAAGGTATATAAAAAACTGATGAAACTCATTTTTGAATTCATTTCGAGAGGCAAAATTCTAATTTTTGACAAATGGCTTTTTCGAGTTTAACCTGAAGGTACCAATTAATATATATCGGGGAAATACATCCCATCTGTCACGGGACGAGGGTTTGTTGTACGGATAGGTATTCAAAAGAACATCTGTTCGAAGAACAATTATTTGTGTATCACATAAACATAATTCCCATAAAAAGATCGAAACTGCTTAGCGAGTATTAAGAAGCTATCAAAAAAGAGGCAAAAATTAACGGAGTTCTACCGAGAAAAAAAATCTCTTAAATTATACTTTAGGTTAGGTGTCCGCTTCTGTAAACCTATCACCATTAATCTAATGAGGGATTGCGTAAAAAGCAATTTTGTATTGTTTCCAAGTGATTTTAAAAACAGATTTGTACAATAATTTTGCATAAACATAGCAATTTAGTTTATTGTAATCACAATCAAATGATCCATTGTACATTACAGGTATTACGGCTTCCTGTATTATCCGATGCATGATGACTGCCTACTTTAAACTAATCTATAATTTTATAGTAATAGTGTTTCCTCATAGTTTCACCCGTATAGTTTTCGTGTCCGTTACAATACGGGGATGAGATTAAGCCTATGTTGTAATTCCTGCAAGTGGCAAACATCCCATCATATTGAGGATAAATGATGACGTAAAACCGTCACTGAATAATGGCTTGCAATAAAGTGACCTGTCAATGTAAAAACGGCATCAAAATTACGGGGAATAAGCGGAAATTTAATATACTTGCTAAACTTTCTATTGGTAAAATAATAAAAAATCGATTTATTGTTTTATGTAGAAAATATAATATGCGTTATATAAATAGGCGTTATGTATAATAATCAGGATCGACTGCTTTTTTTTGTTTGAATAATTCCATAATATTATGTATATACATTGTTTTCACATTCTAGATATTTCCAAAGTTTTCTTTACCCGTGCTAGGCTTAAAATGAAATCGAGATATTGTTGCAGGATTATTCGCTAATTATTTATCTGACGTGATAAGATATAATATTTTCACACTTTTAAAGACAATTATTAATTAATTACCTAGAACGCTTGCGTACACTTATAATTATGACGTTATTCAAACCAAAAAAATTAACTGTCGTACGTAGAGTCCAATTTTTACATAAATTATCTTAGGACAAAATATATGCGACTATTTATTTCACAGTCACACTAATTTTGTGGGTGTGTGGGTAATGTTTGTTACCTTTTCACCCCCAACAGCTGAACCAATTTAGATGACATTTTGTAACAAGACATAGCTGACACGCCAGAAAAAAAAATAGGACACAGAAATCCGATCTGGTCAAGTGAGAGTATATCAATGACTCGACTCGTTGTTTGTAGTGATTACGAAACTAAAGCATCTATATCTATATTTTACTTAATTTACATTATTATTGACTTACTAGATATATCCGTTCGGGAGCTATGATGACACAAAAAGACAAACATACACTTCAGATCACATTCGTGAAATTTATATATCACATTACTCTTTTTGCGTTGGCGGTTAAAAAGGATTCCGAGGCGTTATTAGACAGGAGTTTTTGGAATATTTTTAAAAAAGCATAGTGCTCACGATCAATTCACGCAAATTAAAACAATAGTCCCAACCCACTGATCTAGTTACATAGATACTTATCGAAATATTCCATATTAATACATATTTATCAAAACGGCAAGGTCAGGTGTCAATAACCTCTGATTTAGCAAACGAAAGAAAACCGTATGACGGAATAAAAAAAAATATGCTTATATATCTAGCATACCTACATAGTTTATTTCTGTTTCTAAACCTTTTATGTTAAAATCTTGAATAAAAATGTGATATCTTAATTATTTAGGCTAAGATATATGTGTAAATTTCTAGATATCTGTAAGGAGGTCGCATTTATTAGATCCGTTTCGGAATTCCTATTTATTATACGATGTGATAAATATCGTTATCTTCAAGTATTTTACACCTACGTATGATTCAATAACAAAAACCGGTCAAGTGCAAGTCTGATACGCGGAACTGAGGGATCCGCACAGATAGTCTTAACCAAACTATCCCTAAATTTTCTTGTCTCCCATCGCCAAAATTATGACCGTGACGTCCGTAACAACCATTGCTTAACCTCGATTTTTTTTTTAATTATTTGTTATAGCGACAATAGAAATACATTATTTATCTGGTGAAGGATGGATAAACAGACATCGGACCGTCAGTAATAGGGTTCGTTTTACCTTTTCGATACGGAACCCTAAAACCCTCATGCTCATTGATGATTCTGCTTATTTAAATTACACACAAATTACAACGAAATTTAATGTAGCAATCGTATTGATAACATTGTGGTTATAATAGTTATAGATTTTTTTCAAATACAAATACAAAGTCTTTATTCGTAGAACATAGGTAGTAAATAGGTGTTACATCAATGGAAATGACCGCTATATCTAGCCGGGACCGGCATACAAATATTTGAAGTTTAACACTGAAAATTGAATTTACACTAATTGATAACATAGTAATAAAGTAGGCACGTATACAAACATAATTAAGATGGTTATATATCCACATCATCTAAGAATTCTTGAACACTGTAGTATCCCTTTTTTATTAACATATCTTTAAGCTTTATTTTAAACAAGTTATTTTTTAAATCTTTATATCTTTTTGGGATTTTGTTATATATTTTATAGTTTGATTAGGTATACATGTAAGAAAAACTTTTCTAGCCAATTATTAATACTTACTTTTTACCATAATATCCGCCAACTTATTATTATCTATGTTCTGATATCATGTTTACTCAATCGGTTGAGGTAATCTATATCTATACTAATATATAAACCTGAAGAGTTTGTTTGTTTGTTTGTTTGAACGCGCTAATCTCAGGAACTACTGGTCCAAATTGAAAAATTCTTTTTGTGTTGAGTAGACAATTAATCGAGGAAGGCTTTAGGCTATAAACCATCACGCTGCGACTAATAGGAGCGAAGATACAATGGAAAATGTGAGAAAAAACAGGACGGGTATAAATCATAACTTACATCTTCTTCTACCCACGGGAACGAAGTCACGGGCAACAGCTAGTCCTTGATAAAAGAAAGCAGTTGAATGTAATAATATCTATAAGCAGTGTAATGATGAATTGAATTGATTTAGTGACGGATTCTTATTAATCTAATCCCCGACACGTACCTAATTATTTTACATATATATTTTTCACATATTGAAATACTTGCATCTAGTCTCTAAGTAAAGTTTCTATTGTGAGCACTAGACAACGGATAAACTCATTTATATATATTTAATGCATGCGTAACCAATGACCGTACTCATAACACAAGCATTTGTCCTGGGTGGGAATCAAACTCACGACAAGGCAGTCAGGGCCTCTATACATTGTACATACCTAGCCTAACCTAGTTATTCAGGCACGATGTCTGCTATTACGAATAAATGCGGTAAATATCTTTTAAAATACTGCTATCATAACGAGATGTGTTTGATTGTCCAAATTACACAGAATTATTGCCATTAGACCGTGTCGTTATCTCCTTATATGCAAACATTACCTAGTCATGACCGCAATAATCATTGTCTGTCCTTGAAGACGGATTCTTTTTTGTTTTTTTTGAAGAGCAACAACGCAATATAGAAAGACTAGTGCGACTTTTCAAAGTTTTTTTAAATGATATTGTAGAAGCGTGACATCACGCTACATGGTGTAGAGCGACATCTCTTTTCCACACTAGCAATACTACCTTACTTTAAGAATTAGTGGTATATCCTCAGTTTTGCTAATAAAACTTTTTGATTGGGTTCGTACATTTTTGCTAGTCTTTAAAATTGAAACTTTGTTCATACGAATGGTTGATTATTAGACCCCTAGCCTATGAAACGTAGACGTGTGTCTAGCAAACGGGTTAATCAATGCTCGGCTCTGCTCCATATAAGAAGTAGTCTTTACCTTGGTCAAATACATACCTATATTATATTAATTATGAACTATAAGCACCATAATTAAACTAAATACTCTTTTAATTAACACAGTTCAAAATCTTTCCGTTCTGTTTCAGCGTTAGCAGTAATATGGCCGCTCATGTCTCGATGTACAGTGGTTGCAAAGAGATCGCTACAGTACCTTGTACCCTTCGGCACTGCGACATGGCTATGGGGCACAGTTTTTATAGACAGAGGCGCCCAAACAGCACGCGATGCCCTCAACAAGCAAGTCGATGCTATCAAGAACCAGAAGGTAAATATATGCACATATATCTTTGTACTACGAGTATATATCTATGTATAAGATGCGGTAATACAGTTGATATTCCAAAAGTGCAGACTTAAAAAGTTTAGATTTTGGCCAAGCTTTTCGTTTACCTACTTTAATATAGTAGTGATGAGGTCTGTTAATATATAGGTATTTCAATTCGTCATCATTAATATCTACCTTGAATAACTGGGTGTCTTTTCCCATTTGTATATGCCATTCTGTATTCTCTCTTACCCTTTGCATCCATCCTATTCCTGCTATCTTTTTTATATCGCCTACATAATATATGTATCTCATCCTCGGACCTACCAATAACTTAAAACCTCGATTTCAAAAATTTCAGTATCATTTTTTTTTCATGGTGACTTCTTCGATTTTGAAATAATATAGGTACGTCAGTCTATCCTTACTCTACCTTTTTTTGTATAAGAATATAGAAACTTACAATATAGATATGCCAAATACTTAAAGATAGGTATTATCGAAATTAATTTGTGTGCTCAAATGCATGCCAATGACGTAATTGATTGAGTCAGCTGTCGAATTGTTATCACAAGCCAGGAATGTGAATTAAGGAAACAAATAATAATTAATACATAACTCTTTAAGGTTCGTACCCATTAGTATTAATGCACACCACAAATACTCTTCACGATCATTTAAAATTACAGAAATACAAAAAGTATTATAGGTAAATTGCAAAGTTTTGTTATAAATAGTATATTTATTATAAAATAATAACTTTTTTATTTGCTTTCATCAACCTTCATACCCGTTATTACATTGCAACATGCCGCAGAATATCTTTTGCATACTTGCAATTTAATCTATACATATTGTTATGACAGCTTTTCTTTTTTATTTTGTAAAATTTAAAATAAAAAAATTTAAAATCCTTTGCATGAAATAAGTACTTATAATTTTAAGACAGAACTCTACCTTGGCACATTTTGGCCTTAGGTATTAATTTCTGTCAGATACTTATATGTATAGCTATATAGGTTAAATAGGTAGGTACTACGCCTTTAAAAACTATTTTGCCGTAAAAGTGTTGACGTAAAATATTTTAGTACCGTATCAGATTACATAAAACACCTTTTAAATACCCCGTTGGAAGTGGGGATAGTTTTCGATTTCTAAACCTTCAAGTTTTATTGTATTAGTCAATATTATGATTATATTCAGCGTACATATTTTCCTGCAGACGTAGCGGCACGTATAACGACGCCCTTAGTTCAATACAATAAGGTTCATTTTGGCGAGTTTTTGTTAGGATTGACATGCGCTCCTCAGAATGATTAGGTAGTGTCGGTACGTGTTTTGTCCACGGCACGTCTATTAGTCCTGCAAACAATGCGGCCTTGTACTTGTCTGGCGTTAAAGGTACACTTCGTCATAGCGCATGATCTAATCGCCAATGAATAGGAAGGAAGTTTACGACATTTTCTAAAGCCATGTTTAATATCTTAGAACAAATATTTCGTCTGTTTCGTCTCAATGATCTTTGCGCCATTGTTTGGCAGTCACAAATACCCTTTTAAGGCTACGGTTAAATGGACGATGGTATTTTAAGAAGGTGTTTGTCCGTTTTGAGCATTTATTCTAACGACAATTTGAAATTTTACAGTATAGGTGTGTTTTTAACGATTGTATAATATCTTAGTACATATTTTCTTGATTATACTTCTGGTTACTACATCAGTAAAGTGATGGTCCACAATGAGAGCGAGAAAAATATGTGAGTCGGGTCTTGCATCCTTTCCAAGGCAATGCATTTATGTATGTATATTCTCGTGCGGATACAAAGTCTACAGGTCAAGTCATCGTGTGTCACAGTCCAAAGAGTAAAACATTATTCTAGCTTCAATTAAAATTGATCTTTGAACTGATTTCTTGTGATGCGGGTTTTAATAGTCCAATTATATACTGGCAATTTAAATTATTATTATACGTAGGTAGTATTCAATAGATTGCTTAACACTCTATAATATTTTATTCAAAAAGTTACGTAGGTACCTACGAATATAATGAAATTGCTTTTGGACAAACAATAAAGATTGAGGCAAGGAAGTAACAAGTTTCTTACAATTTATATATCTAACCTTCTTTTTAGTTTAAAAAACAGCTGCAGTACTAAGGAAATTAAATCCTTGTGACACGAGTGTTTTCACAAACATTCAACGTGACAGACACTTAGATTGAGAACAAGCATTAATGAACCACAAAAATACATGTCTTACGGGATCGAACCTGCGACACTTAGCACACAGTGGATTTGGCGTGGTGATCTACCCACCACCATTCGGCTAATCATGTAGCCAAGATTGACCATGACTGTCTATTAAATCGTAGACTGGCTGTCTGGACTCTACGCAGCTACGCAAGTAATAATTTATTCAGCGCTTGTGCGTATGTTGTGTGGTGAATTAACTAGTAGAAGTTAATTCTTACAGCAACGTAGTTTGACTCCAGTATCGTGAAAATACTGCTGAGTATTTTCTATAACACTATTTTATACAATCAAGAAATTATGGGTCTGTAAGTATCCCATTTTCTGTAAGTTAACAATACTAGCACATTACAACAGGCCACACACTTTCTTTAGTGCAAAACCTTTTGCAAAAGCCACTATAACAATTAAAAAAGTTTTAACAAACACTTTAACTGGGGTAAAAAAATCAACCTTGATCTATTATAGATTACTAGCTATTATGATAATTATTCACAAGGTAAAATTGCATACATACGTTAATTCTAATTTCTTTTATCGTATCGATGCGAGATTCCTACTCACAGAAACTATAATTGCTTGCCCTATTGTTGAATAACAAACACATTTGTGAATCTACAAACATCCGCTACCTTATTTATATCAATCATATTTTCATAATGAACAGATTTATTAAAAAAAGGAAACCATTGTCATGAAATAATCAATTAATAAGTAGATAAGAGATTAATAATTTCGCTACTATCTACGCGTACATAGTACTCCAATATCTTTCGTATATAGCATCCTTAATCACTTATTCGCCACTAGCAGTTCATTTCGAAAGTTTAGCAAGTGAGCTATTCTGGTACAATGTCAACACGAAATACCGCTCTATGAATAAAGATCGTTGTTTGCTTAATAAATAATTTACGAGGGCAGTTTAAACCTCTTTAAACTCCCCTTGGCATCGACCTTGACTTTCGACCATTTCAGTACGAATAACTGCAGTTCTATGGAAATAAATCGTGTTTTACATACGGCTTTTGTTCTGTAGATGGCCTTTTCGTAACAATTTTTTGTTTTCACTGCTTAACATTTTTGTCCGCTAGTATCAAATTATATTATGTTGGAAAAAATGTTTGTCCATAGATATTACAATTAATATCCATGATTAATAGGCCTGATTTCATTGATCGAGACACAAAAGTAGGTAACGCTCTTTTCTGAGCTATGTTTTGTAAGTAAAGAGGGTAGGGAAGCGTTAACCCTTGGCTAGAACTAAAGTGACGTATTAGGCAGATCTAATAAGATAACATACATGTTTAATCTTTGAGAGTCGTCATATTTATTACTGGCAGGACGTAGGTGAACCGTACAAGTATATGTAAGGCGGTGTTGGTTTTCGTATTTGAATTCCTCGTTGACATGTTTTTGACATTTGAATAATACACGAAAATGATTACTTGGTAAATAATAAGAGTACGGATTACGCATCGGATGCTTCATCGTAAACAGATATTTAGCAAAACGCGATAAGAACGAAGGACAAACTAGAATAACATAATATTATTATGGAGTTCATAGTTCATAATCGTTTCAGGAAGTATAGAGCTAGCTACAGGAAAATAGATTAAAAATAACAGACTTTATTGCTACATGTTCATATTATTCATTCAAGTAGGCGATCGTTATAAATATAAATACGAAAATGTAAATATCTATTAAATGTCAATCTGAAAAACGAATATATATTTTCTGTTTTGAAATTGATTTCTTAATTTCTATGTTTGAAACCAAGGCAAAGTAGCCGTAACCGGTTCAATGTCAAGGTTACTGCCACTGCAATTGTTGCAATCAAAATGCCGATAGGTTGCGGCAACATTATGACTGATGGTATATACGTGACTCAAATATAAAAAAATACGGTAGCAAAGTAAAAGTGAGTAGGCTATTATATCGGACGTTAATACATTTTTGACTGCGACACCTGGTCAGGTCAAAGGTGCTAGTTTTTAATATTTAATTAGATAGCAAGGTACTTAATTTGCATATAATTGACGAATAATTTGGTCTAATATAGGTAAATAGAGTCAAAGGTTTTCGACATAGTTTTAAGTTTCCGAACATTAACAGATATAGAGTGAGTTGTAAGAATTTTAAGTAACACATATTTATTTAAACATTTTGTGTCCACAGCGAAAACTCCTGCTGTTTCCTGAAGGGACAAGGCACTCTGGGGATAGATTGCTGCCGTTCCGTAAAGGGGCATTCCACGTTGCTATGGACGCAGGCGCACCTATACAACCCGTTGTCATTTCCAAATACCATTATCTGGACGGCAAGCGACACAAATTCGGCTCAGGTGAGCGGGAATATGTTCCCTATTATACGAAGCATGCAAACCGGTTTGACCTGTCGTCGGGGTTGTTAGAATAGGCCTATACGCGTTTTGGAATCCTGTTAGATGTTAAGATTTTTTGTGGGTTTAAAACATGAATGATTGGAATACAGGAATAGAAAGGTATGTATGCTTGTGACGGTATCGAAAGTAGGCGATAATTAAGTTTTCTTATGAAAAAATACTTACTCACTAAGAAATATCCATATTCTATAGAAAAATAATAAGTAAATATGTACTTATTATTTATATGAATATAAAATAAAGAGTTATTGGTTACTTTTTTGGGAAACATTTTGTTATTCTAATTATTTGTCCTAAGTTTTATTTATAACCTGAGCAAAAAAGACGGGCTTTTTGTAAGTTGAACGTCTTTGGCATCCGGCATCCCGAACGAATTGAGCGATTGCAATTTAGTTTGTTTTTATTAAAGGTAAAGTACGTAGGTACAGTAGAATCATTTCAGAGCTTCGTGGAGAAAAATTTTATTGAATCGAGTTTTTAAATTATATCTTGTAGTATAAGTATGGTAACTTTTGACATTTATCTATTCCAGGCGAGTTCATCGTATCGATTCTGCCAATGATCGAGACTGAGGGTATGGCGAAGGAAGACATTGTGGCGCTGATAGAGAAGATACAAATCAACATGCAAGAAGAATTCACAAAGATCTCGAAAGAAACGCTAGCGAGACGCAATCTACTCAATAAGGCTGATTAGATGAGGTACATAAATTTAAGCATATCGTGGTTTAATTATCTCGGGTAGCGATAGTAGCTACTGTGGTTCGTTATCAATACATTTCGATTCGACAGGAGTAGTCCAAGTGGTACCTAGCGTCGCATTTCGTAGTGCTTATTTATTTTTTCTTGCGTTTACAGGTAATTAGAAATTTGATATCGACGTGTTAAAGAGCTGTGATAAACAAACGTATAATGAAATAGATACTAAATTGTAATTTGACAATTAGTTATTGGTCTTTCTTTACATTGTTGTTTTTTTTTTCAATAGATATATGTATTTATATAATAAAAATAACAAATTAAAGAGGAATGTTTCATTAAAAAACCATTTACCCTGTGATTTCTTTTTAATAAAGATTTCACATACGAAAATATGTAAAAATATACATTTTATCGTCGTATTTTTTTCTACAGAATTGTCACACGAGTACATAATAATTACTAATAGTATTGTAGATACATCACAATGTTTGCAGATACAAATACACTGATATACAATTAGATATAAAATCCATTAATGACCTTAGAATACATCATAATCGCCGATAGATATCTAAAAACGCTAAAGACAGATTTTGGTACTTTAGGAACAAAAATAACATAATGTCTACAATTTCATAGCTTTGCAAGAATGTGCGAGCTCGAATAAGTGAATTTAGGTCATCTTAATACTTTAAAGCAAATTCATTATGACTTGGCATTACCATAGGTACCTACATATTATAATACAGATAAGTAGGGAATTGGTAGGTAAATGTTGCAACCTAAGTACAAAATGTATGATCAAACATTTTAGGTAAGATTATGAAAAAAAAAAATAGGTTCTGTAAGGCTGAAACCAAAAAAAAATATGAAATCACCTGAACCCTACCTTATCTTGAGAATCGCGATTGGATGGTAAGTATTTTGACAACAGGTTAAAGTTTTTCAAAAATCGAGAGTCGAGTGTTTTTTAGACACAACAATACAAACATATTCATTTTGAAAAATGTTATTCAATTAAAAAATTACCATAGCTTAAAAAAATATTATTTGATTGCATTGTTTCTAAGTGACCTTACTTTGGACTTAGGATGCAACAACCTTTGTAGTCAGTAAGTAGCTAATGATTTCTTAATATTAATGAGTAAAACGCTGACGTAAACAAACAGACAAATATTGTAGGACACTTACCTCTCGACTCTACATTAGGATTTCGCAAGCGTTTTTTTTTTGTATAAATTATTCGTTTAGCAAGAACAATGTTTTCTTCCAGACTACACTTATGGCAAATATTGCTTCATGTACATAAACGTGAACGACTCCAACGATAGTATATCAAGATCGACAATTTTAAGTTCCAATATGTCTCTACATTTTACTTAACAGAGACAAGGACAGCGAGACATTTGATGACAACTTTCTGCTCAGTCAGTAATTGTAGTGTTTTAAAATCGATTTGCAAGTTCTGACAAAGACCATCTCGAGAGAATGTATAGAAAGAAGTACAATAAGGAAGTCTGGTTCAAGTCTCTTTATAAGTAAATTTAATTATAAAAGAACAAAATTATAGTAATAAAGACAGTTACTTTACACGACATTCCACTAAGCAATTAGTTGTACACTTGAGCATTGAGAAGTTAATATGGCACAGCAATCATGCTATTATTTTGTTACCAATATTATATAAAATAACTAAATCGAAATGTCTATTGAACTCCTTAGTCACTTCTATTTAGCATAATTTAGATAAATTCTAGAGCATATGTGTATTGTTAACAGTAGAAATGCTACAATATTTGTCCGTTTCGTTTTTAGGACTAAATAAAGTTAATGATTAGCATCGATTACTACGATAGGGCTTAACAACTAAATTAAACTTAGATTAAAAATATTCATCAAATAAAACATTAATAAGGTAATGCTTTTAGGTTGACTTACGTCCAAGTTCATAGTAAAAAATGGTTAAAACGTATGGTTAAGTAATCACTCGAGATATGTTTATGTAGGTTTTCGGTTCTTGTTATAATATTAAGTTTCTAAATATGCCCAAAAATATTGATTAAATCTTTCTTGCACACTGCCGGTACCATGACATCTAAAAACAGGAACTTTCTCATTGTGAAAAAGAGATATCGAAACTTAACACTAAAGCGCCATTTCTCTCCCACAACGACAAATTTCCTGCTTTTAGAGCGCATAGTAAGTAATAATAAGTATCCTTACCAAGTTTTAAAATTCATTAAGTTTAAAAGTTATGAAGAATTATGGCGAGAGTCGGCGAAATATGTACAAAAGAGACTTAGCAAAGTGGCTACAATTTGATGAGTGCTTGAAATGTATAAAGAGGTTAAAAATCAATACATCATTGAGCAATAATAATATTTATGTCGTTTTATACACGTGAGATACTTGGGTGTGGTGAGCTTATGTTGTATTTCGTGGTTCTTAACTTTACCAGGGAGTGGAACGTATTTTTTACAAGTCAAAAATGTTTACATAGCTATTTATTGAGTATTTATGTATTTATTATTCACACTATTATGATTAAATCCATATAAATTATAACTTAAATCTATTGTTAATCTAAGCGCAAGTGTTTATATAAAAATAA
Organism: Trichoplusia ni; assembly: GCF_003590095.1. NCBI lineage: Eukaryota > Metazoa > Arthropoda > Insecta > Lepidoptera > Noctuidae > Trichoplusia > Trichoplusia ni. Next base: position 3,560,098 of record NC_039481.1, read on the forward strand.
GAGTGATGTAAAGTCGATTGTAGTAAAACCTTAAAGTATGTATTATATTTTCATTTTAATGTAATATAACCAATAGGCCATTGACGATACATACGCCAATATTTTGACCTATGGACTATCTCTATTTCCAATCGTGGACAATAATTATAACCAGCATTTGTGTAAAGTAAATAACCGATAATGAGCGTTACTAACACTGTCTTAAGATTCTAAATCGTTTGTCCATACAACTTAAACAATAACATACAATTAAAATATAACGCTGCAACGTTAGCTACTTAACTAATAATAATACACAAATATCGAATGTTTAAGCACGGCTTGAAACTAAACTAACTATAAATAACTAAGTATGACACAATGCGTGAATAGTATACAATATTAATTGCGAGTTATTAAAAATAATAATTAATATAGAATTAAAGCCAATATGGCTGCAGTACCTAGAAATTAATATAGTGGTTGGCGTTGTTATGTAAGATTCAATAATAATAATACATTGCTGCAAGTTGCATTAAATAATATGTAAAAAATACCCAAAATTAAATAGCATAATACCGTATTTAATAAACGGTGTAACGGTTCTCTTTAAGAAGTCAGTAATATGTTGCGTTATGATTAAGTTTATTTATGCTAATCACGTTTATTATTCTCGTTTTTGTCTCCTACCCCTATATTAATAGCATATTGACTAGGTACTGATAAAATAAGTTGTAATACTATTGAGAATTTCTTTGGTAATTTTTATTATAACCGTCAAAGATTGTTGCAATAGCAGATGATACGAATAAAATGCAGAGTATTTGGAACTTTTTTTTCTTTGGTTAGCCAATTAATTTTAGCAAAAAGGTTCCCTATAAAAAGATTAACCATCGTTAAAATACATTTCCAAAACATTTATTGTTAGAACTATTTTAAATGATTATAAAAATATTATTATGATGAAATAGATTAAGAAACGTAGTTTATTTATATGATATGCTATATATTATTTCTATGCTTTTATTTTTAGTATTTGCGGAATCAGTTGTCTGTGCACCTAATACCTTTCTTAAGTTCTCTAAAAAGTTACAAGAAAAAGTATTTATGCCAAGTTAATCCACCAGCCTATTTATTGTAAGTACTTAAATGGTGGCTCTTCGTACACAAGGTCTCTAATCACCTATACCCGACGATTTTATTCTCCAATGATGCTTCTCCATGTACAAACATATATATCACGGTAGACGCATGGAGACTGAAATTGACGGATATCAAAGACTCGTGTTGCGTCGTTTACGAAGGGCCTAAGACGCCACAGCCAAAAAGCGTTATTAATTATAAGAACTTACAGTACATAGATTAAAATGACTATATTTAACTATTTCCAAAAACTTTTGAAGAAATTTTTTGTTGTTTTGTGTTATACGTATGTACATTCAAGTGTGTAGACAGAGTCAACCAATTTTTAGATTTTTGTTTTATTTCTTCATGTATGCTGAAATTTCATCACATAAACTTTGAGTTACAGAATAGAATAAAGACTATTGTTATGAATGTCGTAAGAATGTATTAATTATATTTTGAATACTGCATGTGGTCCCGTTATATATGGATATCATCAGTAATATTTCCTACAATTTTAAATGGCACAGATTTTTAGACTAAACAATGTTTTCAATATAAAATTCAACTATTCATTTTCTGGGTAACTTTTGTTTATGAGAATTCGTATTTTATTAGTTTATATTCTATCAGAATAAGATATTTATTGAATAAAAATATCTAATACACATTTGCAAGTTAAGTCCTAAGATCTTTCTACGACAAAGGTTTTTAAACTATCGATACGAATGCTGTGAATAGTCTACGATACGATGTCGTGACAAGCTTTAAGGAATCCATAAAACAAATATGACGTCACTTAGACCTATAATAGTTCGTGGTTTTCCATGATACATCATTACGTCACAACATAATAAATATCTGACGCAACAAACGAAACGTGCGAATGTGCTCTTACCGTTAGATTCCACAAGTCGTTAATCGAAAGTTTACCTTGTTTTTGTAAATGTATGGTAGTTGGTACTGCTTTAAGAATTTACGAATGATTACAACGTTTAGTTTAAAATATGATACGTGCTTGTGTTCGAGTGATTTATCACATGTTCTCGTTGTGTTATCAATGAGGTACGCTTAAAACATAGTGATTACTCCACAGTAGTTCGCAGTTAAGGCTTATTTAGACTGGGAAAAAATATTGTGTGAGTTGCCATACATTGTAGGTGTGCGCAGATCAGAACGGAACTGCAATGAACCGTTGGACTTGGACTTTTTAGTTCAATAAATACAGGGATTTGTGAACATTAGCGTTAAGAGAAATATAACTCGTCAACAGGTACTGCCCCTTTATTCGAGTGACATCACAATTAGTAGCGTCATCGATATTAAATGCTGGAATTGGAAATCACATTTTCGTTTCGACAAGTCATGTGACTTTGATCTGTCATCTTATACACCCGACCGTTTTATATCAATTTTCCTTAACCATTGTCAAATACTGATTGCTAGAGGGGGGTGAAACATGATTGTATCAGCAGGCAATGTAAAGTAACTCGCACGGTATTTTTCGTTTCGTCCTAATGAGCCTTTAGTCGTTAACATGACTAGAATGTTTAAGGAAAATTAAAAAGTTTCATCATCATGAAATAATTTTAAAAACTAAGCTGAAAAGAATGCAATGATAAAAAATGAGAACTTACGAAATTATTGCATCTAGTGTTGGCGTCAAATTAGAAAGTTTATTTTTTAATTATAATATCTAAACAAACGATTAAAGTTGAATGACTTTTTATGACACCAAGTGTGACTATTTGATTGCAATAATATGTATCATATAAAAGATGAAAAAATTGATATTGAATGTGATAAAGGAAGAAAACACATTAAAACGATAATACTGCTACAGATCTAAAAAGCTATTGAGTACATGTTAAAATAAAACTAAAACTTACTGTCGCATAGAAAATATCGACGTTATATCGCGTTTTCAATACATTGTAAAGCTAAGTGAAGAACTAAAGTAATAATTAAATGTTGCAAAACATACATTATGGCATAATACGAGAATCATCAGAATAAACTGTGCTGTCTGGTACTAGATAAGTTACTCAGTTAAATAATAATATCATGCTTCCGTAAACAAAACAGAATGGCACCAAAAATCGTCAGTAATCGACTTAAAAATTTAATAAAAGAGATCGTAATAGTTCTCAATATATTAAAAAAAAATATTGCACCAAATAGAATGTAATAGTAATATTTAAAAAAAACCTATATCTCGCTGTTTTTTTTTTACATTTAATTTTGTATAATGAAATTCAGTGATGTAATTGTGCGCTTTAATGTTAAGGACGAATTTTAAAAACAATTTTTCTGAACATAACAAATCTTCGGCACATATAACTAAATAAACAATAAAAAAAGTAGTTCATAAGTAGAACACCGTTCAAATACTGAAATGGTAATAGCTTCAGTCAACTTAATGTGCAGTGTTGCCTAACAAGTGATTAAAATTCCACACTGCGCTGGCGCAGAAACAACCAACTATACAGCATGAGTGATTTGAATACAAAAAGGTCAACAAAGTATAAAACATGGCCGTGTATGAGTCTGTCGTAATCAAATCAGCAGCTGTTTGTTAATTAACTTCATTTTCTTAAGATTGTTTTTTTTTAACACAGAGTTATCATACATATTGACTTTCTAGCCTGAGGTCGTGTTTGCTGTGGATGTTCACCATAGTAAACTCAGACACTTTATAAGTGACATCGCAGTTAGATAAGAAAACATACAACTAATATAATTTTTATAAAAATAATACTTCATAATGCATAAGCGTTACATAAATTAAACATATCTATCATTTCGGCGTGGCTAAGAGTATCAGATTTCCGACTTGCTCTATTTGTAACGTTATCGATAAATTGAAATCTAGTAAGTCACTTCACTAGTCAATGTTGTCTGTAAAACGATCGTTACACAAAATTGTGCCTTAATTATACATAGATTAGTAAGATGAGATAAAAAAATTCTAACTTAGAATCACAGAAATATTTATATTTCTTGCGATTGGAATGCCCTATAGGTTGATATACAAACATTTATCACCAGCTGTTATGCTGACCTAGAAGCTTAATATAGTGATTATAAGTTTAGGTGGTACCGTTGTTGGCACTGGTGCGTTCAATCTTCGGTGGCAAGGGGGTAGTTAGGTGGTAAGGCGCTCAACACCTCTTTCGACAGTTCCTTGTAGGCAGCGTCCATAGTGTTGCGCACTTTGGTTATTAGATCTGGTACGTCATCCATGGTTAATCCAACTGTAGGTACAGGGTCTAAACACTGGATGACTGCATGGCCTGTAATGTAAAATTGTAACATGTATAAAATGCTCAAAGCTACATTGATTTTTGTAATTTAAGTTTCGGCCCTAAGTGGCAAAGGGTTAGGTTAAAGTACATTAAAAAGGTTTTTAAATACAGTATTTTGCACTGAAGTCTACACTTATGTGTTAAGAATCACGGCCGTTAGTTTTAACCATGTTCAGTGGCAGCAATTTTTTATTTTATTTCGTCCAGTCAATGTCTGACTTATGAACCACACCAAACAGCGCAATACATCGCTTAAAGCGACATCTTTTTTCCACACCCGAATTAATATTGCTTTGAGTCGTCGCAGTACGACCCCAGATAATTGTTACTTTCTATCGTGTTATTGCAAGGCTAGATAAGTAATTCCTTAGAAAAGACAGTTCGACCATCGCTTAGAATAACTTATGAGACATCTTTTATCTGATGGTGATGGATGGCGTACAGTGTCGTAACTCCGTGACGCTAGATCTTTACTAATAGGCTCACTGTGCGGTTGCTTTGAACTACTCTTACTCAGAATGTATAATTAAGTGGCAGTTTCCTTAACATGTCTTTGAGATACCGAGTAATTATATTTGTAAAGAACATCGCTTAGTTTTCTAGTAAGATAATTATATGTCTATGGTTCTCAAGGTAATTAAAAACAAAAGCTTCGCGGCAATTTGCGACCATCTTAATGACATTTAGAGAAAAAGATATGTGCGTGCTATTGAATAAGAAGTCTAATACATTGAGTGTTTTTTGTTTTTAAAGACCGTTTTTTTTGTACATACCTTTGTTGAATATATTTTTCTTCCGATTTATAAAATAATAGGGCGAGAATACAACAGGTATGATTGGCACTTGGGCAGCAACCGCTATGTTGAACGCGCCCTTCTTAAATGGCAGCAGTTTTGTGAAATCTTTATTTCTCGTTCCCTCGGGGAACAACCATATCTTCGTCTGTGAACAAGTTACAAAAAATATAACAATACTTAATTTATTTAGGACACCATAAGCGAAAATGATAAAGCAGCTTATTTACAAAACACCCCCTTAAATTAATAAAGTTTTTTTTTAAAGTATAGGGTTTTGCATAATTGATTAAATGGCACTTAGGACTGTCAGAAAAATCATAAAGGGACTGCAAAAACCATAAGAAAAAACCTAATACGCGCATGCGTAGTTGTTTTCTTTGACTTAAACTGGTTTTCTTAATATCGGGGTTAATTACTTTGTAGAAAATAAATGTCCATTAGTGACTATTATTTACAATCTTTTGCGTCAATGCTGGAAGCGTAATATTATTTATTTTACTGATCGCAGGAACACAAAGCATGCAGTGATTCGTAACTAAATATTTATTGCAAGTGAAAGTTTGAAAAAATCAAGCAACAGTAATTCTTTTCTTTTGTCTAATTACACCTAATTGTTTAATAGTCGAAGTTTGTTTGGTTTTGCTAAACGATATTCTTTGATCAAATAATACATGTACTTATTTCTAAATTTTTAATTTGAAATTAATACCAGCGTGGTTTTTGGTAAGATTTTAGCCGCTTCGGATTTCTATAATTGAAAACGTGAGGATTGCAATGATAGAAATCCGTTTTAAATATTTCATTTTAATAATACATACATCATCATAATTATATCTTTGTTGTTTGTTTAGTTGCTTGCATCGCTGCTCTATGTTCAAGTAAAATATCTGTATTTAACTATGCACTATGCATGTTTGCTGTGGGTATTAATCATTTTTTAATTTACTACTGCGTGTGTAAAATGTGGAAATGAATGTTTTTCACGGAATGGTATTTTTTTTTCAAGTTCATTATAAAGGTCGATTATGAAAAGTTATGTAGTTTATTGCTTATAAACGTATAGATAGCTGTTTTTACATATTTTTACTAAGGAGATGAGATTAATTTATCATTGATTGTACTGTATTCCAAAAAGACAAATAAATTAGTTATTTGCCCTTATTTATTATACATACTTTCTCTTAGTAACGGACATTAAGATTTAATTGTACAAAAAAGCACATATTTTGTCCATGATTTGAAAACCTATTACTGCCGCAGAAACTTAAATCCCAAATAAATCCAATTAAAACAGGGACGGTGATAGTTAATGCGCTAGTTTTGACATATGAAGGCAACAGAAGCCCTAGCAATCATTAGTTCTAGTTCGGAGTACTTCGCGGCCTATATTTGCGAGGCAAAAACCATAATAGATTAGCAAATAACCGTGTATTGTCAAATGGCGTAAATATTGGCAACCGGCTTTAGGTGCGCCGCTGTTATTACAATAACGTAATGTGTGGCCTATCAGGATATAGGATCACTGTTCGGATTGCCAATCAATGTGGAAAAAATGTATGTTGCGATGTTTGCTTGTTCAATTGCCCTCCAGTAACGACAAAAGCCTTTTTTTTTTACGAGAGATTCGAATTTGATGTGAGCACTTTATTCGCGTGTATAGTGTACTGGTACTAATAATGCGTGAGTTGTAGAACGGGGGAAGTAGGCATTAAACAAAAGAGAATATACGACTTCATGTGCATTTTGTTACTAGCATCCTCAGCAGTGACTATCATAAGCGCGCACGCTATCCGCTACCAAGAATATGTATAAAAGTCATCATATAATGGGAAAACGCTATTCAGTCTCATCACAGTGTTTTACTTTTGTTTAACTCCAAACATATATTACATACCCATTATGTTAATTATTAAGAACATGAGGAAAAAATTCGACTTCGTACAGCCAAATTTTGCCCTGTAGCATAGATTTGAATTTCTAAAGATAAAATTAATACTTGCTATATACAATGGTAGAACCATATTCATATGAATGATACGATTTTGTTTGCAGTTGGATCAAAAAAAGCTAAAGAAAACCGGCAAAATAATCTTACAAAATTAAATAAAACTCACCTTATTTTTAATCATAACTTCTGAGGTAACTTTCAGTTGTTTGTACGCGTCTTTCGAGTTATTTCTGTCAATGAATACAACTCCCGCGAGGTACGCCGCCAGTCCAAACGGCCATACGTAGAATATCTCTTTTCTTGCAATAGCAGCCACTTTATCTGCTACATGCCAAATGTTGAACATTCCTGTAATTCAAAGAGAACAATGAGATTTATTACCACATCATGATTTTATTATTACTTGTTTTTATTGAGGTAGGTAATTTGGTAGCAGTATAATGCAGACTTTACCTTATTAGTGAAAATTTGATATGTTAAAATCCCAAAAAGCTTAACAAAGAATTGTACGATTTTTTCATGTTTATTAAAAAAAACTAGATATCACAAAGAAGTTTTAAAAAAAAATCCGTTTACATGTTTAAAATGAATTTTTAATCATGCCTATAAAGGATATCTATGTGATCTGTAATAACTATAATGTAGCGTGTCTGATATAGTTTTTAATATTTGCCCTATTTATGAGTGCAAATATACTGATAACTAGTTTATAGACCGGAAAGTAAGTAGAAATATTGATAATGAGAATTACTATGTTACACAACTGTTAGGTAATTAGGAATGATATAAGTACATTATTTTCTAGGGTCAACTGCTCTCTAATGTTTTATAACAAGCCGAAATATCGGAATATAAAGCTATTTATTATGAAAGTATACGCATTAACATAATATATGTCTGTAGGAGGCAGGAGTGTTAAAATAAGATCCCTCTTTACTCCAAATTGTATAACAATCAATAGTTCCCCTTCAATCTGGTCAGTAAGCCAATCAAAAACTATGTCTATACAAATTGGATGATAACATTTTAGCAGATAAAGCCAAATAAATCCCAAAAATCTATCAATTAAGATGTAGGATACTTTTTATTGCTGGGTAGCATTTGTTTAAGTAATTTCATTCATTATAATAATAGTAAAATCTATTAAATACGTTGTTAATTATATTAGGTAATTTTGACCAGAAACTAATTACCATCGAAACTAATGTGCAATGTTTTAATATTGATTCACAGCTAAATTAAATAGTAAAAATTTTATAAATTCAAATGTTATAAGAAAGTAAAAAATAATGTATGTATGCATTGTAGCAATCAGATTTAGTTAGAATGACAATTGGCAATTGACCTGAGAAGCATAAGGTGACATCAGTGGTGTTTATGACGGACTCACAATGGAATAGTAAACATTAAATTGTACATTATCAGATAATATCTCACTATAGAAAAATTGTGAGTTTTTAATGGAATGCTATCATAAAAATAAAAGGTTTATGCAGTAAACATGAACCCTTGAAATGGAATGTATAAATACTACACACAAATTTTTTTTATACCTATTTTATGAATATAAATTTCCAGTAACTTTATAGGTATTTTTGTTTAGATGGTCCTTGTATATCTTTATCCAAATATAGGGATTGATATTCATAAAATACAGACATTCAAAATATCTAGTTGATATCTAATTTGTTATAATCTTGTTTCAATATTATATTTTTGTTTGCAGGCATGAAACAGTTTTACTGTCAACCAGATACTTAGGCATAACAATTTACTTAGATTGTATTGTGCAAAACAATCAACATTAACTTTTTTCCTTATTTAAGATCTATACAATAGAAGCATCATATTATTGCAAATTTCAATATTTTTCCTATTTTATATATCCTGTTGTGTGCTGTGTGGGGTTTTTCTATTAGGATAATCTTGTAGGATACTTAAATATATAACATTCTTGGACTTTTCTGAGAGGAATTTCTAAGCATCAATTTGACAGGAAAAAAGCCTCAGCACAGCTTGAAGATACTTAAAGCTTCGAGAACCAAACCTTATGAAAATGTTAGTAAATATTCCTCAGATATTTTAACTCAAATAAAATAATACATATAGTATGACATCTATGATTATGATTTCTCCTTTAATTTAGTTGATGCAACATGATTGTGATGATGGTGAACACATTTAAGATGCTTCAACCACCAACATGTTTAATATAGTGCGATCTATTGTTGTTGTACTTGTACACATGTAGGCTTCTATTGGAATATCACATGTGTTACAGTTACTGTATACAAGTATATTCCCATACAGTCATTTTAACATTAGACACTCATTACACAGGATACAAATATTGATTTCACAGTAACATTACCAAGAATATCTATTGATGACTGGTGGTTTGATACCACAACGGCTCCCCGATCCTCAGCTAACACTCTCCCATTTCTCAGCAGCCATTTCACTTCTATAACTTTGGTAACATGCTTCACTATTTGTGATCCGAATCTGTAAACAATAGGAAAATACAGTCAATTAATATGAAAACTATTTTTTTTTTTGGTGACTAAATAATTTATTTAAATTATACCTATGGTGAGTAAGTTAATATAAATATAGCCAAAAGTTTTGGCTATGTTGTGGATGATAACAGTCAATACAATAACTAATGTATACAGGATGTTATCAAAAAAGAATATTGTTATGTGACTGTGTCATATTAAATTAACATCACCAATTAAGATTCATTTAGTATCTATTCTTTATCTAGTCCGATTAGTAATTATATTAATCTCATTCAGAAATCCTACTTTTTAATGAGTCACAGGATTTGTAAGTGGGAAGAATAGGTGACATAAGTCCCAGGTACTTAAATGTTGTACAATGGTTTTTCAAATGCATACTCACAGGGAATTCTTAACGTTTTTCGGGTTAAACACAAAAAACGGCAATAGTATCACTGCTGTTACTGAAGTCCAAATATAAAACACAAGGAATTTCGATTTAAATTTGACGAAATTCGGTGTTTCCGAAAACAATTGTTTTAATATGTACGTTACGATGATAATCATTATCATATAAATGATTTTATGCCACATTTTCAATTCACTATTTTTACCACTTCACATTAAAAACCGACAAGCTTCTAAAAACAAAAATAAACACAAAACTGAAAGAAAACCTAATAGCGCACAACCAATCATGAGAAACGATTCACTTTTTACGAGCTACTCTGGACGTTCCAGTGACGGCGCTCGATTCTAACTAAGCATTTATTTGACATCAATTATTTAAAATGTCTTTATGTAATCATTTATATTACTTATGTTGAATAATCAATTATGGGACTAATTTACTAATTATAACTAATGGTCTTTTGATGATTTAAATGCTCATAAGGTATCATAATCAAATTTCTAACTAAATGATCACTTTAAACCGTCTTTTTATCCGAAACATTTGAAGATCGATTTAATGCAATATAAAATCGACAAAACAAAAATTTAATTGAAAAAAAAATGAAAACAAGGAATATCTTCTTTTATTTGTATTTTTCCAAGCAAAATGCCCCAGAAAAGTCAAAATCTATATTGGAACGCGAAATAATATTGACAGGGTTCTCACTGTTTTATTTTAACAAGCTTGGACACATTGTAGTTTGGTCCGACGTATTTATTTTAAACGTTATCCAGTAATAACATTCATAAGCACAATACGATTGGAAAAATATGGAGATACCGGAATAAATTTGTAAAAAATTAAAGCCATTGTTTTATTTGTGCTTATCAGTGAGTGTCATTTTAGCTGTACGATTTTTACATAAAAACGTCTTCCACGATTTGTCGTAGTCGTAAACTTTTACGAAAAGTAAGATTTTTTATTCTTTATGTGAACGTGAAATTGTCACGAGAAAAGGGTAGTTCTCTATAGCTGTGGGAGGACGAAGGTTGTGGATGATGATGATGTGAACGTAACGCATTCTTACTTACTGATTTTCTTTCGAGAGAAGAAAAGCCAATTTTAGACAAGTCAAATGATTATGTTTGTTGTTAAGCCGTATTCTTGCGATATTGGACTTTTGTGTATATACCTTTTCCGCTTCGGCACTATTTACAATAGCTTGGTTACAGCTGCAGTGAAACTAGCCTTCATTAATGAAGTCGGATGGAAGTAGTTTGTGTGTAAATCGAAGATGTTAGCTACCTTCATACCAAATCTCATTGAATTCGTTCTAATTTTTTAGTCGTCAATAGGTAACAAATGTACACACGTATACATACAAATGTTTTTTTTTCTTTTGGCACCAAACAGGACATTTACAAAAAAAAAAAATATTAATTCATTTCAAAATTTGTTGCTCGCTATGAAAGACCTATAGTGCCGACAATATGTTATACAAACACACCCACATGATTTCGCATTTATAATATTGTAAATTGTAAAAGTATAATATGGATATGTCATCCCTTGGTTGAATAACAAGGTGTCCCTACTTTTTATAAACGTAACGGACTGTAAAAGGGTCGATTAGACTCCTAATATTCTAATATTATATTCTCAAATGCACATACACGATTTATTTTGTACCACGTATTTTGTTCATAGCTAACTGCCGTTAAAATTTACATCATAATTAAATTGACTGCAGGGATAGCCGAGTGGTTGTGGTCACCAGCCCAATCCCACTGTTCGCGTCGTGTCGCGGGTTCGCTACCCGCGTAGGACAAGCTTTTGTGTGATCCACGAATGTTTGATCTGCCAGGGTGTCTTTGTGCACATATGTTTGTGAAACCTCCGCGACACAAGGATTAATTTTCTCAGTGCAGCAATCGTTTAAAAAATAAGAAAGTATATTTTATATCATGCCTACGTTTAATGTTATAATTTTTGATTATTAAGGTTCCTTTTCTGTAGAATTACAGTCTTAAAGGCTTTGTTTCTTTCTAACCGACTGTACGAGGCAGGAATACTAATGAAGCAGGAGATTACGTTGGAAACCGAAAGAGTAATAGATGTTAATAGGTAGGTACTGCTTTTATAAACACCCGGAGTAGCAGTTTTGGCTAAACATTATTTTAAATAAAACTACTGTCCATATAAGATTTAAAGTATAGAAAATGTGAGTGTGCTCTATATTTTCGCTTTTCTTTGGGTAAGTACTTATAAATTTATATTTAGCAGCCCATGGTCAACTCACTGGGCTGAAATAATATTTACGTAAAAGCTTCGCATTTCTAAGAATATTTTTAACACTTTTTAGCCAAGATTATTTATAGCTGCTTATTATGTAGGTAACTGTTTACCTATTTATGTCTTTGTACTATACAATTTCAGTAATAGGTGATTAAAAGGCGACCTCTAAGTAATGCATGGATTTTCACCTTTTTAGGGGTAAAAAGGTGAAAATCAAGGCCCAAACCAGCTCAAACTAGTAATTAAATAAAGTACCTTAACAAAAATGATATTAAGCCTTAAAAAAAGACTAAGTCTGTTTCCATGAAAGCTGAATAAAAAGGGCTATCTGTAAATTAAACTTCTACCAAAGCCTCTGCTAGCTTTTGCAGCAATACTGTAGCTATATCCGTTTACGTCTTCAAAAAGGACCGGGTCTCTTATGAAATTATGCCGTGAAAGAGAAAAGATATATAATTAATCTAACATCCTTTCCTCTCTTGCTGTTTATCATAATAAGATTGTTAGCAACGGACCAAGTCGAGGCCCAATCCCTACCTCTTTGTGGTCATTGGCAACGTTTTTTGTTTTCCTGGCTGCCTAGTCTCCTGTAGTCTCACTATTAAGATCAGAGAAACAGTCAAAAACTGCGCGCAGGCTAGCTGCTTAGACCTCCTCTTGAAGCGTTTTTGCCCGCAGTCGAAAACAAGCGAATCCTCAGACAAATCTAGTAAGAATATTCTAAAACTCAACCAGAAACCCGTGCCAGAAACAACGAAATAATTTATTTTTAAACCTAATGATTTAGTATTATTTTGTCTCTTTTCCTTCGCAAGCTGACCCATTTAGGAGTACAATCGGTGTTTTATTAACATAATCCGTATCCTCCAAACAACTCGGATTTATTACCCAAACTGGACAGGCGAAAATATACAAATAAGTTGGATAAGGTTCCAACTGTGTGCCCATTAATTTTGCTAAGGATTTGTTTGAGCCCCTGTTCTACCTACATTATTTAGGTAACGGTAAATAGAAGGGGGAAATAAGATGCAGGTATTAAAGTCATAATTCTCGTTATCCGAATAAATTTACCTCATTTCAGAATTCTTAAAACGCTTCATCGCTTCTAGATTCCGTAAACAATAAATTGATTATTGGAGCTTAATATTACCTGATGCTACCTGTAAAATAAATCCACAAGCAATAAAGATCATACTTATTTACATTAAAAACTTTGCAGGAGAGAATATAAATTCTCGAGTGAGCGATTGCGCGATAAAATAACGGAAAATACCAATAAAGATCTAAGGAAATATATTTTATAAATACAAGTTTCAACACCAGTTCTTGGACAAAATAAAAAGTAAAAATGACTTGGAAACTGTTCATAGTAAAGTTGCGATAGTTATTTATTGTAGTTATGCGACACCTTAGTTTGAACTTTCGCAGCTCAGTCGTTTTCGTAACGACCTGCTATATGATATCGAGAAATTTATTAATCTCAATTGAACAGATTTATCTTACTTCCCTGTGAAGTGGTCTGCGTTCAGATTGAAATGATTGTAAAGAACTGTTGCTTTTCAGTTTTCCGTAACCTGTGAAGAACAGAACTCTATTACTAAGGCACCGTCTGTCTCTCTATCAGCAGGCTGTATCTCAGGAATCATATTTTTTTGGGTTACAAATTAATTTGCTTCCTTCCGATTTTTTTATAGCAATCGTACGGAACCCTCAGTGAAGCGAGTCTCACTCAGATTTGACTGGTTTTTCAACCAAGCTCTGGCAGTAGGTGTCCGTAATCTTCATGCTGTCTATGGTGGTAAGCAGATACGTCTAATGTCGAACGCCTTTAAGTTCAATTAAGGCAGGATTGCGGGGAAAAAGGCGTGATCACACAAATGAAAAACTGAAATACAATAAAAAGTAAAAAAATATGTATTTAATAATATAGTAACAATTAACTCCTTAAATAATATTCTTAAATAATTACTTAAATTAATAGATAAAATTACAGTCGTTTTCTTATCCTACAAGACTAAAGGGATAGTCAGATGGTAATGAGTTCACAACTTCTTTAGAAATCTCCTTATATGCTATTGACATCTTCTCGTGGACTTGATTGATTAGTTCAGGTACGTCGTTCATAGTACGACCAACAGTTGATATAGGTTCCAAGCACTGGATAACTATATGTCCTGCGAAACGAAAAAAATAATGTAAATTACACATAACAAATAGTACAGATAGTTCAACTCATTTGGGCGCGCGGCGCTCTGTGTGCGTGCGATTGTCAGCTACTGTTTATTATGGAAGCTTTAATTTGTGTGACAGTGACACACAAATTAAAGCTGTGTTAGTAGACAACGTCACTGTGTATTTACAAGGGCTACATGACGCCGCGCGCAAATGTGAGTTGAATTGACTATGCAGCATTGAGTAAAGAAAACCGCAGTGAAGTAGATCTCGGCCGCGGTTGACTTTGTGCTTGCATTGTTTATTCATTATTTTTGATACATGAATTAAATATGCACGGACACCTAGAGTCGGTCACCAAATATCTGCATGCCATACTAATGTTTTTAGGAATTGTACCTACCGCGGGAGCGCGCCTTGGGTGGAATACCAAAGAGGATTTGACTCATCTGATCATGGATGGGATTTAGTTAAGAGAGGTGACAATGTCTCAAAGTAGACTGTTGCAGTTTTGGACAAGAGTGTTTTGTTTTCGGTGGTAGGCGCCGTGTTCAATTTGGTAAATACTTAGTAGACGTTGCTCTAATTAAAATTAGACATTTGTAGTCAACACTCAATTCTATGAATAGAGGGTTGAAGTTTGGAATTCAAAGATTTGGTTCTTGTTTCATTAATTGAAAAAAGGATGTTCAAGGAAAATCATAATGATAAGAAATTAACAACATAGAATTTTAAGTAGCCGTATTTGGGTGCCGACAAAAATTAAGAAAAGGGAATACACAAAATATTTTTTATAAATTCGTTTCTCTGAATGTTAAAGTCACGCAGAGGTGTTGGGCGAATTGTGATGGGACTGGTAAGAAGATTAAAGTCCAAATTAGAATATAGATAGGCTACTTTTTTACGAAACGGAAGGGTCATGGAAATTTCAACCTTTAAGATTGAAGTTGAAGACAAAGAAAGACAGGTTATAAAATCGTTTCGAACAGTTATTCTTCAAAACAATAAAAATAATACAGTTCCCTGTCAATAGAAAGTCGTAAAGTATTACAGATTTTATAGAGTTGTCAAATGAACATTGTATGCAGAGTGACAGGGGAAAGGGATAACATGTCATGTATTTAAATGACAATGTTAAAACATAATTTGAGTGTTTCTATTTCATGTTTTGATTGTCTGTCTACAGATTGTGAGAATACAGAATGAGAGTTTAGAACTAGGTATTAAGTACCCATAAATAGGTAGTCTGTAGTTACCTTTGTTGAAAATATATTTCTCCTTGTTAATGAAGTAGTAAGGAGAGAACACGACGGGTATGATTGGCACTTGCGCAGCCACAGCTATGTTAAAAGCACCTTTTTTGAAAGGCAGCAGTTTCGTGTAATCTTTGTTTCTTGTACCTTCGGGGAACAACCAAATTTTAGTCTGGAAAATAGAAATTATTCGCGTTACAAACGATTTTTACAAAAGGCTTTGTACATTTTTTTTACGAAATGTCTGTTTGAATTCCCTCAGGAGTTACTCCAGTTGTGACCTTCGTGTTTGTCTTGATCAAAGCTAAACTGATTATAATATTCCAGTAAGAATATTTTGAGATTGCCAAAGCCTTAGGGTAATTTATGAATGTTTAATTTCAGATTGAACCTAATTATTAACACTGCGTAGGTCTCTATTCCAGTAGTTTGGTCAAAACCTTGATTCTATTTAATGTTTTATTAATACAAGCTACCGCTTCTTAAAACGAGCTACCTAATACTATTCTGTGTTTCATCCTAGTTCGTTACTGGCGCATTAAGCAGAATTTATAAGTTTAATATTATCCAAGCCGGGAAGCTTCCTCTGTTTAATAAATGAGAGGAGAAATGTGACGTACGAGGTTATAATGTTCACGCCACTATTTTCTAATGAAAAGTTAAAAGTAAAATTATGCAGAAATTGTAAGGATGATAACGTTTTTATTACATAAAAGAGATTCATTTGTTATTACAAGATAGTCCTACTCATCTGTGCGCGCGGTGCTACGTTTGCATAAGATAGAAGCCATTTACTTTTTATGAAATCTTATTTCAGTGTGAGTGACACACACGTGACAGCTGTATGAGTACACAACGACACTATATATTAACACGGATTACGCACACATGGCAACGCGCGCAGAAATGAAGTGAATTGACGGTACTAGGGTGTTTTTTTCTGCAATTTCAAATAAGTATAAGATTCCAGTCTATCTATCACTGGTGGTGTCGTGTAGCGGTGTCGTTTGATATTGATGGTATCAATTTCGAGCAATTCCATTCGTATCTAAATGTCTAGGTTTTGCTTCGATTTGCCAGAAAAATACTTTGGTGAGTACTGTGAATGTTTTACGTATTATTTCGCCTAGACTAATGGACCATCTTTGTACCATTAACTTGGTAGTAAGCAATGGCTTCTGATTCGTTAATAATCGTAAGATATTTTGATAACGTCAGAAATGTGTTGTTATAATAACATATTTGTTATTTAAACATATTTATGTATTAATTGCTCATAGAACGTGTGTGTGTTAAAGGTAAGTACCTGGTGCCATAATTACGAATAGTTACTTTATCTATTGCTTTTTACCCTTGTTATTGTCCTAAAACAGTGAGGTCTTCCGGTAGATCTGTAATCAACTACTCCCTGTAGGGTCTACTAAATTACGTCACTAAATTTAGCGCCGTTCAGGGTCACAGATATTCTTACAGGTATAGAGATGTCGATATAAGATCTGTTCTATTAATTTACCTCCGTACAGGATAAATACAAAAAGGGTGTCGCTATCGGATTTCCCATGTTAGAGTATCTACAGTCTACAACAAGTTCCGATACTAGTCAGTTCCCTCTCGGACTTTAGAGTTATGAAAACTAATTAGCTCAATTGGTTCATTAATCAGCTGACGTTCTTTATAGTTTATATCAATGCAGTGTTGTGATGAAGTCGTAAATAATTTTATACCAAGACGTTTACATCTCGAGAATATCCCGGTTAAGTAGGTGACTCTCGTGAAACCTTGTTTACCCTTAATCATCGTGGTTATAGCTTTTGGGGTAACAAAAATGTACGGTGACGTTCACAGTCTCATAAACACACTGGCCCCTTTTCCAGTTCGGCAAAAATACAATTTCGCAAGTGTCTCGCTGCATTACATATACAATAGACAATTGGGTATTTTAATAGAATTCCCACTTTTGTTTTACTTTGGAGACTAAAGAGGTTATAAATTATCGCGTACTACTTAAGGAAATCTGGACTATAAATTTCATTGCCTAATCTAACTGAACCTTAAGGATAGCGGCAATATGGCTTCATAATATTTGCTCACCTTATTTTTGACCATGACGTCAGAGGTCATCTTGAGCTGTTTGTAGGCCACTTTCGCATTACTCCTGTCTATGAAAACGACGCCGGCCAGGTATGCGGAGAGCCCAAACGGCCATATGTAAAACAATTCCTTTTTGGCAATAGCCGCCAACTTGTCTACCACTTCCCATATATTAAACATCCCTGAAAACATATTAGAGCAATGAGAATGAATTGCGTAAGGAGGTACAATGATATAAATTACGAGTGAAGATGATAACGTGACGCATGTGACGTATATTGTGTCGTTGCTCGGTAGTAAATAAGTAATGAGATTACATAAATACGACATAATTACATACTGATTATATAATTTTGCCCCTGAACGAGAACTTTACGCTCAGCGGTTGGATTTTGTTTTTCTTTGTTGTATTTATAGAGCGCCTGTACTATTTATGGTCGAAGGGCTTACTACGAGGTAATGAAGCCGGGTTTTGCCGTTTTGGAAGCGAGAAGGAGATATGTACTCTGAACTGTGCTTTGCTACTCTAGCTTCAACAGTGGTACCATCACATATTGAGAAAATTGTTACTCTCACTACTCCGTATAGAGTAGCGTCTTGTTTGTTTGTACTGTTGCAACTAACTAACTCATGGATTAAGGGTCAGACCCTTCAAGAGCTCACAGTATATACAGACACAGACTATTTATGTTTTACTTGTAATTCCTCCGGTAGTGCAATGATTGATGACTTTTATGAATGAATATTTAATTTGCTCCTATAAATTAATCCTTGTGTCACAGGGGCTTCGCAAACATTCAAGTCACATGCACAACGACATCCAGACTCAGGACAAGCATTGTTTTACTCACTGCAATTAGTACTTTTATTTAAAAATCCTTCATTCAGAATTTAGATAGATGAGTAAGTTGATATGTTTATTTGTAAATACTAATATTTATCAATTTTGAATTGTTTGTTTGAGGCGTAGTGTCCGATAAGCGTGCAAGATGCAACGCAATAAATAGAGTTCAATGTCCACTGCATTCCTTGTTATTTATATACTAGACTACTGATTGAATAGAGGAATAAGTAATTGTATTGAATTACCTAATATGTCAAGTGAACTCTGATGATTCGAGACGATAACCGCGCCTCGGTCCTCGGCCAAAATATGGCCGTCTTTTAGGTGCCATTGTAAACCATATAGTTTTGTAACGTGTTTTAGAAGACCCACTGCAACTCTGAAAATAAAAGTAATAAAACATAAGTACTATGCAAAGTTAAAAATATAGAGTTCTAATGCGTATCTATACTTCTATACTAATATATAAAGCTGAAGAGTTTTTTTGTTTGTTTGTTTGAACGCGCTAATCTCAGGAACTACTGGTCCAAGTTGAAAAAATATTTTTGTGTTGAATAGACCATTCATCTAGGAAGGCTTTAGGCTTCAAACCATGACGCTGCGACTAATAGGAGCAAGGATACAATGGAAAATGTGAAAAAAATAGGGCAGGAACTTATATCTTCTACCCACGGGGACGAACTCGCGGGCAACAGCTAGTTTTTAATAAATAAAATAATGCAGTACCTATTGTTGCATTTCCTTTTTATAGGTTAGTAAATTAGTCGTTTATTTTATTAGCTATCATAATTCTTTTGCCTGACTTCAAGAATTTTAGAACTTTTTTTATGTGTTTAAAATGTTAATAGACCATAAACTAGATTAACTTCTTTTATTTATTTTCCCGATTCGCGCCTATTTAAAATATTTTTATTATTTAGGCATAACATTACCATATTTTTTTAAAATATTGATTTATTTCTCTCTTTACTTAATAGGCCTTGCAAATCACAAAGCTATTAATAATTGTTTATTTCTATATTATCTTGTAAGTCGTATCTAATCTAAAATACCTTGATTTATCTCAATTAGCTAGATAACATACCGATTGCGCATACGGCTTTTCCCTGTATCGATGAATAAAATCAATACCAACCAAAATAGTCAACACGTGCATTCATTATTTATCTTGTATAATATTTCCTGAATTTATCTAAGACCTAACAGCCTACAGATAATTCTTCAAATTCAAAAATAATTAAATCTCATTAAACGTTGCTTTTACGAATAGGTAACTACTGATTCTTGAAATGTTGGTCATAATAAACACATTCGGGTATTCATTACTGAAATAACGAAAATAATCAAAATAGAAACATGTAAATATAAATTGGAATACAGTAAAAAAATCACACGAATCGATTACTCGGTCCCGATAACGTTTGCGTTAAGTGGTTATCTTACGGGCACGATTCAATTTGTATTGTCATCCTCCTAAATTCTTACGATATCAGATGACGTTGTTTTTATCGGTTCTATCCTTCGTAAGCCAAATTCCCGACTCAAGACGATAGTCCGTTAAAGGCAGATGTAATCCAGAAACGGCAATGATACACAGCTGACGCTTCCCACCACGCTTTAGTAATAATAATGAGAAAGCCAAAGCTATTTTATATGCACAATTATTCAGCTAACATCCCACTAAGACGCAGATTAATAACTTTTACAATAATGCATATGTAAGCACTTACTATTTAAAAACAAACCATCGTAAATGCTACTTTCATCTCGGAGAAAGTTATCAATTATGTTATAAATCATAGAGCCATTCATTCAGTATCGCAATTTGGTCGAAATGTCCAGTTAAGCAATTTCGTTTTGGGACGTGAACTTTAACAAATCATTTTCTATGGCGCCGGGCGAAATTCGGTCCTCAGTTATATTTTATTTCAGTATTTTCTAATAGCTTGTACGCGAGGAAAATTTTTATGAGTAATTAAAGTATTGTGCTTTTGTAAGAGGTAGGTTTCATATGACCCTCCACAGAAGCCACGAGTACGTAGTTTTCATTTACTAATGGCCCTGCAGTTAAAAAGAAGACTAACAAAGTGTAACACAATGTTTTTTTTACCGCTTTCGTAATAACCCATCCAATTCGTTGCAAGCAATATTTTACCTTAGGTTTTCTCATAACGTACATGGTCCATATATTTTTGTATATTTGTTTTTTATGCGATGCCATGCTTATTTGAGTCAAGTGTCTCAAACTGTGATTAGAAGATTGGTAACATGCTGCCAAAAAAAATTACAATATATCCTCTTTTTTATACGAGGCATTACGGCGATGCCGTTGTAACTGTTAAAAAGTATATATCAAGTTTCATAAGTCTATTTGCTGTTTAATTGATCGAACTGTTTTTATTAGGATTACGATAAGTAGGTCAGAAGTCGCGCCAAACAAATACATCTCTAACAAATGTCGTTCGATTTATTGTTTCTCTTCCGCATTTATTAACATCATTTGACAAACATTACTTATGCAATCGCTGGCTCAAACCTTACTGTATCCAGTTTTAAAGGCATATGGTTTAAAAAATGTATCAAAAAAATTATAATCGGCAAATGATGTACCGCTCTACCGTTAACTTTCACTTGTTTCTACTCAATCACATACTGTCATACAAGATGTTATTTGAGACCACATAACATTTTGTGATTTGCTGTTTTTCACCCCGAAAAACATGTAGTAAACAATTAGAATAGATTAGGCCATTTTTATAGTTGGTTGTAGAATTGATTAAAAGTTAAATGTTTTAACACAAACGTGTGACATCCTATAATCGTAAACATAAAACCGAGTACATAACTTGACAAGGTTATATTATTCTCATTAAGACAAAAAGGCTTTTTCAATAGATCAGATAATTGGTTTTCGTATTCGTGCGTCGCTGTGGTGACCTAAGGGAATTGATTGGGTTGGCCTGATGAGGTTGTCACTAAACTACTCACGCTTTTCCTAAATGGCCTTTACTCCCAAACTTTAGGCTCGTTAATCCTAGGGACGCATTTAAGTTCGGTTTATTTATCTAACTAAACTTCCTTACAAAAGTTAATTCGTGTGTTTTAGCAACTTTGACTATTCGTCGTCGTAAGGGAGTTTTACTTCATTTATTTCTGGAAGGTATATTTTCATTCGTGTTGAAACTTGTGTGGTATATTCTTAAATTTGAGGAAACTTAAAAAGAAATGAGTTTCTGAAATTAGAGAACTTAGTTTCTATTTTTAATAGATTGAAAATTTATTTGCTTTAGAATTAAGTACTAAGACAGCTGACTCATATGATTTACCGACAACTTGCATTTATCCTTAACATTATGTTGCGGAAATCAATTATTTTGATCAATCGATATTTTATGTATTTTCAAATCAATGTTACGTGTAAATTCTATTGAGATAGGCATGTGCGATTTTATTGATTCGAGGTCAATAATATTGGCCCCGAAAATCACAGCTGTTTGAATAAATTAATATTTTTGCATATTTTTTGTATTACAATGTCAAATTGATGTTGAAATTCTTTAAGAAGGTCGTTCACATAAGAATTATCGGATATGTATCATGGTAATTTATCATTTTTTTTGTAATACATACATAGATTTAGGAAGATAATAAACATTTTTGAACAGATAACGTTTTAATACCATGAGTTAACTACTTATTGTTTCATTTAATTATTTTCCTGATTTTCACATTGTTTTTTTTTTATGTAGGGTCAACTAATCGTAATATAATATGGGGTTACATTTTTATTAAAAATTCAAGGCACTGTTTTTAAGTTTCATAATAAATTGTAGGTAATAAGTATAAGGTGCTTATATTTATTTGATTTAAATGAAAATATGTATAAAAAAATACTTACTTGGCATTCCTCACATTTTTAGGGCTTAGTAGAAAATATGGCCACATCACAGCTGCCACACATGATGTAGTGAAATAAAATACGAAGAAATTAAAATAGAACTTAAATTTACTTGGGCCGGTCTCCTGTGACTTCTTAAAAATATACGTTAATAAACAAGTAACAGCGAATATTAATATTTTGTACCACATGTTGCCGGCTGTGTTTGCACGAAACACACATTCGCACTGCCTTATGTTTATATCCGTACTGACTTAATTATTTTATCTTGCTGTTGTGTTTTATCTCGGAAAGACTGACAACCAGGAAAAAGGACCAGCAATAGTCTGGGCCAATTGTGATCAGATTTAGTATGATTAATGAGGTAAACTAGTCGGGAGGCTGATGGCCGTGGAGTTTTCGTTGGTATTCCAGAAAGTGTCAATGAACGATTATTCTGTGTTACCTAACAGTAGCGTTGTTTACATATTTTTTACGACTTCCGATTAATAGTAATAGTTTTTTAAGCCTTGAAATTGTGTTCGCGATTGTGTATAGAGATATAACCATACATTGGTTTTCGAAAAGCTCATTAAATGGTGGGTCCTAACTGTTTTTGGTAGGCAGACTGGTAGGGTGAAAACCGATCTAACCAAGGAGTGGGAAGTGGGGACTGCGTTGAGGAGGACAGATAGGCGGTCTCCTCTATCTAGCTGCATTCGGTTATACTGAAAGCAAGCTGGACTCAGTTGCTGATCTAATTTTTATGTAATGATTGGTGGTAATTATTTTAACTGTAGTAGACCCATTGGTGGTAAATCCTCACGACATGCGCAATGATTTATTATAAATTGACTTCCTTTATAATTTAGTACAAGGGTAATTCCTACGCTAATCCTTTTATCAAATGAGGGTTTTAACCTTGACCTAATAATTTTAACAATAATCAATGATAGGTACGATGCGGGAAAGACGTTGCATGCCTTTGTTTATCAAAACATTGTAGTGAATTTTTTTGACGGGGCCTACAAGAACTCTTAAAAGTAAGAATTACAGCTGTGTAAAAGAAAGGGCGCTTTACACCGTGTAGCACTTTCTTGCTTCCTCACCTGCGCGTGTTGGTGGTAGGGCTTCTGACCTAATTCCTCTTACAGCTCTCAATCGTAACGAACTCTACCGAATAGATATTGCCGTACACGAGTGCAGATGTACTAAGCATTATTCACTACAGGGAGTGAAAAGTTCAAATGATTAAAAAGATTAAAACAGGGTTATGGACTGATTTTGTTTTATCTATCCTAACATACTAAAGGTATGGCGAAATTGATTCAATGAATAGATAGCATAGTTTTAACATTTATGTACGAGGATATGATAGCATGACAAGTTTATTTGACATTTTCCGTAATTTTTGCATCCATTTTCAGAAATTACATTTTCCTTAGTGTTGTATATATCGATTGTTTTTAATCTTATCATCAAAGCACTTCATAGTTAGCACCTAATACTATTGCTGTTCAAGTCTAATATTGCTGATCATAGTACAAATTTATGATTGTAAATAATTTAGATATCTCTATTGTTTGATTTTATGTATCTAAGCGCTTATCTTCTTGCTGTACCGAAACCATTTTATCGAAGTACTGCCAGTTTTGCGAAAGCAGGCAAAAAAATAATATTAACCTATTATTAAAGATAGCACTTTCAATTAATATGTACCGTCAGTAGCTGAAATTTTCAGGTAATGTATGTATAAAAATGAAGATCAAAATTAGGAAACAGTTGCTACGGTCATGTCTTAGAGAAAATTAAACTTGTGAATTTCCTGCCTCAATGTATTTGCTACCTACCGACTTGTTGTTTAAAGCTTATTTGTACAGAATCCTCAGTATCGCGAGTCCGAATTGACCGGTTTTTTTTATAATACCTACTTGCCATTTATTCATAATATTCTGTTGATCAATGTTTCACCCTTAAATTTTAAAGCCCATTAATTAAAACTTTACAGCAGCCTGTTAAAATGACTTCCCTTGGCAGTAAACGAAAAATCTCCCAAAAAGCGTTTATTCCAAAAATGTACGGGCTTGTTAAAAGATTGATGCGAATCGCTCCCCTCGGTTCGCTATCAGCTAGCCCGCTTGTTACACCAAATCACTTTACAACCTAATGTCCTCATCGGTGATAACGGTGTTATCGTATACGCCACAGATTATTGTGCCTCAATTTTTGTACACTGTGCCTAAAATGCTGGCTTAATACATTGATTAGCGATCGCTTTGATATCGCGCAGATTTAATGACGTTTCTCGTTACGCAAATGTTAGATTAGATAAAACATTTTTTGTTATGGAGCTAAATTTAATCCTCAAAAGGTAAAGGGTTGGAAAGGAGTTTATTTCGAAATATTATGTATAGACCTTAACAGAATGGCACTTAAATATTCACAGTTCAGTTTTTACCGATGCGAATAAAAGTAGGTTTTTAAAGACGTCCTTGTCTCAGGCTTTTGAGTGATATGTGTTCAAGAAGCTACGTATCAATTTATGTAATAATGTTTCGATGACTTATCGATATATACATGAAATTATATTATAGACACATACAATATATCTTAAATTTTATAGAGTGTAAAAGACTACCACACATTAGTTAAGAGACGGGGTTCTCTAGGGTTCCATTCTAGGTCCTATTTAGACTTCTAACATCTCTCAATATTAAATTAATAATATTGAAATTTTAAGCAACATTCTTCGTTATTATGTAAGTAATAATAGTGTTAACTTTTATCTCCTTGCTAAATGGAAACATAATTCAAATTCAGAAACTCGAGTCTGGTCAAAACGTTCTTGTGACAGTTATGTTAGTAGATCGTTGTCTTGTTATTTGTTTAATTAAATCTTACACTTTGTTAACATAAATAAGGCTTGTACCTTCTTTTATAGCATTATAAAAGTTAGTTTCATTAAGTAAATTGCTTCTTTGTCGAAGAGTATTACTGCTGCAACGATATTACCTTCCTGGCGATAGCGCTATTCTGCAACCGCACAGTATAATTACAATCAATTATAGTTGTCATCTACGGAGTCTAATGCAAAGAGCCTAATTAGGTTTCTATAGAATAGAAAATGTTAATTTGATATTGAAAACATAAGCAAGGTAAGTAGTTTTTACGTTACTTATTAGAAGAATGAGAAAAACACGTGCGGTTTTTCTCCCTTAAGAGCGAGAGAATCAGTGTATTAATACGATATTATATGATTTCATATTTTTTTTTTAACTTAAAACCAACACAAAACATTTTCAAACAAATACAATAATAAATAGGATTTTTTACTTAAACTCATTAAAAAGATAATCGAGTCTTTAATGTTTGTCAACCTCTTTTTAAAATATTATTTCCGTGTTACTATAAAAAGCAGTAATAGAAAAAATCTTTTGTAATAATTTCAAGAGCTGCTACAATACGATTCTGAAAATCAGTTTGCGTGACCTAGAAATTGATGGTAAATATGGCAAAGTTTTGTTCTAAACACAGCTAATGTCACAAAGTGTGGACATAAAAGTTTTATGTATTGCGACGCCTAGTCGTAAACCAGACGATACGGCAAAGTAACCTACATTCGGGGCGTGAAAAGCACACATTTCGAGGTTCGCAATAACTACCCATTTCACTATTTTACGATCAGACTTTTTATTCCGCATATGAATCACAAATTACCAATTATAAAACAAAGTTCTTTGAAGCATAATCAAATTAAGAATTAGGCAGCATTAACTTCAATTGCTAATTAAGTCGTTAAATGACTCTGCTAGTTTCTAATTAATCATTGCATTCATGGTGGTTCTTGTACTTTGAAACAATGTTATCAGACAAAATTGAAGTCTTATTCTTTATTACTGCAATTTCGAATGTTTTTACTCCAGCGAGCTGTGCAAAGCGCACAGTAGTAACTCTACATCCTGATTACACGTACCCTGAGTCTTATAAAGACATGACCTACACAGCGTTAAGTGAAAAGGGGAGAGAAATGTTCTTTGCTATTAAGACACGTAAGTATATACAACATTAAAATCGACATTCATATGTTAACGTTGGGGTCTTCATGTTTTATTGTAGTCTGCAGTGCCATCTCAATAGTAAGTATGATTACATTTTAAACAATTAAAGCTACATGTAACAGACACTTAATTTCGCAGATCCATCGTGTTTAGAGAAACAAGGCGAATGTATACCAAGAGGGAAGTGCGTTGAGAAGAATATGTTGTATTTGACACGTACCTGTTACACCCGTGATCTGGTCTGCTGCTACAGTGACATCATCGTCAACCCCGAGGTCGAGCGCATCACGAAGTACCCCCAGCCTGCCCAAATCTTCAAATATAAATATGGAACAACACCGAATTAAACAAACACTGTTATTTTGTACGTACTTGTTTTTGTTTTAATATTTATGTAATATATGAGCAATGTCTTCAGTATTATGTTTTTTAGTAACAGTACCGTTGTTGATTTTTTTATTTATTTATTATATACATTTAAATGTCTCTCAATGGGTGCCATGTCGGGAGGTGGTGAGCTAAGAAAATCACTACTATGTCGCATTCGTTTTTGTACAAACGCGAGTTAAACAAATGAATTGGTGCGAAAGCAAAAACTGAAGCGAAATGAATTAAAAATAGAGACTTATCCAGGTTGTTTACCTTGGGTTAAGTGCCTAACCAGAAGTTTAGCTGCTACGTTGCTACCGACAAATATTGACACTCTTAC
The DNA here is from genome assembly GCF_003590095.1 of Trichoplusia ni. NCBI lineage: Eukaryota > Metazoa > Arthropoda > Insecta > Lepidoptera > Noctuidae > Trichoplusia > Trichoplusia ni. The sequence continues at coordinate 3,587,446 of NC_039481.1, forward strand.
CAGATTATTTTGTCTTGTAATATAAAATCTCCTTATGATGATCCTCGGTAAAATTGTACCAGGAGATATGTGTATAATAGTTTCATGACCATAATTTTTTAAGAATACCTTCTGGCAAAGTAATAAAAAAAAAGCATTAAAAAAGTACTTCATAATTTACAAATTGTTCAAATATTCACGTAATCAACAAAGGTTTTCGAAGTAAGTTAATTTTATGTTGGAATCTTAAACTTTTGGATTGCTTCTTAGATAAAATAAAGCATTTAACTTTCTTTTGATGATGGTTTCATATTCTTTTTTTTGCTTTGAATGGCCTGTATACACGTACTTCTGTATTTCTGTTACGAATTAGCCAGCCAGCCTTTATAAAAAAAATGAGTTTATTATTATCGTGTGTTTGTTTTAAAAAGAAAAAAATAATAAAGAAACACATTATGTAATAATGCCATTAAGAGATTCAACTATAAATAACCAGTGTACCTTTTAGTACCTTTTAGTTTTAAGTTTTCTTGACGACTAATTAAACAAAACGTTTCGAAAAAAAAGTAAGAACAAAAGTAATTTGATCGAGACTTTTAACAATTAGTTCCATTAAGTTACGATCGGGGGTCGACCACTACGTCTTGAAGATGGGTTGTTGGGAATGTGAAAGCGAGATGGGGCTTTATAAGGCATATAGCGGCGTCTCTTTTTTGGAGCGGTAATAGTTCAGTTATGAGATTTTTCGGTAGGCCCCCTGGTGATGGTGGTCTTAACTTTGAAAACTTCCCAATCACAATTGAACGTTTGTTCTTTATTCTTTAGTTTTCTTTATATTCCGAAGGCGGAGAGATTGAATTTAGTATGCTTAACGTTTTGGTTTCCGACGCTTGATTTCTTTGTAAAGTTAATTACGTGGGTTTGATGAAGTGGAATTCGAGCGATAATATTTAATTAACGTACTTCTAAGTTCGAAATAATTTCTTACAGTTCTTGTGTTAAAAGATGGCGTAACGATATTCTTGTTTTTGAACTATTTTCAGCTTTCGAGAATTATACATTTCTTGTTTACTTCTAGAAGCTTAAAAGCCTGTTCTTAGTAAAAAATGATGATTGAATGGTTTTTAATCAAATTGAAATTTCAACATGTCATTTCAAAAATATATTAGGTACTCTTAAACAATTCATACATAGGACGTAGCAATTTCCAAGTTCTATTTCTATCCTTATCCTAAAGTAACATACAACCTACATAGTTCTAAGAGGAACCTACAGTATCCAAGTGAAAATAATTTCGAAGCCATTGTTATCGACTTGATGGAGATGGGGTCATCAATCTGCTAACAGAAATCGTCTCCTTTCTGAGATCGCGGCATACCTACTCGTTTGAGCTGTGGTAAATAAATTGGCTAGTCAGCAAGTTTGCCATTGGGCTGACTGCCCAGGGCGAACCAGTTAGACCCGATCGTACATGAGCCAACGAACGTCTTTTAAACCAGACGATTTTTTTTAATAAATAAATGCGGACAACATCACATACATTGATCTGAACCCAAAGTAAGTTGCTAAAGCACTTGTGTTATGGAATTCAGATACAACGTACACAAGGTACCACAAACACCCAGACCCGAGTCAATGTAGAAATAAGAATTTTTACATTGACCCGACCGGGGATCGAACCCGGGACCTCAGAGCTAGCGACACCTTGAAACCGGTGCGTACGCCACTCGACCACGGTGTAAAGTAACGCAAATGCTTGACTACATTGATAGCCGGCAATTTTTAAGTGGCAATAGGCTAGAGAAAATCAATTTTTAAAATATAGGGGGCACCCAACCAATTTATTGCCGCAGTAGATCTTTTGGTATCTTGATTTTTAGTTTTCTTATTCTGTTTTCTCTCTGGTTAATAGTAATTTATGCGATAAAGCTTGGTGACAGACGGACGAATAGACAACGGATGCATTTTAATGGGGTTCTGTTTAAGAACTCCATTAATATGGGTTTGGATATGTAACCTTAAAAGGGACGATTCGGGAATGTACATATTATAAGCATAAGTTTATGAGATCGCAGCGCCCCGCGACCGTTTTTGAGCAGTACGATCGTTGGACATCGAAGACGTGCGTTGCTCCGCTTATAAAGAGCCTTACGGAATATAGATATCGGGCTTTATCGTATGTTCTGCTTACTTAAGTTCCAGTTATGATTTGTGTATTAGGTATTCGGTTCCAGTGATTTTGCTGCTGATCTAGGTTTCCGTTAATGGCTTTTCTAAGAAATATTGCTGCATCCCTTTTAAGTATGGTCCTTAATAACAATAAACGTCTGGTACAGATTTGTACATTCCAAACTAGGAAATATTTAAAGTATAATATTTTTATACATATAGGCGTGGTGTACTGTAAAATATATTTTCCATAACGATTGTAACATAGATGTATAATAATTAAAAAATTAAAAAAAGACAGTTTTTTTCTAAACATAATAAATATCATTCAAATAGGAACAGTCATTAAGGAGTGCAGTGACAAACACATGTACCGTAGAATTATATCATACTAATTTTATAACTGCGGAACCCCTTCGCGCTCCAACAGCTAGACCGATTTCGATCACATTTCGTATGGATGTAGCTCACACCATGGAATAATACAATTTCTACTTTTAGGCGACTGCCTGCTTTATATAACCGACATCTTGTTAGGCAAAGCCACGAGCAACAACAGTACATTGTAATGATATTGTCTGCCTAATATCTACTCAAGCTAAAGCAATTTCTATCGATGTATTAGTATCAAAGCACGTAAAGTGATCCAGTCTAATTAGTTACAATTTCGTGTATGAATCATATGACGCTATACCACATCAAGAGCTTTCGCCTCTGAAATACAGGCTTGCTAAACCGTACGTAGTCATTTCTGGCAATTAGGAGCCTCGGAAATCTGTCAGCCAATCCAGACTAAGAATGTCAGTATCGCCTGGTAATTGGGACGCAACAGCTATTATTGAACTCACGAAAATTGTGAAATTTTGTCGCAAAAAATGTAGCAAATATGCGTATACGGATTTTTGTTCGAGTGTTCTTTCAGTTAAATCATTTACATCGCTTATAATACAAAATTGTTATTAGTATTTGCCATTTAGCAGTGATTATTAGGTGCGGGCGTTTTATTCAATGTTTAAAGACTTATCTAGAAACTATGCAAAGAACAATGGCCATTTTTCAACTGACAATGATTTATTACATTACGTACTATACGTAATGTAATAAATCTTAAAATTCAGCTAATTTAATTGCTTATCAATTACGCTAATTAGAATTGTAAAAGAAATGCATGTAAAAAAAATTTTTAATTTTTCTGTAAGCTTATTCTACGTATAAGGTACACATTTCCGAGGTATTGAACGCATCTCATACATTACTACGACGTTTCATTTTACACTCTGCCGCTTGACTTTATTCAACTCTTAATCGAGTTTTATACATTATTTTGCGTTTTTTATAATCATTTCTTCAATAAAATAAACACATTAGTCCGGATAAATTACAAATAGATTTCAGGAAACGTCATCCAACAAGGAAAGTAAAATTACCGAGACATTAATTTTATGTGCACACAAAAAAACTCGGAAGTACAAAAAATATTTAATAACAGAATTTATCACATTATATAATGTCAGTTGCAATAGGAGTGTCACCTCGCCAGCTAGATTTATTATAAATGCCAAGGTTTGTGTGTCTGTCTATCTTCGAGGGTCTTAAAAGCTTAACCTCAGAAAGAAAATAGGCAAAGAGGTCAAACCAACCCGCAGGATTTATAAAATATTACAGAGTTGGGTACTTTTTAGACGTAGCAATTAACAATACTATATGTGCTATTTCCATTTTGAGTCTTTTATGTTAAGAATTTCTCACTGTACAAAAGATAAGTTTTTTTTCGTGTTTTTAAAATAATGTTATGATATAAACAATTGGTTATTTTCAAAGTACTTACACCTGTTAATTTATCAGATAATAAACCTGTATTATTAAATTTGTTTATTACAATGAAGGTAAATAATTGAGTAGATGTCTTTGTTTTTATTTTTATAAATTCTTAATTGTAATTCAGAAACATCCCACGTTGTATACTTACATTGAAATAATAAAAAAGAATATCCGGTATGTAACTGTAGAGGACGAAATTAACATTGTTATTTAAATTTTGCACGCAACATTTTAGGTAGGTACAAATTAAATAATAATAATTAACAAAATCTGTTTTATTGCTGGAACGCGATGAGACGATAAAGCGTAATTAAGTATAGAAAAAAAACATTGTTTAGCCTCGTAAAGCATGATAACTGAAGTGAAACAATCGCAGCCGCAGTAAACAACCAGCGGCCGATATTTATGGGATTGTTTTGACGAGCACGATACCCTGATATTTTTCTCTCGCGCCCAAATTTTGGTCACGCGCGGAACCCTCTCGAACCCTAACAAATGCTATAATAGGAAACTGTTATCCAACAAAAGGCCAAGTGAAATTAAGTTATCGGCGCAAATTAGATTTTAGATGAAGATAAATAGCAGACATTCTCTATCTACACGTTAAGAGCCCTAGAAATCCTGCAGCCATTTAAAGTTGACATATAGAAGGTAAGGATCGAAAGCGTTTCGACTTTAGTGTAAAGAGTCGGTAATTAACGTTGTCAACCGTGTAGGTGAAAATTTGTCTAGACAGCAAAAGTTTATGTGCGCAAACTGGGCTCACCCCAAACAAACGCTAATTTCACGGTTTGAGGGCAACGCGCGGGAGCTAAAGTTATGAAATATGTATGTATTGTGTTAGTGACGAGACCTGGTCGGCAATACACGGCGTTTTATGTTTCCAGCACGGCTGCTCATTACTAAATTGTATCACTAACTAGCGAAAAAGGTTTGTTTTTGTTTAAAAGTATCTTCGATTGTACGGAAGGTTAAGAAACGGTGTTGTTACGAAATTATTAAGCGTGATAATTGTTACCTGAATACTGTGGGAAACCATTTAATCAAGTTTAAAGAATAATTAACGTACTCTTTAGTAAATCTTTTTGTATTGTAAAAATAAGTACACAACAAAAAGTACGTGGAAATACAAATTGTAAAATGTTCGTTTCAACCTTCACTCAACGCTTTGATGCAATGTTATCTGTGTGTGTGGACGATGTATGGGTAGTGCGGGGCGATGGAAATTCTGCCGCGCCGTTGCAGTTTTCCACTCATGAATGAGGAGTTCTAATAAAAATATAACAACAGCCGAAGCATAACGAAAAACTTCTAGAATAAAATCATGCAAGCTGAGGTCTTATAACATTTTAAATTTACAAAATTAAATTATCTATCGATTTGAAAACGGTTTGTTTAGACATCACTATTGAAAGTTAATATATGTTTGGTAATACTGGGATCGGGTCGAATTTATTATTTGTTTCGACAAACATCGAACTAAAAAAGGTCTAGGTGCCTAGTGGCGTATATTAACACAAGGCATGAATGATTGATTTTATTCAACTTGTACTACAAAGTTAGTTCAGATGTTAACATACACGTACATAAATACTCAAAGGAGGTTATTTAAAAACAACAACAAGTATTATTATTTTTAATATCAGTAAAAGCACAAAGAAAAATCCGAAACAGACAATGTAATTAAAAAGCTTCGTCAATTGCCTGATAAAAGGTAAAAAAGAAATATTTACGATTATTTTGAACCACATTTGTTTATTTAAGATATACATATGTATGTATAAATAAAATTGTTTGTAGTCACTGTTGGTGATGTTCCGCGAAAATTGGATGGACTTTTAAAAGGTAACAGGAGCGGTAAAAATAATATTTTTGTTCGCAGAAAAAGATAGTGTTTTGATAAGCTTTTGTGAACGCGGCTTAGTGTTTGCACTGCGCTGTAACTTCCTGGTCGTGTGAGCTTACCTATTGTTTTAAATAACAAGAGCTGCACTATACATTTTTTATAGTCATTGAAAGAAGATGGATAGGTTTAGAATGTTCTTCACACGGACAGAATGTGATAGGTTTTAGCCTCTACTTTTTGGAGTTTCGTACCCATAGAAAAAAAAACGGATCTCTAAGGCTCTACTGTCTGTTGGAACCGTGATACATTTGAATTTTTTACAGGTGCAACAAAACACAAAACAATAAATAATGAAAATGTTCATACATTTTTGATACGCTTGACCTGTTTTTTGCAGAATTGTTTAATTTAGCCTATTTGTTGTTCTTTGCTCTTTCTTATTGTCTTATTTTTGTTTAAGTATCTAGTATTTCACTTTAATGACATAAAAATACTCCTATTATGACGACTATGATGTGTATCAGCCTAGCAGTTACTCCACTGTTCTAGGTGCGCAATAGGAATCATCACTCCCAGAGTTACTCAAATTATCACACCCTGCTAACTAAAATGTTAACTGAAACGACGAAGTGAAAGCAAAACCGAGATAAGTTCTCAAAAACATAACTAATAACTATCCTTAAACAAGCAGCGAGCGATAAACAACGTTCAATTCTATTATACGAATAAACATACGTTAGCTTCACGTATATTTGTCTAAAACATTAATTTGACGACTCGCTACAACACTATTGTTGAACATTGGACCTGTAAGTATTACTAAGTCGGTTCTCGAATATTCTCGTATATTAAGCAGGTTAATGGCCACGAATCATGGCGCACAGATGGCAAACAGGTGCACATCTCAATATAATGGTAAGTGCTAGCTTCGTAGCTACGCAGCCACTTTATTTATGAATTTATGTATATTATACAAATATCTTATGAGAAAAGTTACAGCGTATCCTCACGAAAATTAAAACGGAGAATAAATCAATCTTTATTACGCTACTTCAGCTGATCTTTTGTCTTCTTTTAGGTTGGTATTTGTCTTCATAATTATAATCAGCCTATATTCTTCCACTGCTGGACATAAGCTTCCCCAATTGCACGCCATCGAGGTCTATCATCGGCTGCTTGCATCCAGCTCCTGCCAGCCATCTTGTCACCGTGCCTGAGGACTTCCTACACTACATATTTGTCTTAATTTTGATTAAGACTTGTATGTAAAATCTAATCCCCCGTACCCAAATCTAAATTGAATTGATATACCAAGGTATATAACAGAGTAATTATCCACGCTTTGTTGTGGTTTAGCTTCATAACAAAGTATCAATTAATTTTCTAATTGCTCCCCTTAACTCCAATTATAAACTGCGATACATTTAAAATGTAATTTATACTTTGTTACCAGTATAAGTACGGTCTATAAACGCCACCCTAAGAGTATTAATCTAATTTATATTCCCTGTAACTCATTACACGCAGTTTAAACGTATGTTAAACAGGCTTTCATTACGTCTATGTACATTAGTGCCTATTGTATTAACCCGGTGACCTTAGAGTCAGCTTAATTACAAAGAATTTACGAGTATTGAAGTACCCGAGCCCCAGGCTTGGCCAAATGGAAGTTCGCTTGCTGTGAAATAGAAATACATGCAAACATTCATGCAGCACGTACGAACGGAGGTTGTATGCGTGGGATTATCGTTGTGTGTGTGCCTAAACGTCAAATGAAAACTAATATTATCTCATTTATCGGGTATAGTGAGCTGTGGCTTTGTTAGTTCAGCTCCATTCATATACATCCGTTGTTATCCATCACAATGTGATTGAAAACGTTCCAAATTCAATATTCATTTTGTAAAGCCCGCTCTACACCTAATCTATTGTCATGATAAGTAGTGGTGATTACGACACGTCAAACAATTTACGCAAGTAATTATCTTAATTTTATCACTATTAACTATTTGTCAGATTCTAGTGGTTTTAGATTCGTTGTAAATAGTTGTAATTTGTCGATAATTTTGGTTAATGGAGTGGAACAGTTATGTAATATGTTGATACGTATATATTTACTAGTAAATTGGTTTCTTATTGTGATGAAAAATTCCGTGTATGAAGCTCGTATTTAATTTTCAATATTCTGTTTTTAAAATGTAAAATATAATGCATGAAGGATGTCCGTTTAAAATGCTTTCATTAACGAGAGATGATGTCATTTCATCATTGGCTAAGCCTTTTCCCAACTATGTTGGGGTCGGCTACCAGTCCAACCGGTTTCAGCTAAGTACCAGCGTTTTACAAGGAGCGACTGCCTATCTGACCTCCTTAGCCTAGTTACCTGGGCAACAGACGATACATCAACGACAACGACAACGACAACATACGATACCCCTTGGTTAGACTGGCTGTCAGACTTTTTCAAGCTTCTGCCTACCTGTAACGACTGTCAAAGTTGTAGGAATAACAGCCGGGACCCACAATTTAACGTGCCTTCCGAAACACGGAGGAACTCGTTATGACAAAGATGGTCACCCATCTACGGACCATCCGCGTCAAGCATAGCTTAACCTGTGATCAGAATCACTTATGCGGTTATAGCTTAGCCACGAGCTCCTCTAGCGAGAGATGATGTATGATATCTTTTATAATTATTGTAGCTTATAGTATGATTTTATCGTATAAGCATTATATCGTGAATCGATTCGATGTAGCGAACTGTAACAGTCGTGTAACATTATTATTGCTTATCCATGTGAACAGTTTAGAGTTGTTAGAACGAGCAGTCGTGCGAAAACGAACTTGTCTCGGACTCCATTGCTTTGGAACCTTGGAAAATAAGCTGATTTTATTGGATGTATGTTATTCGATTTTACATGGCATTTGTATTAAATAAAAAAGGTGTTATTAAAATTGAGCTATCCTAAAATTTCCCCTTTAAGGAAAGCGTGCTAGTGCGTTTTTTTAATATCATAAATGGGTAATTTTTTTATTATAATAATTAATTATTGTTTTCCTTATTTGTATTTTTCATTATTTTCAATGTGGTTGGGTTTATAACAATTATCAAGATAAGATATTTTGATTTAGTTTTTTTAAGAAGAATGAGGAAAAGGAAAAAAAAGTCCCATTCAAACTTGGTAACCTTTTCTGTTGCAAGAATGCTGCATATGAACAATTTTGCCGTGTTGTTTTTCTCCTCCTGTTTAGTTTATTTTCTATGACTTTTGTTGGGGGTTCTTTGGCAGTCAATCGTTTGGGGGTCCAACCGAGCTTCAGTGCTGGGTGGTCGTTAGCTACCATTTTTGATCGTCGTTTACTGGAGTTATAATAATGGACGAGCTTGCCCCATAAAACACACCTAAAAATAGTTATTTACAAGTCACGTCCAAAATTGAACTCAACTGTGCAACATTTACCGGAGAAACTAATTATAAATAGGTTTATTATACATATAATATATAGTCTTCACGGAGAAAGTTTCTAATCTATACTCTATCTATACTTCTATACTAATATATAAAGCTGAAGAGTTTGTTTGTTTGTTTGTTTAAACGCGCTAATCTCAGGAACTACTGGTCCAAATTAAAAATCTTTTTGTGTTGAATAGACCATTAATCGAGGAAGGTTTTAGGCTATAAACCATCACGCTGCGACTAATAGGAGCGAAGATACAATGAAAAATGTGAAAAAAACAGGGCAGGTAGGCAGATATAAATCATAACTTACATCTTCTACCCACGGGGACGAAGTCGCGGGCAACAGCTAGTAACCTTTGCCTATCTGTGTATAATACACAGATAGGCAAATTATAAATATTTTACGCACGTTACGTCACGTCCTAAGTTCCATTCAGAACAATAAAAGCGCACCAAATATTATTAATGAAAAATCCCGACGAACATTAACAAAATGTTATCATCCTAATATGTAGATTTACATATAATCCGTGCCGCCCTAGTTGGACTCCTCGATTGTAAACAAGAGATAATTTATTTAATTATGAAGTGTTAGAATGTTAAATACTAAAATATAATTATTATCGGATATTATCAACGGCGAATAATTAACCAACAGAATTAAAATTATCTGTATTACATAATGACAGAGTTGTCATCACGATTATTTATGTTCCTACTCTTATAATTACTTATTGGGTATGTTTATTTGAGTGTATTTGAGTTGTATTTTATTCTAGCTAATGTCTGTGTCGACAGAAAAGTATTTTTTTTAGATCCCAAAAGATTATTTCTGGTATTAATCCTTCTCAACATGAGCCTGCTCATTGAGTCAAGGATCAAAAAGTTAAGTGTGTACAATAGGTCCAGTTCGGCAAAGATCTGTCTATAAATTAAGTATGCATCCAAAATTTCGATTTGCTACTTACCCTATAATAAATTTACAAAATAAAAAATGTTAATGTAAAACTATTGAAAAAAAAAACAATACAAATGATAATCCTCAAACCCAGCATACAAATTCTTACGCAGTTCCAGCAAGTCAGAAATGGTTCCAAAAAGAATTTATTCCTAAATTATATGCAAAGTGATCCAGAGGGGCGGTTGTACGTGAGGGCTTTCCATTGTCTCTATCTAATTAAAAGTGGAATGAAAAATGAACGCTGTGTGTGCTGATTACTAAATCAAAAATTAAAAATCGTCCCGTCTTTTAGCAAACACGTGAATGAGTTCGCATCACTTAAGTTAAAAGCCTCTTAGATCCAGGGGAACTAGCAGCACCTCTTAAAGTTGAAATTACAGTTGTGGAAGAGAGACGACACTATACGCCTTGAAATACGCTATCACGCTCTCACTCTGCTAGATGGTATAGCACAGATGTTAAACGAAAATGCTTTCTAGAGGTTTCTGGTTGGAAACGTTGAGCTTAAATTAATATGATTAAATAATTTTCAGAAGTACGAAAATGTTGTTTCGATAATTTGGGAATTATTTTCTCGAATGGATTTTAATGTCTTATTAAACAGTCGGTCGTTTTATTGCTGGCTCTTTATTTAAGCTCCGAAAAGTTTCAATACGAGGAAATAGTATTTATTTTCATTTGTTGATATTTCTCTACTTTCACCGTTTTATTGTTTTCATTAAGATGAACATTTATTTACAAAAATAAATTTCTTCTGCTCAGGATTGTAAATTAAAACACCGGTTTATATTAAGCACTACAAGAAATACGTTTTAAACTTAAAAATAATATAAATATTAAATGTGTACGGAATAGTGTCGGTTATTAAAGACATTTTTATCTGTTAATGAAACTAACGAACCGAATTGCTACAATTTTTCATTGTGTTAATTCTCTCGAACCATTAATAAAGAGCTTTACTGAAATAAGCCGCAAGGGTGTCTGCGGTTGAAAAATCTTAAAGTAAGGAGACAAATCTTAATATTATTAGCGCTAGAGATATCTTTTGCTTTGGTGCAGTTAAATAACTTGGCAGAGGGTTATCTCGGCCGGGACAACAAACTTCCAGCCATCAGTAACTTTGTTTCACAGCATTTGCATCAGAGATTCGATAAGTAAAAACGAATTTTGCAAATGGCTACATCCCAAGCCAGAAAGTGATTTCTTGATTCCCGCGAAACTACTTATTATTGTAATATATTAAAATCACTCATTTATTCCTTATTCTGGGATGAAAACAGATTTTTAAACAAGAATATTTGGCTTTTGTGTAACTTGTTTACTCTGTACTTTGTATAAACAGAGGGTGGAACAGCCAAATGATCCAGTTAAACAGTTACTGTGCTATCTGTAATTATGAATACGAATCTTTGCCAAAAGCTAGCCGTGTAGCTACAAACATATCTCGTACAATCTTCATGCAACGCTACATTTCGGATAATATGATACGGGTAACACAGTACAGTGAAAACTTGTCACACCTATTTTCAAAGTTATGTTAGTCTGACTTGCAGTACTGGAAGTAGTGAGATTTGAGACGGGATAAAAATAAGGCATGGCAGGTTGTTTCTGATTTGAGAGGCAGTGAACTTAATATAGCCATAAAATATTCAATAAACGATAAGTAAAATAAGAAAGCCAACAAGTCTTGTATAAAGGAGAAAAAAATCTTTGTTTTTTGTTTGAGTAAGTAAGCCTTTTATCTAATGTTAACAAACCATTTATTTTGCCTTTCATTGTCCCCAGTCGCTTGCAGTGCGTGTCGTTCAAGGCGACCAAGAGATTACGTCAGGGGAAGGGCAGTAGCATCATTCAGCCCTCACAACACCGTACACCGGTCTCCAATCTGTTACCCAATGTTCACCAACACCTAATTAAAAAAAGTTGCTTGAACTTCAATTAAAAAAAAACACAATTGTTCTCCATCCAAGTCTAAAATTCAAAAACGAAAGCTTCTATAATTCATAGTATATAGGTACTTTATGTTAAGAAAAAACACAGTTCGTTTGTATAAACATTTGTATTAAAAAGGCTTTACATGAAAGTAGGCACGTACTGCCACAACAACGTAAGGAAAATAAGGATATCTTTAAAAAAGGGTGTGCATTCTATTTGATAAGAAAAGTGATAAGAAGCGATAATAACAGGCGCACGCGGACGTTTTTGTTGTGTAAAATACGTGATGTTGTCATGAAAGTAGCGAGAAAATATTCTATTCAACATTACTTACGCAGATCTGGGAGCATGTGTACTGGATTTTGAAATATTTAGTAAAAAAGGATGAAAAGACGATATTTTTTCCTTCACTGCTAAACAGTTTAGATATAAGACCAAGTTCCACGAAATAAAGCCTTCACACGGTAGCTGTTACTATGTCAAAATTTCAATCGATACTTTAAAATAAAGTTGTTCTAAATCCTCTCAAACGTTAAATTTTAGCGAAAGTTTGTAATTGATAGCTTTGTCCTCATGCAAAACTGAGTGTTAGAGACTTTTTATTTAAAGTGTTGGAGACAGAATGCTTAGTTTGGCCCAGATTTGGGAGGAGTATTTGTTTTATCTGCCTGTCTCGCAGTGAAGATAAATAATGCAAAGAAATGGGGATTTATAAAATTGAATTGTGAAATCGAAAAGCTACGTGACTCAGCGTGGTGTAAGTAATAAGTATCTACTGGCCCCTTCTTCGTTTGAACACATATTATAGTACCGAGAGTAATTACCTGGTCTTAATATTTATTGCGTGGTTTGTGATTATATTATAGTCATAAGTTCCTACAAAACAAGTAAGTTCTACAAAGTTTTGATGAAATCTGACAAGAATTTCCTGAACTCCGCAAAAGAACTCAACGTTGCGTCAAAATTTAATCTAGGTACGTGTGCCTCTGAAACAGCGGGTTTAAAACATAAATGTACAGAAAACGCTATTAATTTAACATAAGCACACATCGTGTTTCATGATCCAGCGCGGCGCGGCGGTTCAATGATACCAGTTTGTTTAATATTTCGTGCTGCGAGTGGTCCACAAAAGGCGCAGTCAAATTTATGATGCGGAATGAGCAGGCGGAAAATGAAAAGGCGGATCAGGAATACAGTATCTAACAGTCACAGTCGAGGGGTTTAGGGCCCTTACCAAAAACCCTCATTATCCTTGCCAAAGTAAAATGAGAAACAGTGGATAACTAATTGAATCGGTACTAATTGCAATCCGAGCACGGTCCCGGCTTCGGTAACGCGATTATACCCGGTAACACGCCAGATTATTATATTATTTTCGGAGGTATATACTTGCAGTCAATTTTCTCCCAACTTCCAAGAATTAAATGTGCAGCTAAGGACGAGGGTGCTTCGTGTAAGGAAGGCTAATGAAGACTGCCATTCTGAATATTAAAGGGAAATTATCGCCACTGTAATGTAGTTATGTAGTAATTAAAGCAGGGTGTTTGTCTGTAACAATACTGGGCTCGTAAATTGTTTTTATATTTGGTAAGTTGTTAACCAAGAAATGCTATGTGTTTTTATTGAACACATAAGATATCCAGATATAGCAATATCCAGCGGCACTTTGTTGCAATAGTAATAGAAAGAACGAGTCGGTCTGCGGCTAAGAACGTCGCGGTAGCCGCCGCCAGTGACGTCAGCCGAGCCAAAAATAAATCTCTGTCCCTACCGTTTAATACCTTTTAAGATTCTTATTTTTATACTAGTTTTTCAACTCTTTGTTCCCTTAGGTAAAAGCAAAAGTATACCTCTTCATACTCTTAAACTTTGTCAAAAAAGGTAAAACCCCATGAGATAGAAGTCGATATTTTATACGACGTAACTTTTCTACAGATGAATAAGTCTGAACATCTTTTTCTTTATAAAATCTCGCCGCTGTATTTTTCAAATTGAAAAATTTCGTATATTCCGTTAAAGAAAGGAGTCCGGGCTGTAATAATATTATTCTTTTATTTCGTGAATCTTGGGCTCACATTGTATTGAAAAGTATAATAGACTGATCTGTAGCTTGGACAAAGGCTTCTAAATAAAACATGAAAGACGATTCTCTCTGAGGGAATATGTTATTATTTTCATATTTTCTGGGGTAAGCGGTACATCTTGTTTAATCGAATGTCAGTTAATATGGGTAACGTTTGGCAGTTGAGTTATCTGTTATGAATGTATCCATGTTGCGTCCGTAGTTCCTGCTTTTGACAACTACACGTCGTAATTTTTGGAACATTCAAACGCTAGATTCAATATTTTTTTAATCCTATTTCATGTTTTGTTGTTGAATTTATTTTCTTGCTTTGTAATTATAATGATTACTGACTAAAAGAAGATATTATTTTTATCTCGTTAACGAGTAATCAGTACAACATAAATTAAATTAATCATTCCTAAAAGCAGGTAAATAAATTATTTGGCATATTTACAGATAATCGGTCATTGTTTTTAATCCTTTGATTTGTATCATCGTATCGCATTTGCCTGTGTTTTGGAACTAGACGAACTTTATCATAATTCGCAATTACGATGGCCTTACAAACTTGGTTAAAATACACGTGATGCATTTGGAAACAATATTTAAGCTTGATTAACATATCACGAGAAAATCGTGCTGCAGTTTATTTCTGATGTTTTGGTAATTTATACTAATTCGATTTCTACACGGCTCTGCTATATCTCTAAGTCATAATCAAGTTCGTGTTCATGCATATTTCTCACGCTGCATTTCTACTCGAAGTGAAAAAAATATTCATTTCATATATTATATGTACATATATCATAATATGAACATACAGTCGCGTGGCTAACCTCAATTTCGTATACGAAATCATTTAAGGCGTTGTTTATTATACTTAAAGCAAATAAAGGTTTCACATAACGTGCATGATTCAATTTTGTATATATGCCACGTCAAAACGTTCTTAAAGCGGGCTTATACGTAGAAAAATAATTTTGGCCGATTTATTATTAGTTGCAAAAAACTTTGAAAATCGGGTGAGGTTATTTTTTTTTGTAAACTGAAAATAGAAAAAAATGCATGAGCTGCTAATTATTTTGTGCGGATAAATGTGTATGCTGTCAAAAAATATTTGGAAAAAACATTTTGACTTGTTTGACTGATTGCTCATTTGGAGAAAGTTGTTTGTGTATGTACATAATGTATGACCGAAACATACATATTAGTATTTACCTCTTTTTTTATAGAAAAATAGATCAGACCTACATTGAGTGTATATGTAACATGTATACGTCTGTTACCATATAGATACTTATTAAACATTTCGTGGAAGTTCCAAATGTCTACCAAACCTACGTTACATTTACCATTTGAATAGAGGTTCAAAACATTTCTTAGAAACCTAAATCGGGTATACTTTCAGTTACCCAAGAATTTATGTCAACATTGATGTGTACAGCCCTTTACCTTTGACCTTTCTGGATCAGCTTGATCTTGTTTAACTTGAGAACTTTCAACGGAATAATATAATATAATCACCAACTGACTTCAACTTAATTTAATGTTTTCTTAGAACCTTTGATTAGCATTTGAAATGTAAAATAAATACAAAGTTTATTCTACATTTATTTATTTAATACGTAGAACTTATTTTTGATAACCTTAAAAAGGTAAACATAAGGTTCTAGCAAAGTAATATTTTGCGTTTATGTAACTTTCAATTTATCAGACTAAATAATAACAAAAAATATATTAAACACTATTTCCTTAACAAAAAAATAATTAACACTGTAATACTTTTTATTTCAGTAACATTATCGCATGACTGTCTTCTTAGTGGGTAGGTTAAACGTTGTACTATGACGTTGACTCGTGCACTTTCCACTCGACAACCAGTTAAAACTAGGTCTGCATTATGAATAATTCAGGCAGACAGGTGTGAAAATTGCCTACAGCCGTTGATATAAACAGCAGGTAATGTTTTGTGGGGCATGCGATGTGGTTGTCACTGTCAGGGTCTGGCTACAAAGGAAACGACGCCGCACGCACGCCGCGACGGCGCCCTCACATTACCCACGCGAAGAGGTCTAACGTATCGTGCAAACGCGACATAATAGCAATTAACTACAAAACAAAACAAAATCAGTATCAAGTTTGTAATTCAATGATTTTTTTTAACATGGTGTTTTTTTGTTTGTTTTGGCAACCATAACTCTGCACACTTTGCTATTGCTCCGTTTCTGTTGGATACGTAATACAGCTGTCGACCGCATAACTTTTCACCATGTGTTATAATTCTTTGTGTCTCATACTTTAAAGGTATGGTATTTTTGGAACACATTATCATATGGCTTAACATTTTATGGTTTAAACTGCAAACTCAAGGGGGGGGGGTATATTAACGTGTAGGTATCATCTTCAAATTATGTCACATAATGCACCTACATGTAATGATATGCTATGGGTAAAGGGGTGTTTTCTTAAAAAAAAACTTAATCGGGAAATAAAAAGAAAAGTGTTTCTTTTTATACCTATAGGTAAAACAACTCATCTAAATATCAATCTGCACTTATATTGTATAGAGCTACAGCTGGTCAGTTTTGTGACGTTGCAGGGGGTAATTTCAGAATTTTGAAAAAGCTACGTTAATTTTGAGGCACTAACAGTTCAGCTTTCAGAGGGAACAGATCATACTGTGAAATGAAGCAGTAAATTGTAATTTCTAGCCTAATATTGTTTGTTTACTGGCAACATTAATTAAATCAAGTTCTAAAGTACTCAAGTTTCAAGAGGTACTTAGCAAAGATTGGCTAGCACAGGAGTTATTATAGCGAGCATATGCGCAAAACTAGGTAGTTTGGTCTAATCCCCTGACCCTCATAATCCAATGGAACCGCAATCCGACATGACTGGAAAAGGGTCAGGCGCAAGAACAATTGATAAATAAATAAAATACACAAATATATTTTAGTTTTCAAAACTTATATTACTTCTCTTGATTTTGAGTCATAAATTATCTTTTATTTTATTAAAAAAAAAAAGACACGTAAAATTGGTGTTTAAGAAAATGTACTGTGTCAAGGTTTTAATCGATACTTGGGAAACAAATCAGACACCAAGCATTACGTTGTATCTTTCTAAAATTTTCTTGCACCTGCCTTTTTCCTTCATTGTAGAATCAAGTTTCGAGTACCAAAATATTGGACACCGAATTTATTTAGGTAATAAGAATTCAATCACAATCGGGTATAATTATTTTATGTTTGTTTTTTAGCTTGTAAGATTTAAAAGCCAACAACGGGAGAGCAGAAATTGAAAAAAGGATCTATATTAGAATCAACCTTTCCTCTCTTATATTTATTTCTTGTTTGGCAGAATCCTTCAATAAAACCTTTTTGTATCGATAAATATATAACTCGATGAAGCAATACGTCTGGAGTCTGAACCGCTAAGTTCATCACCGGAATAGTCTTGCCTATCGGAAACTAGATCCGAACGGGACTAATGCTCATCTGTCTGCATCCGGCTCGGCAATGTACTTAGTCTAAGATCCGGCCGGATAAAGGACATGAAAGGCTATTCTTTTGCCTATAAAGAATTCATTTTGTAAAGTGAATGTACGTTTTCCTTTACATGTATATAATTACGGCTCATAGAAAGGTAAGGCAAGTAAGAGCAGGAAGAAAAATGTTATCAGAAATGTAAAAACGAGTTCATCGAATATATGAACTATTTCGATCGAAAAAAAGGCTAAACATTTTCAGCCCTGCAGAAACAGAATGTAAAAAAATAGATGGTAACAATTTCCGAGAAATTCTATTTTGTTCTAAATATTCTTTTAAATAGCAACAAGAGAAATGAAAACCTTTTTACGCCCACATCGCGTCCGAAGCTTATTAGACAATCGCAAAAGCGAAACGCATACAAATCGGAAGTTTTTCAAGTCTTTTCAGGCATGCCGTGATGTGTTTTCATTACTATAGAACACATTACAAAAACTACGAGAGTAGTGCATTAAGACAAAGAGTGGGAAATTCCTAAAAGGATGAGGATTTTCTGCTTCTGTCTCTTTGTAAATAATCTTCCCTTTATATTAATATATAAAAAGCAAGAGTTTTTATTTAGTTTAAAGCACTAATCTCCGGAATTACTGGCCAAGGAAAAACTCGTTTTTACATTTATATACAAATAACGTCAAGGTATTTTCGACATGAGTTTACAGGACTTGGTAGCTGATGTATCCAAATGAAACTCAGAGGAAAATGTGGTTCATTATACACTACTATGGCCTAAATGTACTAGGTGTACCTTTAATAATTCTAAGACCTACAATCGACTCGCGATGAGAAATGAAACAATAAATAAAAAAATGATTGAACTAACACCATGAGTAAACAATAGTCGCCTCCAGATTATTGATTAAAAAGAAACGTTTTCCCAATTTATTTCTTGCTGTATATTTTTCTCCCTTATTTGCTCTATTATATTATATTATAGCTTATTTTCTCGCTATTTCGTGAACTAACAGACCAGAGGTCGTATATACACAACTCACTGAATTGTACATGTCTTATGTAACATGCAAACCACACGGTCAGAAAACCACATGGCCTATAAATGATAGCTATTTAACCTAACAAAGCCATGCTAACCAAAACCACTGAACTAATAAAATAAACGCGTTTCCAATGTGCTAACGTGAACAGTTATATAATGTTCTACAGTTCAATAAATGCTTTTAAATCTTTATCTTAGAAATTACAGCGAAGAATGCATTCGCTCGCTCCAAGAATCGCTAAGTCACTTTTGTTTTGAAAATAATACAGTGTTTCCTTTTGCCGTATGCAAAAACGTCGACTTCTTTAGACTCCTCTCAGCTTTTATAAGTAGTAAAGTAACTCTATTCAGCTATGTCACATGTTTCCCTGAATTTCGTTCACGTAAGTAGTTTTCTTTTCTACATTTTAGTTTTTAGTGAGAAAAATGTTTAAGGAAAGTTTTTTTCTTAAAAAATTTCAGATGCTTGATTTTTTATTCCGCTATCTACGATAGTACGAAAATCCTAAGCAACGCTACACCCTAAGACTGAAAAACTTCCTAGTTTCTAATAACCCGTAATGGCTGAAGATATATAAATAACAGCCGAGACAATTTAACGTGCCTTCCCAAACACAGAGGAATTCGTTATGACATCGATGGTACCCCATTCTCTACGCGACCGTATTATCTGGCGATAATCTGTGATCAATCAACTTTTGCAATTGTAGCTTAGCCACGAGCTTCTCAAATATAGTGTTTTATATTAATAAGCGTGGAATTTATATCATGAACATTATTCTAAGAAAATACCGCTTTTCCATATGGGAATAAACTACTAGAGTATCGGAAAGTAATTTCACCTTGTTCACTTTGTTTGATTTTTTTTTCAATTACATAGCTCTCGGAAACAAACGTTGTGGTCTAAATTAAATTTTCCAAGCCTTTGTGGGTATTCCCTTAGGCTTAGAATAGTTGTTGACTTTATTTAACTAGTCGAGAATTATTTCTTTGTTAGAACTAATATTTCATTAGGTAAGTGGTTGCGCTGTGATGCTTAACAACACAAACTGATGTTAAATAAAATTTGAGTCACTATCGACCACGTTAATAAAAGCCTCTTGAACTCTTTTGGTTAATTTTAGGTGGACTTTTATTTTTTTATTTGGACTTTTTACAAAAACATGAAAAAGAAAAAACAACGGATTAAATGCATAAGGCATTCTTTACCAGTCAGCTGTAAGAAGTAGCTGTTTATCGTTCCTTTAAAATCAAAACTTACCTCTTTCGTATAATTATCTTAGCGGCCATATGACACGAGCAGCTTTATTAAAATGTGCGTGATCCTTTCAGCCGCAGTACGTCCAATTATTAAACCCCTTTTATAAGAACAAAGGACGATCTTTTATCTTTAGTACTGCTCCGAGAAATGTCCAGGATTAAAGATAAACAAATGACGTCAGATAGCTGATAGTGAAGTCCCACGGTTGCGTCAAAGGAAAATAAACTGTGCAGTGAGAGAAAAATCTTCAGTAACTATGTATAGGATTATACCTAACAACATATTTTTTTGGTTCTATTTCTTTAGTAAATAAGGTAGGAAGAGAGTTTGAAACTTTGTACAATAGGAAAAACTTTTAATTGGCTTTTTAACTTTTAGTTGTGTATTTTTCAAGTAGAGAGTGTTTTTTGCGTCTAACACAAGTCTCATTACAAGTTAGGTTTGTTTCATCACTAGTTCTGTATCGAGTTGCGCGCGTTGTTTTTATATTGCGCTTTTAGCGTTTAAGTGCACTTTAACGAACAGCCTTTGTGAACATTACGTAGCTTTCAATGTAATTAATAAAAGTATGTAGTTATAAATGCTCGCTAAGTGCTCGGTTAGGTCCTAAAGCATTTTGTGACCGCCGGATGTTATTTGAAAATAAATGTTGTGGAAAGTTGCTTTTTAGGTTACTTAGGCTCTGCTGATCCATTTTTTCATCTAGCCGTCTGTCCTATCTATGTATTCTTGTTGATATAATGAAAACAATCGGGGTTAAGCAGCTTGGTTTGTAATGAAACAAAATTGATGGGAGTGTTTCTTTCTGGTTTTTTTTACTCGCCAGTATCGCGAGTTCAAAACGGAATGACCGTTTTTTTAAATTATAATACGTTTTTATTCATTCAGTCTCACTATATTTCCTCAGATTAAGTTTCGCTTTTCCTCACACACATTGTTTGGGTCTAGTTACCGATTTACCTTCTCATAACTTTATTCAACAAGTATTACATCGGCCAATTAAAAATAAGGAATTATAAAAAAAAAGCTTAAAAGAAAATCTAACAAACAATAGCCCCCAGTTCGAACAGAATTAGTTCGGTGTATTCGAAACTTTAATCCGACTGTCAAATGTTTTTCAGTTTCGAATTTATGTAGTGCATGAAAAAGTAAAAATCGGATTCACTGGAACATGTTAAATGTTTCATCATACCTGTATTGAAAAACGGGAAAACGCGGAAGTTCAGGTTAAATGAAACCTACATGGTTTCCGTTCACATGCGTTTGGAAAAAGTATATAAATTTCGGTATTCATTGTACTGCGATACATATACCTACGTAGAAAAATCTATTTGATATTGATACCTATTGGTTTTGCGAATACTTTTAAATAAACACTATGGTCCATTCGTTTGGGTACACAAAAAAGATAAACAATCTTATAATAGAGAATCTAAATCTTGATGAGTCTGACTGGCTTTTTATGTGGCATATTTAATTTGGTCGTCTTTATTGTTCTTTTACGTCTGTTTTTATCCCGTTTTCCTTGAAAACTAAATTTTTAGACGAAAATACGTATCGGCTTTAGGAACCTTGAATTGGCTGTCCGACGGTGGAATACAAGTAGATTCTCACTGCAAATGCTGCTGTTAATGCTGAAATATTAATAAATATACCTTTATCATTGTACTTGGCGCAAGCACACAGCAAGCTGATACTTTAAACGGAATTTCTTCGCCTACCCTTCTCTATAATTCTAATTCTCAGATGCCTAAACATTTCTGTATAGTTTCTAGGTCAGGAGAGAATTGTATAGCTTTCTATTTAAATTTATTTTGTTCGGAACAATTTGGAATTGTGTCCAACGAAGACGAGGCTCGCTCCCTCGAGAATAGGATTAAATGTTATCATCGGTAAAATGTGGGAGTTAACGGGTACACCTGCCTCCTCCTTGGGGTAATATTGCCTAATGGTAGTTAAACATTAGATGATATAAATTAAAACGTATAACGTTTGAGATAGTAATTCTATTATTTACTTGATTTGTGGAAGCTATAGTCCAAATATCAAAGGGTTTTGGCGTGCTTTAAATTACGTGTTTGGAAATTTAATGGTGAACAAAATATGAATTTAATTCTACTTTTCTCATACAAACAAAATAAATATATGAGGTGATAGAATACTTGTAACAACAGCTGGTTTGTGCTCAAAGAATTAGCATTGCCATTCAACGTTACAAAGCTGGCAGGTTTCTGGGCTCGTTTTTCGTCCTTGGCAGGGCTAAAGATGTATTTTTGACGGTTTGTAAATAACACATAATTTGATTTTTCATTGGTATGTAATCTTATTTTAAAAGTTCTATAATTTAAATATTAAATTTACTTATTTATGTAAATTAGTCATACTCGTGACATTCGTATTACAACATTTACAACCAGTTAAACCAATTTGAATGAAGAGATATTTTTCGCACAATTCCTTTGACAAAATGCATGAGCTGTGTACGTAAAACTCGTGTTTAACAGACTACAGTCCTGGAAAACAAATTGCTATTTATGTTTTAAAGAACAATTCTGATGTTTGAGTGCAAAGAACTTTGACCATTCCACCGTTGGTTTTCATAGCATATATGTGTTTTTACAAAGCGCGAAGCATTTATGTACGCAAAAATCAAACCTTTTTGAAAAGTGACGTGATTTGTCAATTTAAAACCTAAACTCAGAGGAAAGATAATTGTTTACATGGCCAAGGATAACGGATCATTTATGAGATTCCTGTGTGATCTGTTATACTTATAACGCAGTGCGAATACAGGTTAACACAATATCACGTTTTGTAAGTGGCTTCAAAGCAGCAGTAAGGTTCAATTTAGCTTGGCTCTTTTTGCTTCAGACGTTGGTTCCTATACGCGGATATTTACTTTCAAACTAACAAAATACGGCCTTAGGGTCTTTGATTGATTGATCGTATACACTTTACATGCATAATAAGCTGTTCACAATCTTTTGGGATAACTTTATTCCAGTTCAACACAAAGAATTCCACGCGAGAGATATGAATTATATTCCGAATGACATCCGAATATTTATTTGTTTACGTACGATATTACGTTAAACATTGTAACGGATATTTGTTTTCCCTGAAGTTTGGGTATATTACATTTATCTTGAATAAAATATTTTACAGTTTATACAATTTATGGCGTCAAAGAGTAGTAATTTTTGACCTGATGTGGTGATGAGTGGATGCACATTGCGTGATGGGTACTTATTTGTTTTACGCTTCAACTTGTTTAAGTTGAAATTTATGAATTACATGAAAATACAAAATCGGAACTGCCACCAGCCAAACCTTTAACGCGGTGTAATGACTTATGTTTATTCATCGTCTGAAAGCTATGCAAGGGATCACTCAAATCAAACCTAGAATTGGTTTATTCAACATAGGATACTCACTACCATTTTTTAATGTTACAAAAATAAATACAAACTGATAGCGCCTCGTTTAGACAACTTTCAGCGCGTTCTTATCGCTCCAGTTGTGAGGGAGAATCAGAACAAGAAACTCCACAGCACGTTTTTAACTAAGACAAAAAAGGTAAGTAGTCGTGAAAGCCGTGAAAGGACAATGCAATAATCTTAAATTCCCTATCTAATGACATCGTTTACATTTTTATCCTTCACTAGCTGTTGCCCGCGACTTCGTCCCCGTGGGTAGGAGATATAAGTTATGATTTACACCTGCCCTGTTTTTTTCACACTTTCCATTGTATCTTCGCTCCTATTAGTCGCAGCGTGATGGGTTATAGCCTAAAGCCTTCCTCGATGAATGGTCTATTCAACACAAAAATAATTTTTCAATTTGGACCAGTAGTTCCTGAGATTAGCGCGTTCAAACAAACAAACTCTTCAGCTTTATATATTAGTATAGAGTATAGAGTATAGATTTGTTAAATTGACAATTTAGTAAAACCGTCTCAAAAGGCTTACTTTTAATGTTCTCCGACTGTACATATATTAATACGTTGATATTAATATTGAAAGTCAAACTTTACCATTTACGTAATTTCTATCCGAGCTCCATATTTCATGTAGGTAGCAGTTTATGTAGGACAAAATTCTACATAAAGTATTGGCCGTGGCATTTGAGCACTGTACATGCTTTCAACGTTTCAGCGAGCTTTTACTTTGAATATTTCAAATGTTTCGACTGGACAGCGATAGTAAATAAGTGATTCAGGCCACCGCACTGTGCTACCTAGAGCCTAAAAGGAATTTACTAGATTTTTTAATAAACTTCTAGTACGATGGGAACTTTAATAAACTTTTATCTTTTTATTGCTTTCACAGTTAAAACCTTTTTCTTTTTCCATACCTATTCAAACTAAAGTGAAGTAACTAATAAGAGTTGTTACATACTTGTTTATGATATACTCCCCGAAATGATTAGCATTTAGGTGGGTAAATTGACAGCGAAAGAGTTACTGTTTGACCACCTTTTAATAGCGGCCCTTAAAGTTTAATAACCTATCCCACAGCTGGTCAAAAGCTACTAGTCCTTACGATTCCGTTCAACAAATTGCTGGGCCACTACAATACATTTCAGAAACCAAAATAAAAAACCTAAAACACAAACGTATTCGTAAGTGAAAATCTAATACCCAGGTCACAATCCATTCGAAGTACTATTTCAAACTTTGTAGTTTAAAAATCCTTCACAATTCTAATTCCGTTGTGTAAATTTTCCAATTGTGCACAAATTTGTTTAGGGCGGGTGTACGGGGCTGATAATGGAGAAAGTAAAGCTATTCGCACTTGTTCAGACAGGTTTATTTGGTGGCAAGCGACAGTGGGTAACTGGTTTTAAATACTGTATGTAGAATGTGCAATTACGCGCGTCATTTCATGAGAGAAGTTTTGTCTCTAAAAACGGGAGATTACAATTTAAAAAGTTAAGATGTCACATTTTGTCATTTCTTATTTAAACCTTCAGTTTCCTTCTTATTTTTAAGAAGGCATCTTCGTCACTATCATGATGTTTTTGTTATAGATACAGTACGTTACAGTAAAAATTGAGGAATTATACTAAGTCTGTCCGTCCATCTGTCTATAAGTCTATTCGTCTATCATTAGCCTGTATATTATATTTTATAGCTAGAAAGATGACATTTCAGCTGATAATGTATTGGTAGTGCCGCTAAGGCAAATAATAATATCTAAATCGAGAATAAGCGACGCTTGGTACGGTCATAAATGTAATAGATGGATAATTTGTTTTCATTTAGCCTATTTATTGAAAATCTGCATTGCCACAAGTCTGACTTTCTTGAGACGGGTTTTCAGTATGCAGAAGTCCCTTTTTTATGTTGCAAATATTAAAAACCTGTCAGATTGGCAGTAATGTCAGTTGTGTAAAATATGTACATTTACATAGAATTTCCAGTCCTAAAAGTAACATCAACATAAATTGCTTATCGTAATCATATCTCTCGAAAAGCGAGAAATACGATGCAAATCATGGAAAGTAAGTGAATATTTCACATTTCGTATAGACCATTGATTCCAATTTGCACGTAAAGAGCCTTCCCAGGGCGCAGTGTATTATTCCCGGGATGGTTGGCCGCCCTGGCCAATCAGCGCGACTTATCCAGGCTTATTGGCTAATCCTTTTACCACGAAGTCAAATCAAACTCCAAATGCAGAATTTCGTTGACTAATTTTAGGATTTCATGAGTAGAGCTAACATTTTTATGGTTGGAGATAAACCTTTATAACAGTGATATATGTATGTTATACTTCTAATAGCTCCTATGGTTAAATCATCACATCCGACGAGCTCAAAGATCGATTTCTGCAGAAAATTTCAAAGTTTTCGTTTGTGAGAAAAATGATTTTAATGACGACGTTAAATTCGCAATGAGAATAATTTCAGAAGTTTATATTTCATCTTCTTATCAAATGTGTTTCAGTGCATTGCATTTGAAGTGTTTAGAAAACAATATTTATTATTCTGAGCGAGTTCGTTTATATTCGATATACAGACGTTAATCGCGAAAGCTCGTTGAACGAAATCAGTTTTATTGCTCAATTGTATTATATCGAGTCAAAATGCAATCGTTTGTGAAAATGTTCATTGTGCCAGCATGACGGCGCAATGATTTGTTAAAGTGCTCCGAAAAAAGTTAATAAACTGCTTGTTTATTTCTTTTTCGCCCTTTTTTGGTTTTTTTGATTTTTTTTCAAGTTAATTAAATGCGTAACGGGGTTACATTAACTAATGTTCAATAATGGGTGACTGTTCCGTTCCGGGTGAAAACGAAACAATTTTACTGACGCTCCGATTTTTGTCTATCTGTTTGTCCGACCGTTACCAGGCTTCATCTCATAAACTGTGATATCTTGACAGTTGAATGTATTTCTGTTGCTGCTAAAACAACGACTAAGAATAAAGTACAAGATTTAGCAACGTGCCCGAATCCTCAATGTCGCAAGTCAAGAAAGAATGACCTGTTAAAAAAAATATATACCTACTTTTTTTACGGATCGCCATTGATTATATTATGTAGTACTAATAAAGCATTGTTAACGTGTTCTCCTGTAAACATTGTTTAACTGTTGTCAGTACAAAACTATTTCACAGAGTAAATAAAAATCGGTTTTAAAATTCTGGATGAAAACCGAAGTGGGTGCTTGATCGTTTTGTTTGCCCTTTCATGATCGGAATATAGCATCATTCGGAACCATATTTTTCGTTAAAATTTCGATTGAAATCTCGTTTCCGAAGCTAACGATATACAAACGCTGTGAAGTATTTGCCCAATTCCAATACTTTTAGTAGAAAATTCATCACAAATTGGAAAGTGATCTCTTGAAATGTTTGAAATTACATTATTGAAAGAATTTCTGTTCTACTTATTGAACTTAATAAGAGTGAACAATCCTACGTTGAGCAATAACAAATACTAACGACCCCAGCGTTAAACAAAAGAAATGCGAACACCCCTTGCTTTAACCCCTACATGCTGAGGCACAAGAAACATGGCGTTGTGAATCATTTTTTATTGCGTTCCCCCACCTTTGCATATATTGGTGTTGATGTACGAGAATGTACAGAAAAGCCGTAATGAAAGCAGATAAGGTCTAAATTCCCTCGTTATTCCTCATTTCAAGATACATTTACCGTAGTACCACTGAAATCTAACATGCCCAAGTTGAGTTTCCAAAGTATACCTGAAGTTTTGTCCGTCGAGTATTTTGCTATGCATATTATACTATTGCTATGCTTAGCAGTTTCAAACTGGACAGGTAATGTGGAGCAAGCGGTCTGTGGAGGCACAGAAGGCTTTGCCAGTGCATTCGAATCATGCAAAATTAGGTAAAGGCTCGTTCAGAGATCAAAGGTTTTCGGTATGATGTAGCGGGTCAAATGTACCGCTCGATAATGGAGAGGACTTGCTGCCTAGAAAACAGATAATGCGATTGATACTGATTTCATTTAAACTTTTTTTTTAATATCTAAGGATTTGTAGGTGAAGTTATGATTTAGTGGCGTTTCAATTCATGACAGAAAAAAGAGAGCATAAAAGTATTCAAAGATCTGACTCTTTACGTTAAACATTACATAGCTTTAAATCTACCAAAGATTTCCAATCAAATCACCAGCCCGGTCCTAAATTGTGTTTTCATCTTAAACTACTGCTTCTTACTCCGACTTAAATTATTGCTTATTTCTTGCCAACAAAATATCGAAGCCAAAATAATCTATAGTTATACATTTCTGACATCACGAAAACGGTTCGGTGGTTTGGCGTACAGAATATTTTGTTATTTGAATTCGACGCCGACGTACCTAACACTGTTACCCGCAGGTTAAAGCCGTCAATCTATGGACTGTTAGCTCCTTGCCTGAGGGCAACACTTCATTTAGTTACCACAGAACATTCAACTCTACCGTACACTAGACATTTATGTGTTCATATTCGGTTTAAAGATATTTTATTCCCAAAAAAGACATAAGCCACTTACTTGAGAACAATACAAAAAAATTTGGATTACAATAAGTCATATTATATATATCATATTCGAGAGGTAAACACCCCACTGAAGATTATATATCAAACATTTACAGCATTTTTAAATGATCAAACTCCGCGCATGTTACTTAAGCGAAACAAAAAACAACATTTACAAAACGTATTGCGACCGCCGTGATGAATAAATTTAAAGATTCATGAATCTTCTTAGGTAAAAAAAATTGCGCCAAGGGAAATTATCTCTGTTTGTATTCAAACAATAAACACGATGTATTATTCTACAATTCTCATTATCATTACAACTTGTAATTAAACATGAAATTCTATGTAACTTCGAAAACGATGAATACCTCAACAGTACTTACTTGCAAAATCAACGCAGTCTGTGTAATTTTAAACTTGATTATGTTCTGAACCAGCTTGTTAGCTTTAGATGTGATTAGAATGTACATAAACGTATCAAACCACGAACTGCCTAAAACTTCGTTTCAAGTAATAACATAGAGTGGTGCAGAAATATGTGGACGGTGAATCGGAGGAGAAAACTCAGTGCCAAGCCGAAACCGGCCAACACTGGGTTGTGAACTTTATATCTAAAGGATACGGCTTGCAAACAGTTGTCTCTGTGTTTGTATTTTTGGCTACTGCCATTTGAAGTCACTAAAGGCGTAGCTTCTAATTTTGAAAATGTCAAATACATCATGAAGTGTATAGTTAAATAGTAGGAACATATGTATATGAAGGTTTTTATTAGGTTTTTATTAGTCGAATATTAAATGAATTTATAAAATAAATATTCTAATCTAACACAACTGAACAAACTAAACAGAGTTTATCTCAAGCGAAATTAATCAATAAACTTACCCGTATTCATATCTCGGGATACCTTGTGATAAATATTTGCTTAATAGCAAGAGGGCAGCTATTGACGTCCAGAACTTTTCATATGTCGTTGTTGAGAACTGACCCAAATAAACATGGCCGAAAAATTCGTGTACGTCATTGTGGGCTTATACTTTGAAAATTGAATTCCGTGCTGAGCCTCTGTTTATCGTGTAGGTACGAGCAAGAGGTCATGTGCCAGATATCTTCCATCTTCTTATGAGATTTAACGAGTCATTACTATCTGATTTCCTTTACTTACGACTTCTCTTTTACACTTGCCAAAATTTGCTTTAAAGTTTTGGAGCTATATAAACTATTTTATTGGTGTTTAGAACTTCGTAACCTAGGAATCTCAGCGCTGCCATATGGATTGAATACAGTCGTATTTCCCAAGGGTTATGAAAATTAACTGACTGCTAAGATCGATACTGGAGGTCATCAGCTTAGGTATTACCTATAGCTGATAAGTAGACACATAGCATGGGTAATTGGGTGAGATTGTGAGCTGAAACAAGGTGTCTTAGGATGAATGTGACTGTTTTGGGCACACTTTGAATTGAACGGAACTCAAGGCCATTTTGAATAGGGTATTTGACTAAATCTAATAATATAAATCTGTTTAGACTGACAGGCAGACTTCCAAAAAATATTGTGTACCTACGCATTTTTCAATTTATCTCATAATTAAAATTAAGGAAGATTAAAAGCAACTAAGATCATGAAATATATAGAAGTGTGTAATAGAGTCAGGGTTTTTTTGTCAAAAAACCTATTTCGTTATTGTTTTTACCGACACATGTAGAAATTTCAAAATTCAAGCTCCACTTCTACCCCGGGTCCAGAGGTCCAAAGTTCGTTTTTAGAGGCAATTGACAAAGATTCAGCACGGAAGGGTCACCTGCAAGTGTGTGCACAATCCAACCTATACATATTTGAACAGAATCGGTTGACATTACAATGTTACACCTATTTCTTTTACGGATGCGACCCACTTACCCGTTTCGTTCGTGTTCTTCCAACTTGAAAATCTAAGAAGTCGTGTACAAAATATATAATTGGGCGAGTTGTGGTTTATGTAACGTCACGTTTTTGTAATATGAAATAGATGAGTGAATGTGCTGAGAAATGTAATTGAACGGAATTGAATGTTTTGTAATTTGGCCTGATATTGTACGCGAAATAAAAGTATTTTTCCTCTGTTATATGGGATTGTTCCGTCGTAATATTTCGAAATATTTTTTGTTTATGTGCGGGGTAGTGCGGCACTGTAAAGCGCTGGATTTTTTTAGAAACACACCCAGACGATAGTTTGCCTTAATAGTTAATATTATTTTCATACTACTGCTACAAGTTTTATAACAGTTGTTTTAGATCAGTTGGCAAAAATCCTCTTTTCAACATTTTTGAAATTAGAAGTAGTCCTTAGACTTTTTGTTTATTATGTTTAAAACAATGTGTTCGTTTTCAGGTAACATATTATATGTGCCTTCTAGAAATAAAAACTTACACAACTTTTGCTCTTCCTATTTTATCAGCAATAAGAGTTACTTTCGCTTATCACTTGTAAGACCTACCTACCACCTAGTAATTGTGCCACTGCAGAGAAAACGCCTTTCCACACAGACATTGATCACGACGCTTACCCACAAATATCACTGAGAGCTTTCGATTCATTTGGCTGTTTATTCCGTGGAAACTTTCACAAAATCCTCCCTAACCAGAATCCCTCGTTATTATATTGAAATATATAATATACAAACTAATAATATAGTCTTGTAATATTGACTAAAGAAAGTTATTTTCCTTGTTCAGCATTCAATTCAAAGTAATGGTTATCGAAATGGATCTATTCGCCGCGATTTGTGATATTAGAAACGGGTCGTATTTGATGTAATCTATAGTATCTGATACTATTGAAAATACGGGTCTGTATCTGATGGATACTGTATTCGTATTGGTTTTATCCTACTTTACCGAAAATTAATAAGATTAGATATGTTATGATAGAACTTATATGACGTAGCCAGAAAAAGATGATACAAGAATTGGTTTCAAAAAAGTAAATGTTGCATTTCATTGTAAAATACAGGGAAAAGAACTGAAATTAAATAGAAAACGATAACACTATTAAAACTGTTAGTTGAATAAAATTCTTTGAATTTTACTACAAGAGATTGTCCAACACAAAAAACTTATAACGTAGGGGAAAATTCAAATTCCGGTGTAATTTTGCAACGCTGCATTTAATTTGGAACTACGACGAAAGTTTAACAATATTCACAATTAAATTCAAATTTCTGGAATTACACAAGCTGTCTTCCTGGAATCTCCTGAAAGTTGTTCGTCACATTAAATTTTAGCTGCAATTTCTAATATGCAAAATTGGACACAATCCCAGTCCAGCAATAACAAGGGAGTGTCTCTTGTGTCACTATAGACAGTGTGGAAGGGAGAAGTCGCACTCGGCTACAACAAGCGGTCTCTCGCTTCCTCTCTTACCACAGATCTGCTTTTAGATTTTCGTAAGCATACTCCCTGTAAATATTAGATGATGAACAAAGTTGGCACCGAATACTTTGCATATTTTATACAAAATGTGCATTATGATGCCTATAAGTTATTTCGCATGATAACGTGTTTTTTTCACACCTACGTCACGTCATTAATTAATCAAAATTGATGATATTGTAAAGTTAATTAGTCTGATTGTCTCTTCCATCTGTGCTGCAAGATTTGATCTCCTTTTCATCAACGTAACTGATTTTAATTGATATTTACTGATTATCTTTCTTGTTTATGCTAATTAATATTCAAGTATTAATTAAAAACTTTCGCTTAAACAGTTATTTTCTCCCCTCAAGGTACAACTGTAATAACAAACATATTAAGGAGATCGTTGATATTGAGCATTTTAATTTGCTTTCATAAAATGTCTAAAAGTTTAGAAAACAACCCCGTGGAGCCTAATAAAATACTTTCAGCATATTTAATTATACCTTACGACAAAAGTGCTCGTTTTTCGGCGAAGTTTGTAAAGACATGTTTTCACTCTGTCTCCGTCGAGTAATTCAATTTCGGAATATCTTCTAAAGTTAGCATTTAGGTACGAAAAAATTATGAAAAGCTTGCCGCCCCTTCAAATGGTGGGTGCCGAGGCAGCGTCGAGTGTCCTTATTTGTAATTCAGATGCGGCAGTTGAAAGCGCGCCCGATCGTCTGTCGTCGACTTTTAGGCGAATGGGCTCATCTGCGTCTCACCGCAACATCGCGCGCACGACTTTATGACCTCCCCACACAGCCTGCTGAATGAAAGCCTGCCTCACGAGTTTGTTACTGTACGTCGTATTCTATTGTCTTCACAAATCTAAGGGATTCGAGGTTCTAGCTGGTTATATGTTGGCAAACTTGTTTTGTCAGACGAATACAGTATAAGGAACTACATGTTCTGACAAACATGTATTCGTATAACATGTGAATTCTCACCAAAATTATTCTCATGGTAACAATATTAGATACATTCCGATGTACAAAAGAAAGTAAATATGTTTAGAGTTCAAACACTGCACAATGGAAGGTAACGATAAGACATAAAGCAAGAGATAAGTATAGAAGAGCAATACAAAATAACCTGTTTCCTGAAGGATACCGTCTAATGATATATGTGAACACTTTGTATTCTCTCCAGACAACATTTGCCCCTTTGTACCACTTTATAGAGTTTCCATTCAAATCATCCAACCTTCCCTGTTATTTCCCCAAAGCCTAACAGGGACATGTTAAATCCTGTCCTGTCGTCGACTAAAAAGACCAAATGATACGCGTACAAAGGACTTTTTCAAAGCGGCGATATGATAAATGGATTGTCATATTATATGAATCTATTT
Source organism: Trichoplusia ni (assembly GCF_003590095.1). Classification (NCBI taxonomy): domain Eukaryota; kingdom Metazoa; phylum Arthropoda; class Insecta; order Lepidoptera; family Noctuidae; genus Trichoplusia; species Trichoplusia ni. The sequence continues at coordinate 3,620,265 of NC_039481.1, forward strand.
CGTTTAAGAACACCATAATTGGGTTATATCAGAGTCCATTAGGTGAATGAAACGAAAATTGAATTGCAAAATAACGTGACCCACGGTTATTATACGTACGAACGCTGAATATTCGTTTAGGCAGCTGCCGTAGTTCCATAATGCGATTTTAACACAATTACACTTGAAAAATTGACGTCACAACTTTAGTTGCATCGCTAGAAAGCTCCAGTTATTTATTAGTGGACTATTGATTGGACTATTCTTGGCTTATGATTTTTCATTTTCGAATCGTTTTGACAGTTTGACCCGCCAAGTAATATAGGTGTCTGGCACTTCGTATTTAGCTCGCGAGATAAATGTAACATGACCTTATTATGTCGAGTTTTTGACAGTTTTGGGGCACATAAAAAGTGTGATGTCATTATTCTTTTCTAAATGTGATTCGTCTGCCTTGGCTCATGCCGCTTAACATATACCGGCATTAAGATCGGTGATCAATTTGGTAAAGTAATTAATTAGTTGCGTTTTGATTTAAGATAGGTTACAAGCAGTAGTTTTAAAACCAGTATTTAATTAGCATCTTTTAATGTGTTGTCTTTGCCCAGGCTATGGTGTCCGTTCATTCATAGGCCCCTAGATCCCATTAAAATGCCCAGTAGTAAAGTAAGCAAATAAAAAAAAACATGGTCGAGATTTAATTGAATATTTACTTCACCAAAATTAACAAAACAGCGGAATATTTAGTTCCGGATATCAAATAATACGGTTGAGAACTTTCCTCAGATGACGACTTCATCTCCAGTCGTCATTCCCAACTCTTATAACAAATTAATTCGTTCTCTTTGGCTTTAACTATCTCAGAAAACACGAAACTAATTAGTTAAGTTAATATAATGTTAAGTTGAGCACAAATAACTTTAGAGAACTGAAAACGACGGGTCGCGTTATAATTATCGCAGTTGAGATTTTGGTAACATGTATTGGAGGTGTATTATGTAAAGATATAGGAATATCGTGTATTGTGTTAATTAGTAGAAGTATTCATTGTTTTTCAACCATTACTTTTTAATTACTGACGTCTGTTGTTTTATTTGGAAATTGATAGATTTTACAGCAGTCGATGTGGATGTCTCGCCGTGAAGTAAAATTCCGGATAACTCTGAGCCATTTCATCAGAAACCGTACAGTGGTTTTTGCGTGAAGAGTAACAAATATCAATTTTACTATTAAATGATGTAACGGTTTACTCACGCGTATTTATCGGGGTAGCCCGACTAGTTTCGGACCCAACCGGAGTCCTTAAGTCCTCCCAGCGTGAGTAAACCGTTACATCATTTAATAATGAATCAGTCTCACGATAGTTATTATAAAAAAATCAATTTTACTTAATTTTTTACAAGGGTTTGGTTAATAAATAAAACATATTTATACATTCAGATCATTCGATGACTCTTTATTTACACAGTGATGATTGGGTGAAACGTTTAATACAACCAAACATACAGATCACAGGAAAGTAATGTACTAATATTACGAAGCTTATAATAAACTTGACATTATAACTAACATTCTAGAAACTCGTAAGATCCCATCTGTCAAAGTCAGGACCCCACATTGTAATCATTTCAAAATGTAATAAAATTTCGAAATTACCAACGATTTTCTAAATATGTATTTAAAATTTAAGAAACAATATGTACAACGTTTGACAACAATTTTGTAACACCCGTAACAAAATCATTAAATTCTATGCAGTCAAATCTTTCTAAGGCCGAATGCGTGATGTAAATATAGTTATAATAGTACTTACAGGAATCAAACAAACATAAAGCAACAGACTCGAAATGACATTCACCTATCTAAGTCCGATCGATTGCGGTTCAAACAATGAACACCGAGTAAAACTCTGTAACATAATGTAAAACAATGCATCTCAGTAACAACAAATAAAGTAACATTTCTTTTATGTAACATTATTCCAAAGTAATAGCGAACTTCAGACACAGCAATGCTATTTGGATGGATCTTTCTTTTAAAGTTGCGGAAATAAAACTGGACTGGTTTTTGAACACACGCCAAAAAGACATTCGGAACACTAGGCGAGCACGAGTTTCTTTGTGGACGATATACCTATGTACAAACGGGGAACCGGTAAACGTTATCGTCCATAACTGTTGTAGCTTCAAGTTTACTATTGCACTTACCGGACCAAGATCGAAATGAACTCAAATTAATCGCTATTTTATCCCTAGGACTAGACTTGTCTTTAGTCTACTTAAATATAAATGACTTGGCAGTGCTGTAACAACTGTTATTAATCTAATTGTCTGTATCGGTATGACGGACCTGATATTCAACTAGTTTTATTTCGACATCATTCCTAGAAGGGTTTACTTATATCTAGTGCTTCAAACTTCACATTTCTGTTATCCATAAGGCTGTGAACTCAAGAACCGATATACATGTATGTTAACATAATTATGTACGTACGTACGTGTCCTTATCAACATGACTTTGGCATCCATTATCACTGGAGTTGAGCCGCTTCATTAATATTACATCGATCAAATCTTATTAATATATTCCAAAAATGTTTATTTAGATTTCATCATTATGTACGTTTTATTGTGATATGTAAAACATAATTATACTACTTTAAATTGAATTGTAGACTGGAACATGTATTTATAAAAATTTACAAGGTACGTAGAGGTATCAGATTCAGAGGTTTGTATAGGTAAGTACCTTTATTTTAGAGGGAGACATGATTTTTTGTCCTTTTTCGTTAGCATCTATATAAAACCATAGACAGACGGCACTTTAAGTCTGATAGTGAGGATAGCTCTGTGATCTTTTCATTTTCAATAACATTACCTCCGTTTTATTAAACACTGAGCAACGATCAATTACAATCAACTATTTAATAACAAGTTTATTCATATCTATGTTTGAATCTCATAAACTGTGCACACTATGTAGAATCACCTACACGTAACTTAACAAAACAATGCACCACAAGGTACTATATTTAATATATAATTGATTTTCTAAGTTCTTCGTGTAGAACGTTCGTTCGACGTTAACGTTACGTCTTAGTCCAGGTAACTAACAATATAAGAACACTTTTATTTCTTATCAATATAAAAGAAATTCACTAGGGCGCGGCGCCATGACAGTTCTATCCAACATTAAATTCAGCTATTATTCTAATAGTTCTATCGATGATTGCCTCAGATGTGTTCGTCCTGTACATCTGCCGAGAGAAAAAGATCATTTAGTTATTAATGTATATATCATCGCTCTTTATGCATTACAGCGTAACTACAGCCTTATAAATATATTGACAACAGAGTCAATATCAGTCAGTTTACTTAGAGAAACTTTATTGTTTTGTTTCTGAAACTTTCTGCCTCAGGGGTATTTTATCTCGAAGCAAAAGTTGTTGTCTATTCTGTATTTACGAGATAACGCATAAAGAGTGATGATATACAATACATCACCCACAGAATAATTAAATCTACAGTATCCTAGCGGGCACATAAGCTTGTAAGAATAAGCAACTAAAGAGACATCAAAGCGGTATTCAATTATTTTATTGAAGCAATATTTTTTTTAGGAGCACTGGAAATAACTTTTGTAAGGTCAAGAAGTTTTGTTGACAGAAAAAGGTTGGATGTGACGTTTCAATATAAAAGTATGTATCAATATTATTTTTTATTTTTTCTGCTTCTAGTAAACTTTCTTCTTTGATATTTTAGTATTTTTTCGGTAACCACATTTATAAGCGCAATTTACATAAAATAAAACAACCATATCAAACATTCATGCAAGGAAATCTCGTTACTCAGCCTTTACGAACACCTAACATCGTTTACCTACTACGAGTATATACATATTTATAACCTAATTATACACATTAAACTCAGGTACTGCAATATAAATCGATTGGGTGCTGTTTATAAATCAGTGAGTGTTAAATAGGGGTGTATTTTAGCGGGGAAGAAGGGAAAATTACAGAGTGAATTAATTTCGTGGAAATAATTCATGGTTCATTCAATTAGTGCTTTAAACTACGGACATTTTGAGATTTGACGGGTTAAGCACAAACAAGCACCGAGTCGGGGGCCGGCGCGGACCGGAGTGCAGTGTGGGGTGACATGCAGCTCGGGGGTGACACAACAGGGTACTACGGGGCTCGGACAACATCTTCAAACTACTTACGTAACTACGAGGAGCGGACACGTGGCTCGCAACATACCTATACACACATCGAGCTCTGCTACTCTTCTCGTAAATGGTCTTTTTCTCCCCAAAACAATATATTTAATATCCATTTAACATTTGGATCCAAATCAGTGTTAAACATTAAATAAAATTAACAAAGTGCATCATAACGAGATTTGACTGCATGAATTCTAAGCTACGCGTTTAAATTATGCAATATACTTCGAACATGAGAAAATATAATGAACTTTAATAAGTATCTTCTTAACCAATCACATTTTGTACACAAATTAATTGTATCTGTCAACATCAATATGAGGCTAAAGCTATCTAGATATTGGTGCCAATAAAATAGAAACGTGTAAATTTGAAGAAATTTGTGTTAGTAACCATGATTTTAATTCTTAAAATGCGTAAAGAACAATCGTTGTAGCGATACTTAATGCTAAGGATCTCGTTCATCGAGATATAAATTAACACTAGTAACTAATAGCCTAATGGATCGAGAGTAACATCTACAAATCGTAACTTACAATTGAGTATGTAGAAACAATTTATGAGTAGATCTCATATCGCTAAGAGTACCACTAAATCAGTCTAGTAGGAATAGTAGATAGGTTATTTAGACGTAAAGACACGTGCGATTGTTATAGTACGTGTGAGGTAGAGTCGACTATTAGGCCGTGGTCTGACTGTCAGCGAGAAACCGAAAGCACGACATATATCTACAAAATTCTCTCAGAGAAACTGTTTTTTTTTTAAACATAAGTGACCTACATTCTAGTCAGGTTAGGGTTTAAGATTTTATACAATCTGCTCCTCAGTCAGACTGCGTCCTAATGCGTAATTAAATATAATTTAGGATAAAACATTTTCGCATAATTATGGCATTTCAGTGAAAGGATTACTCCCAGCAACATAATTTTTATGCTAAAATATTTGAGATTTTTTATTGTGTTTGAATATTATTTTAGGGTTGTTTTGGATTTAGTACAAAAAATATTATCGATGTTTCCATTTCCAAGATTTTTTGTTACTGGCACTGGCTAAGAAACAGGTCGATTTGACTTCGCCTAAAGAACCTTCACACATCAGGATAGTCGCACATCTAATGTTTTTTATTTTTCTTCGTTTATAACTTTGAAATTAAATTGATATAGCATCTTGGCCAACAAGTAGAGCCTGAGGGATTTTATAATGCTTCTCAGACTTGTCGGCTTCTAGTGTTTGTAGGTTGAACTAAACACGATACAATGCTGTTCATCTAATGAGTACCTTGATATGACGGAGCGTAATGAGGGTTGAGAGCGGTCGTCATTCGAACGTATTCTTACCGATGCGCAATGTGCCCTAGCCAGAGAAATCGAATGGATTGAATCGAACGACTCGAGTAATTACTTCCAACAGAATTTTATCATTCCATTGAAGTCTAATAGGCCCAACTTTATAGGCCATTTAAAAGACGAACAAATACTAGTATAGATAACAGAGGGTTTGTGGAATTTCGGAAATGGGAGGTAGGATGTGCGTTATTTTATCTTAATTGTGTATCAGGTATAATCTATAGTAATATAAGAATATCGTTATTCTTTTATAAAAATTAGACAACTAGAAAAGTACAGGTACAAGTATTTTATTAACAGTGTATTTGAGTCTGTTTTTGGAGAGCTGAAAGAAATGAAGGGTGGTAAAAGTGTGAGAGCAGCGGAGGATTTTTATCTTTTTGTTAGGGTAAGTTTTAGAGGTAGCTCTCAGAGAAGTCAAGGTCAGAGACGGAGGCGCGCGAGGAGCGCGTGTAGTTGGTGGAGGTTCCATAGTCGGAGGTGGCGGTGGCGAGGTCGGCCAACACGCCGCCGCCCGTACCTTGCGTCACTCCCGCCGCCGCCGCCTCGCGCTCCGCTAGCTTCTGTTTCAGCACCCGGATCCGCTCCTCCTTCTGCAAATATATATTCACTGTAAACGTGTTCACACGGGAGGCTGATGGCACTGCTTTTGTCTCGCGACGACATTCAACAGTTTTAATGGCGATCTAGCCTAGGTCGGAGATGGCTGAAAACGCAAGTGCCACAAAAGAGTATCTCTAGATATTGGTTATACAGTTCTCGTCTAAAATCGACACATGAAAATTTCTCTGAACATGCTGAAATTGTAAAATGGTAATATTCTAAAGATATTATTCACTCCTCCTGAAGCAAAGAGTTCTTGAATATTTCTTATTTTTATCAGATCTTTATAAGTTAAAGCAGTTAATTCATGTAAAATGTTGGTACTTGCGAGATCTGGAGATACTAAATGCGCACTCCAGAATAGTTGGCAAAGGGATAGACAAAAAAGATTGCTAGTCGCAAACTTATACATGCAACAGCTGTAATTGCGCAGCTCTGCAAACAATTTTGCTGAAAAGAAGTTTATTGGAGCAAATTAAACTTTAGTTACTTTAATTGAAAGTTTATTTTGCAGCGATGAAATTAAATGTATGTGTGTAATTAAGACTATTTTTATTTAAAAAAAGATATTTTACTCGTATTTTAGTATTAACCCGAGATGTTTTTTTTGACAAGTATTGTTTTTGATGGGATAGTATTAACCCGAGAGAACCTTAATTTTAATATTCGAATCTTAAGAAACCTGATATTTTTTATACACTTAATACATTATGATTGCAATTGTATTATCTATGACCTTTTTAATACCAAAATCTTCATTATAATCTCCGATGTTTATTTTCAAAATAAACTTTGCTTACATTCTTCTTTTGTTTATCGCAGACAAATCAAAATTTATCGGCATAAGCTTTACACGTATATTGTTATGACTGATAAACCATCATTTTATCGTATCGTACAAACTGATTTGTTAATCAGTGAAGGGATTATTACGATTAATTTGTTTGTTTACGTCATTCAATCGTTGGTATTATACAACTCGTGTTAATGGATACCTATAAACACACCTTTTTGCGTATTTTATCAGAGTGCATTGGCCTGCAGAATCGATTTGGAATGTTGTATTTGTCTTTGTAATCTTCTTGAATTTTTGCGTTTGTTCTGTGAACTATGAGCTCGTGAAATTTGCCTTTTGCAGTTGTGAAAATGAGACGCCGCTACGCGTGTGTAGCACCGTGTCTTTTCGCCAATAGCAATAGGGCTTCTTAAAAGATTCATGGTACAGGCTTTGTTAGTTGAACAGCATTAAAATGCGTGTTTAATACTTTACTATTTCAAAATTTCTTATCAAAGTAAGTAAACCAAAAGGTTTTGAATGTAGTTATCTAGAACCTACCTTTGTAGTTTTTCTCTCTTACACTTTTTAACTCAACATTCTTTTATCCTTTTTGTTCTTTCTGTCATTTTTTGTAATGGGCACTGTTTATCAACTACTAATTTACACAAACTATATTGTAGTAAGTTGTCACATAAATTATTAAGTTTCATTATTTGAACAAATATTTAATTTCCGCGATTATAATGCGAGCTAATCCCATGCTGTCAAAGATTGATTCGATAATCCATTCAATTATCAGGAACAACGTTATTATTTATTCGGCTTATAATAATGTAGTGCAAAACGACTAATGGTATTAGGCTTTAATAGATAATCTGTTATGATTGATGAATATTTAATTGAGATACGTAATATACATGAGGAACCCTTTACAAGTATTAACGTGTCATGATGTAGAGTACGGTGTTGTTTCATTTTCGTACTAAATATATTACGAAAATTCCGATTTTGGAAAGTGAACATTATATACCTACAATTACAATAGGGTACTTGGCAAAGAAAACTGTTTAATATGTTAGAGAGATTTCCAAAAAAATACTGGGCATATATTTTTTCCATTCGCGTAAACAAAAAATTAAGTGGACAGAGTGAAATTACATCTCGTGTGACGTCACTTACCCGTACGCTTTTAATGAGCAAGCGATGTAACTAGTCCTCACTACCATACATATTATCATAAATAAAAAATACGAATTCAATGTTTTGGGAAACCTGGATATTCAATCCAATACCCTAATAATAGCTACTTTCGACTTAGTTAAAAATCTATACGAATATATTAAGAGTGTTTCATTGAACGGTAGACCGTAGGTGCGCCTTCACTGTATATGAATAAAACATGAAAGAGGAACACCTCTCTGTCAGACATAGAGCAGACTAAACACTCTTTTAGCGGGAAAGTGTCGAGATTAAGCCTTTTTTCTTGACTCCGAAATCTTACGTTTTGAATAATGAGTTTGTGAAAGTAATCCATTATGGATAGAGCGTGTTAAGCGCCTCAAGCTAACTGTTTGAAGATGTTTCTTGTCGTTTTAAATTAGGACTTTGTTTTATCTTGTCAAATGGAAATTTTGATGGACTGTTGGTACTAATGTTAATTATACTTGTTGGCAGGCAAATCAAACTATTTATAGGTTCTTTAAATGTTTGTTTTTCCCCTTTATCTGAACACCTGTTACACCTGTACAACGAATGACGAATGAATTATGGATTACACTGTCATTCTGGTGGGAAACAATCTCGTGCAAAAAAGCTTAATAACTCTATTACCTAATTAATTATTAAAACCTACTTGCTCCAATGTGTCGTATCCACCGAAGTATTTTGGTTCTTTTTATGAAGATAAAATAAAAAGCGAATGTAAAGACGACAGAGAAGAAAAAAATGAAGATCAAAAATCGAACTCATATTTAAAAAAATAAAAGATCAGGACCTATTAATTTCCGTCAAATCCCTAACACGTGCAATCTATGTATGTGCCCTAAATCTTTAAGAAAATGTTCTCTTACATAAAATTTAATACGACCAACAAAATAGCCCGTACATTTTGATAATATACAGTAGCTAAACGTTGACGTTGTTTTGATAATACCGCAGCCGGTCAACAAGCGAGGCACAACAAAACATCCTGTTATTATCGGAGACTGAACGTGGAACAAAGATATAACATAACGTAGCTCACAACTCAGAATAGAAAAATGTGCACATAGATAAGATTACGATTGGAGTGACGCGAACTTAACATGAGTGGTGTAATTATTGCATGATGATTAATCGTTTAAGCCTTTAACAATATCCATATATATTTGAAATGTTCTATAGTTTGTAAACTGAATACTGTTAATAAGGCTTAAGAAGATTGTATGAAAAATTTTACAATACTGTTTAGTCAAACAGATTTCTAAAAATATTGAAAATGTATCATTTATTTTATCTTATCTTTAGGAAAATTAGGAAGATTAAAAGCACTTAAAATGATGAAAATTATGGTAGTGGAGGCTATAACATCATTTGCTAGTAAAAAGAGTACTGGTAAGTGACGTCACACAATATTTTAAATCACTTTATCCACTTCATTTTTCATTTTAGGAAATGTAAGGAAATAATCTTACTCGTTACTTGATGAAGATATTTATATTTTGTACCTAAATGTGAAAGTTCATTATAGGCCCGACGAACAAAAATGGCACATTATAAATATCACAAACCCGAAGTGTATTCCACGATTCAAGAACATTTGAATACATAAAAGATATTATATATAAATGTATATACAGACATACATAAGTTATGTGTACCGGGATACCTGCATAATGTAAGAACGAATGTTTGCATTTGCACTCCAACCACGGTATGAAAACATGAATATTTGAGAAAAATGTCGCAGTCAACTACGTTTTAAAGGTAACTGGAGAAACCAACCTAGTAACAAAAATGTTTAGGTTAGGGAGCATGTTCTAGCCGTGTATTTTTAGTTAACAATTTCTAAACAAGACTTAGATATTCTTAAAGTTAAAGAGAATATTGTGACAATATTTTTGTATGCTGCTACTTCCATTCGAGGCTACGTACTTGAATATTTTCTAAAAATAACTACACAAAGATCGGATGCATGTATGATTTTGACACGTAATAGAGACTGTAAGAAACATTCCCTGATAAACTTAAAAAGTTAATAAAATCGAACACCACGAATGTCTTTTTTTTTAGAAATTAAAATATGACACTTCTGAACTAAAATATTGTCATAAAAAAATCCTTCACAAAAGTAAAGGTTCAACATTATTGATAATTAAACACATATCTCCGAGGTTAAACAAGCTATAAATACCTGTGCGATGAGTTTTTGTAACTCTTCATTTTCCTTAACCAGTTCCCGGTAGCGCTCCTCGTCGGCGGGGGCGGAGCCCGAGCCGGAGCCCCGGCCGCTCTCCGCGCGCTCCGTCGGATGACGGATCACTTCAATCACCTGTATTACCAATAACTTATAACTGCTACGAAAATTATGTACATAACTTTGTTCTTGATAAAAAGTTGTTTTGGGAATGGGAAAAAGTTTGAAGTCGTTACTTCTTCTACTTATTACATGGCTGAAGTAATGTTTGTTTCGAATATGATAATGGCTTTTTTTCATTAAGATAAAGTGGAAGCACGTAGTAGGAGTCTCATTTCCAAAATAACAACCTACAACTATTCATCCTTTAAGACATGATAATAGACCCCCAGTTCTATGATGATTTCATTTTAAGGAAACCTTTTCATTTTTGATGTAAAAAAATTGATAATTTCGTTTTTTAAACTACTAAAACATTCAATCATTTAATCCTTGTCTCGCGGGGGCTTTCACAAACATTCAAGACTCATGTCAAAGTTACTTATACTTCACCTAATCCTTATTTATCATTATTATACTCTTAAGTTTCAAAACCCTCGAAGTAGGGAAAAAAATTCTAGTTCTGAAGCAGGCTTTTCATTACAAAATGACGAAAGCAGTCGGAACTTGTTAAAAGAAAAGTTATGGGGCTAATTGAATGTTAATGTTCTCGGCGACGATTTTTATTTCTTGTAAACAAGTTTTAATGCTTTAGGTATTTTATTATTAAAAAAATAAACATCTTTCGTCATATTTTATTTTTGTATTTTACATTTAAATGATACTGACCCTTATACTACCTCTTGTCCATTACAACAGTCGTTTTTCTATTGTTTATAACCAAGATTGGAGAGTAATTACTTGGTATGCTATTTCTACATAAATATACATTCGGCTAGTTATATCTATGTGAATAAAAGCCCTAAGAAGGAAATTTATAATAACCAGTTGTTGCCCGCGGTCCCGCTGGCTAAAACTGGAAAATGATCCCACAGGAACATAAAATCAGGATAAAAACTATCCTATATTTTAATATAGGTTATAAACTACCTGTGTATTCATTTTCGTCTAAATCAGTTCGGTTTTGTCAGCGTGTTCACGCGCGAACGCACCCATAAGAAATACGGGGGGAGCGGGGCGCGGAGGACGGAACGCTGCGCGCCGACGCCATTGCGATTTGCGACCGCCGACCAGACCTTGTTCAACTCGCAAGCGAGCGAGCGCATTCCGCCCTTCTTTATTACATTTCCGTTTGTGTGTCAGTTTTTTTTTATTGTTTTTCTATACAAATTATACAAATTAATCCAAAATACAGTCCACCATTATTGAAGAGCACCCCTAACATTGGTCCTTCCACCGGTAAAGAAGAAGCGTTGCAATAACTTCAAGTAATAAGCGGCGGAGCCATAACCACGTGCGCGTCTATTGTGTCGTGGCATCATTTCGTCGAGCGAAGATTGAACAACTCTCCACTCATCACTGCAAACACGTGCGCCAATCTATTGCGCCGTGGCATTATCATTGTCGGTGACGAGTGAAATCTTGAAAATTGAACGAGCCTCCAGTGAAGACACGTGCGCTGATACATCGCGGCGTGGCATCATTCCTGGCACAACACAACCCGTGAAGATCTGAAGAGAGGACACAACGTGCCGCCGCTCTGGGGCCGCTGCATCGCTGCTCGAGATAGTCGGTAAAAACACGGACGTGTTGTGAGTTCGTTCCATTTTTTCCTTCATTCACACCTTGCATTAATTGCACTTTTCCTTTAAATTTAATTCATCCATTTTCCCTCTATTTGTGTTGGCACAAGCTATTCATTTTGCACGTGCTATATGCATTACTTCGCTTTGCTAAGCGTGGGGCGGTCGCCATTTTGAGTACACAGTTTTTCACGAAATTGGTTGTATTCAGTGCTTATTTTTCAACGAATATCGCATGTGGGACAGATAACGGCTAGCTAGCACGCATGCAATTAGCTGTTAAACCGCATAATCTAGGTGTGTGAGCGTTGGTGCCTATTTTTCATTGCCGATTTACATTCCGATATTATTAAGTACTTTATTGTTCGTTTTTCTATTGCACGATGGCTGATATACTCATAAGAAGGCGTGGTTCGATGAAGGCGAAGCTCACTAATTTCAGTAAATATCTCAGTGTTCTCGAAAGTAATGATGAGTTGTCTGACTTGCAAGTGCTTGACCTTGAAAGTCGACTTAGCAAATTTGAAAAACTATATGGTGAATTCGATACATTGCAGACCGAGATTGAGCTGTTATCCGATAATCCAGACGACGCTCATGCTGATCGCTTCAAATTTGAAGAAATGTACCATAACTTGATTGCCACGGCGCGGAAAGTCATCACTACTGAGCAGGGGCAACGACGGCAGGAGCAGACTTCTGCAGGTTCCGTATCAGGCTCCGAGGTGACAGGTGGAACGAGAAATTTTATACGTTTGCCTAAAATTGACCTTCCCCGTTTTGATGGCAGCTATCAGTGTTGGTTAGAATATAGGGACACTTTTCTCTCATTAATACACAACAACAACAACATTGACAATATTAGTAAATTTCATTACCTGCGCGCTTCATTAAAGGGACAAGCCGGTGAAATAATAAAAAATATAGACTTCAAACAGGAAAATTATAGTATAGCATGGAAATTATTATGTGAGCGGTATGACAACAGTCGGTTATTAATAAATAATCATGTCAAGGCACTATTTAATGCAGAGCCTATTGTCAGTGAGACCAGTGCTGCCTTACGCCGCCTGGTTGATGTCACAAATAAGAACATTCGAGCATTGACTTTATTGAATGAGCCGACTAGGGACACCCTAATTATCTATCTTATGTCATCAAAATTAGATGCTACTACCAGCAGGGACTGGGAAGAACACCGCAGCACTTTAGGCAATTCACCAACATTGCTTCAATTTTCCACATTTATGAATAATAAGGCTGATTTACTTGAAACTCTAGAAGAAAATAATAAATTTGATAACATACAACCACCTAACAGTGTTAAATCTAAAAGTTTTATAATAACCTCACAGAAGCAAGAAACCAAAGGTATTGAAAAAGACAAAAACAAAATTATTTGCCCGCTGTGTTCTCAAACTCATTATCTTTATTCATGTGTAGAATTTAAGAAGTTAACAATTGAAGATCGAGTACAGAAAGCAAAAGAGTTTAAAGTATGTTTGAATTGCTTACGGGGTGGCCATATAGAAAAGCGTTGTAGATTCACACGTTGTAAATACTGTAAAAACCGTCATAATACCTTGTTACATTTAGATCAACCTGAGACTCAAGTTCAGGATCCCATGCCTAGTGTCTCCTCTAGCAATGTGTCATTCTCAGCAGATATACAGCCTACTTCTCAGATACATGTTTTACTTTCCACAGCTATGGTGAGAGTGGTGAACAATAAAGGAAAAAGGTGCAATGCTAGAATTCTTCTAGACAGTGGGAGTACAGCCAACTTCATCACTGAGAAGTTGAGCAGGAGCCTTGGATTGTCTCGAGTTGGTACTTCCTCCAGGGTAACAGGTATTAATAGTTTGACCAGTAACAGTACACATTCTTGCAACCTCACTATTGAATCTACATATGAACATTATCAGTTTAATATAACTTGTTTCATTCTACCTGAGATAACTAGGAGATTACCAGCGTCCTATATAAATACTGAAAACATTCCTATTCCTTCAGGGTTATTTTTAGCGGATCCATCGTTTAATACCCCATCAGACATTGATATTCTTTTAGGAGCTGAGCTATTTTGGGATGTCATTCAGGCTAATCACATCAGTTTAGGAAAAAATTTACCAAAGTTGTGTGAGAGTAAACTAGGGTGGTTAATCTCAGGTACTGTACCTGCTAGCCAGCATAAACAAACACATGTTTGTAATTTTTCTAGTACTACTAGTCCTGATTTGAATAAGTTTTGGGAACTTGATACAATTTCACCCAAGCATTGTCTTTCTGTAGAGGAACGTGCTTGTGAAGAGAGTTTTAAATTAAATACTATCCGGGGTTCAAATGGTCAGTTTATTGTTACCATGCCACTTAAAGAAGATCCTAGCGTTCTAGGCGACTCATACGCTGCTGCTAAACGTAGATTTTTATCTTTAGAAAAACGCTTTCAACGTGATCCAATTTATAAAAGTATGTATACTGATTTTATGAATGAATATGAAACATTAGGTCACATGACTGAAGATACAAATTTACCAGCCAATAACAAAAATGTAAGTTATTTCATGCCACATCATGGGGTTTTACGGGAATCCAGTAAAACTACTAAGTTGCGAACAGTTTTTGATGCATCAGCAAAGTCAAGCTCAGGTTTATCACTAAATGACATCCAATTTGTAGGTCCCACTGTACAGAACGATCTTCTCTCAATCTTAATGAGATTTAGGCAACATAAATATGTAATCTCAGGGGATATCGAAAAAATGTATAGAGCGGTAGAATTAAATCCCAGTCAACGATCATTACAACGAATTCTATTTAGGAAAGGCCCCTCAGAGCCTATCAAATCGTACACATTAAACACAGTCACATATGGAACGGCGTCAGCGCCATATCTTGCAACCAAGTGCCTTGTGAGTCTCGCAGAGGACACAGACAATCAGCAGGTCAAGAGTAGTATTCAACGGGATTTTTATGTAGACGATCTTTTATGCGGAACAGATACATTAGAGGGCGCTATAGAGCTTTGCCAGAACATAAAATCCATATTAAATTCAGCTAATTTTAATCTAAGGAAATTTCAGTCAAATAGTGCTCTTATTCTAAAAAAGATAGTAGATGTAAACGATGATACTTGCCTTGATTTAGATTTGTCCAATAATTGCACATCAAAGACTTTAGGTTTATTATGGAATTGCAAACTAGATATTTTATCATTTTCTATTAATATTGACACTCGCAAAACAACAAAAAGAAACATATTATCTGTTATTAGCCAAATTTTTGACCCATTGGGGTTAATAGGTCCATGTGTTGTTGAAGCAAAAATTATAATGCAAAAATTGTGGGTCAATAAATGTGACTGGGATGATAAGGTTCCTCAGGACATAGCAGATCAGTGGTCAAAATTTGTAGAAGCATTAAAGCATTTAAATTCTTTGAATATTCCTAGATGGGTCATATGTGAGAACTGTAAAATTAATGAGATACACATATTTACAGATAGCAGTGAAAAGGCATATGGTGCATGCGTCTATATACGCAGTATTGATAGTAGTAATGCAGTAACGGTACGCCTACTAGCTTCTAAAAATCGGGTAGCCCCTGTCAAGCCAACAACAATGCCCAGGTTAGAACTATGTGGAGCATTGGTGGGTGCAAGATTGTGTACAAAGGTCAAAGAATCACTCACTATATCTGTTAGCAGATGTGTTTTTTGGTGTGATTCAACAATTGTTTTGAGCTGGTTGTCCGCACCATCGACACAACTCAAGCCTTTTGTCAGGCATCGTGTCAATGAAATACAGGAAACCACCCTCGGATCCTTATGGAACTATGTGCCAACACGAGACAATCCCGCGGATCTAGTTTCTCGAGGGGTGAAGGCTGACCATATCAGCGACTCCAGTCTATGGTGGGCAGGCCCTTCATTTTTATTACAAGATGAAAGCCTGTGGCCAAAGCCTCCCAACGACATTGCAAAACAAGACTTGCCTGAACTAACTTGCTATGTAACTCAGTCCAACAATAGTGACATTCAACATCAAACCTTAATTCAAGAATTAATTCACAAATATTCAGACTTCAACCGTTTGCAAAGAGTTGTGGCCTACATTAAAAGGTACATTTATAATTTAAAAAATAAAAATAGCAAGTTAGTAGGGTGGCTGTCGAATCAGGAAATTCAATCTTCTTTGAAATGTATTCTGCTTAACGCACAACTTGAAATATTTCCAGATGAATATTCTACTTTAAAATTAGGAAAATCCCTGCTCCACAAAAACCGTCTCATATCATTGTCACCTTTTTTAGACTCTGATGGCATCATTCGAGTTGGAGGCAGGTTAAATAATTCCCCTTACGATTACAACGTGAAACATCCTATACTCCTGTGCAGTAAGCATCATATAACTAAAATCTTATTTCAAGCTGTTCACAAAAGGCTGTTACACGCCGGGCCTCAGTTGCTCTTGGCAAACATTAGGCAAAACTATTGGCCTTTGGGGGGAAGAAATTTGTCTAGGTTTACCGTTCAAAAATGCGTTGTGTGTTTTAGATATAAGGCTCAAAATGTACAGCCAATAATGGGTCAACTTCCAAGTTCACGAAGTAATCTTGAATTTCCATTCTTAAATTCAAGTGTTGACTATGCCGGGCCAATACTGATAGCTGACCGGAAGGGAAGGGGATGCAAACTTGTAAAGTCTTACATATGTATCTTTGTCTGCCTAGCCATTAAGGCTGTTCACCTGGAGCTTGTCACGGACCTTACCAAGGAGGCATACGTGGCCGCCTTAAAAAGATTCATTGCGCGCCGTGGCAAGCCTCGCAGCATTTTGTCTGATAACGGAACAACCTTTGTCGGTTCTGATAACCAACTTCGTGCTTTCTTGCAGAATTCAAACCTTTCCTATGACGTCGCGCAAGAAGGAATTGAATTCAACTTTGTGCCGGCCTACTCTCCTCATTTCAACGGCGTAGCTGAAGCCGCCGTGCGATCCACGAAACACCATTTAAAGAGATTACTCACTCTCACTCACTTCACATATGAAGAAATGGCTACTTGTCTCACCCAAATAGAGGCAATTCTCAATTCCCGACCACTTACTCCCTGCTCTCCTGATCCACTTGATTTTTGTGCCCTAACACCTTCCCACTTTTTAATTGGAAGATCACTCACGTCCGTTCCGCATCCACAGATGACTGACAGCGAAAACATCAGTCGACTCGAGCGATTCCAAAGGGTGGAATACATAAAGCAGCACTTTTGGAAAAGGTTTAACACTGAGTATATTTATCTGCTGCAGCAAAAAACTAAGTGGTCGACGACAACGGGAGACATCAAGGTGGGCAGCCTCGTCCTGGTAAAGGATAAGGCGCTCCCACCTCTCTGCTGGCTACTGGGTCGCGTCGTACAAACGTACCCGGGGTCCGACGGTGTTGCAAGAGTTGCAGAGTTAAAAACTAAGAAGGGGACACTTCGGCGAGCCTTCAACAACATCTGCCCGCTGCCACTCTCTTGAAGACTCCTTCAACCCGGGGAGCATGTTCACGCGCGAACGCACCCATAAGAAATACGGGGGGAGCGGGGCGCGGAGGACGGAACGCTGCGCGCCGACGCCATTGCGACCGCCGACCAGACCTTGTTCAACTCGCAAGCGAGCGAGCGCATTCCGCCCTTCTTTATTACATTTCCGTTTGTGTGTCAGTTCTTTTTTATTGTTTTTCTATACAAATTATACAAATTAATCCAAAATACAGTCCACCATTATTGAAGAGCACCCCTAACATTGATGCAGATCCGGCATGAAAGACAAACATCACCATACAAACTTTCACTTTTAAATTCAATATAAAATATTTAAAGCACACCAAATAAACTAAAGAGTTGACTGTTAACGTATTCACATATTTCCGTGCTGGCACGACCAGTAAACACGAACAAATTCAAATGAAAAAAGTTGAGAACTTTTCATGCGTACTTCACTTGTTTTGAAGTTTGATGCTATTGTCGACAAAGGGTTACCTTTTGTCATTTTAAGTGTATTTATAGCACAGATAATATGTATTTTACTCAACTGCGTAAAAAGAGGAGGATAACTTTCTCAGTATTTTCAAAAATGCAAGATTCGGTATTGGATTGTAGCTTCCGAATGTGTAAACCTTTTTTTGAGGTACGGGATATTGTTAGCTACTAATAGGGATGACGACTGGGTATAAAAAGAAAAAACCTCATTAGTCCCTCAGTTAGATAATTGAAAAGTATTAGACACGTATTTTTTCCTTTTTCGGAAAAACTAGAATTAACAAAGATAAACTGTTTTAAAGTTTAGGAGAGGGGGCTTGTGACGTAACGATATGGTAAAATTTATACACAATCGTGACGTCACGCGTAAGTTTCATTCACTGTAATTTGGTCAATTTATGTTTGCGGGACAAATTAAAAAATACGTATCCATTGTTATACAAAAAACTACAAGACGGACACTGTAAAAAAAAATTGTCGTCATCCCTATTATAATTATAGGTACCGAGTGATACTGGCCATATAGGTACATTTAGCATAAAAAATATATGACAGCTGAAATGTTTTTTTTTTAATATTCCCGCAATTTTTTTAGGAAAAATTGCTACTGTCCTGTTTGTTTGAATAAATGTTCCAGTAACAGTCAAGTAGACGGTAAAAGTTTATCATTTCTCGTTGACCATGATACCTGTAAAGGTGTCGAAACGTTGGGAACTAAAATCTAAAATTAAACCTTAGTTTTTTTTCAATGTCTAACATTCGCTTGAACCTAAGAAACCAGTATCATTTAATTTTCTCTTTATGTAATTATGATTGTTTAAAAACAGATAATGTGTAATTAGTGGTATAAATAATAAATGTAAACAGTATGTTTGTAACTGTAACTGGATAGATATGATGTGTGGCGCGTGTAGTGATTAAACAGATGACTATGTGACGTATACCTATTTGATAATTCATTACCTTTGATCGTTCCTTGACTTGTGTATAAATAATTTTGCAATAATTCCCTTTTATTTATAATTCATCATAAGTATTAGATAATTGTTTCGATTGATCATAAAATAAAATAAAAAATGATAATGACTGATTATTAAAATTACTAAAATTGTATTCAATCGTTATATCAGTTCCAACTTTTTTTCTTTGGACATATATCTTTTGTGAGATCCCACTATTGGGCAAAGACGGCCTTCCTCTTTTTTTCACTCTTTCTTCTTTTGCAATTTTTAATAATATCTAATAAATAGAGCTATCAACTCCTCCCACCAAACAATCGATAGTTCTTTCTCTACAGTAAGTAATAAGATTGTTATAAGCGGCAAAAAATATATAAAACACAAATACAGTAAAGAATGTAACATTTTTAAACTGCTGAACTTTATCGTTCGGTAACGGGATATAGTGTCGTTAAAGGGACGTTAATATCTCATAAAGACATTTTTCTATTTAAACTGCCGCACCGTAATACCGATTATCATGTTAAATCGTGTGAAAGTGTCTCCAAGGTAGGCTCGCATTAATTCCGCCGCTACCAACTTGTGACGTAAATCATTTCGGTAACATTATAACGACTGAATCAATTTCAAATTTACAGTCGAAATCGTTGTTCAAAACCCTCGAAGGACGAGACAAAATGTCCGTTTGTCTCATAAATAAGCCTCATTATGACCCTCATAAAAGTTTTCAAGACTCATTTAGTTTTCCAATATTTAAGTCTTTATTCTCGGTAGGAAAAAACTTTCGTTTTAATATGCAGAACTTGTACTATGAGCTTTCAACACTCTTAATGCAGAACGGTTGGTGCTGTTAAAGCGAGACCAAGCAATATATCGCACGTAGTGGCATCTCACTCGCACAACCGCAACTGAACTGCTTCAAAGCTTATAGACATAGTATAGGTACCGAAGGCTTACTGAAGTAAGATTAAACTTTAGTATTGTGTGTAGTTTTCCGAATGGTATACCTACGTAACAAGAACTTTAATTTAGGTCAGATTTAATATTAAAGAACCAATTTTCTATTCTTGTTGCTTTTTATAAGCGAGCTTCTTTACAAGAACGTATTTGTTTTAGCAGACTGTTTTATATTTGAAATAATATGAGTATTTTATTTAATATGAATGTAGCTTGGTAATTTACGTTGATTAAATATTTAGATTCACGTCTTGTTTGATTTACTTTAATGTAATACTCAGAGATTTATGTGTAGTTTCTAAGTGAAATTCAGGTGCAACGTTAATTTGAATATATGCGTTTGTGTATATCATAAAGCTCTTTAGATCCATGAATCCCTTGAATGCTTATACAAACCGAGCATGCTCTGAACCTTGTATATTAATAATGGAATATAATCCAGTTTAATGAACTCGTCTACAAGGGCGAGATCCATCTAACTTGTGTACAGGTATTTATTTAAATACCAGATTTTTCGTCTTAACAAGGTGGTCTCAAAGCCGTCAAAAAATTTATCAATTATGCTAAAAACACTGAAAATTCATAAATAAACATACCATTACATACTACTATGTTAATTTTTCTTTCTTATTTCGTTTACGTTACTACTAATTTGGGACCAGCCCTGGTCTGGGTACCAGGCCATCATAAACGTTAAACGTACTCTGTAACTTACCTTAGGGATGAAGATCAGCGCCATACTCAAGAAGCAGCAGAAAACAATTGCTAGTGACACGAAAGCGAAGGCGGCGTCCTGCTGGCTGGCGATGACCAGGGTGACAGGCGCCGTGATGAGGCACAGCACCACCACATTGTATATGCTCATGCCGACGTAGCGCGAGTCGTTGATCTGACGAACCTTCACTGACCGTGTCTCGTAAGCCAGGAACAGACCAAACACGAGCACTAGACCTTTGTAGCCGTACATTACACCTGCAACAATGTCTTCAGCTATAGACGTGTTGATATGGTACCCTAGTACCGTTGTCACTAGTTAGAGTTATCACACTTATACTCAGTATACATACTTTTTTGATTTTATATAGATTTGGATACTTTTGGGAGAATGAGGTAGTTAAACATACAGATACTGTGTTGTTGAAAATACGAGTAACGATTGCTTATAATATAAACACCTAGGTACGAATACTGAAAAATATAAATGCTAAACTGCCAAACAGTTCATGGGCAAAGTTGCCGGTAAGAAGGTGTAACCAAATAAGCGTTTAGTAACCAAAATTTTTCCTTGATAAATTGCAATTACCAAAAAGTTTAGACAATTTGAAATATAGGTCTCACGCAACGAGGTGGGAACTGAACACTTAACAACATAAGTAAGAAAACAGCTGTTATTAACGACTTTAGAAAAACTTTTAAAACTTCAAGTTACCATCGCAAATGAGTCGCACTGGACTTGGGAGATTTATATAATGTAATTTACTGTTTACGGTACTTTAAATCACTTGGTATTAGAGCTCATCTTTTATAATTATTATTTCTATTAAGGTCGGGTCTTTTGTTTTCCAATTAAAAGGTAAGCTTTTTGGGCAGGAAATATTCGCTAATGATTAGAAGGCGTAATGATTTATGATATTTTCGAAAATACACGTCTGTCGCAAGAAATGTTTTTGTTAACGTACGTGTGCAATATTCTACATGTTGCAGCTGGTGGTGCGTAAAATGGAATGTATCCGTTGTTGAGGAATACAAAAGGGGAAGCTCTGACTCAGTGCAAACATTGTGAAGTACGTGTCGTATTCACAATTTTAAGATTATATAAAAATAAGTTTATAGGTTATGTCATCGCAAAAAAGTTTATGTAAGAAAATATTCTTTAGTTAATATTAAAAAATACACTTGCGTAGGTTTTTGTTTTTATAAATCGGAATGTTCAGAAGTATATTTAGAAGTTTAGTCATTCGTTTGAGACAATTGACAGTCTAGTCACTCTAGAATTCTGCCTTCTATTTGACACAATGTCTATCATCTAGACAATTACTAAGACTAGGTCTTGAAATGTCGAATTTAATATACCTAACTGAAGTGAAGTAGTACACAAATTCTTTTCTGTCAATAAGTCTATGTGTAATTTGATTTGGATCGCGGGTGTATTCGCCTTCGGGTATTGACACCCTAAAGATTTGGTATGTCTACAACGCCAGAACTTACAATAAAACCCTCATAGGATGAACATTTACTGGTGTACGACAAAGTGAAGTGTTTTAAAAAATTAAAAAATACAGTGTTTTAAGAAATAAAGCAAATGAAAGCTTAGCATAGATTTCTTTTCAAACTTTAACTTCTTAGTAAGTAATTAAAATCAAATCATGCAACAATTATATTTGGGGAATG
Source organism: Trichoplusia ni (assembly GCF_003590095.1). Taxonomy (NCBI): domain Eukaryota; kingdom Metazoa; phylum Arthropoda; class Insecta; order Lepidoptera; family Noctuidae; genus Trichoplusia; species Trichoplusia ni. The sequence continues at coordinate 3,642,663 of NC_039481.1, forward strand.
GCAAAATAAACACTACACATAGTTCTACGAGTTTATATGAGTTAAACGGTAAACATTTTTTTATAAAATTAAATTAAGTTATCCAAAATAGGACGCCAAGTATTAATAATATCGACCTCATTTTAAAGTTTTCTTACATCAAGTTATTACAAATGAAACAATCTTGTAAAGTTATTGATCTGTGCCTGTTATTAGTAGATAAAAGAGCTTTGCGGCCCATCTTGACACAACTAATCCCTTAGTTGACCTTTCTGACACACGCGGCGGGGAAACGAATGACCTTATCTTTGTGGGGACCAAGTGACGTCGAGTGTTTTTCTTTCTTGTTGTTTTATTTAATTTCATTATTCGTTTTGACATGGATACTTTTATTTTAGGTTTGTACTATACAAGACATTTACAACTACCAATGGAGGTATTTTGGAAGTACGGGAAAATATAAATACTGCAAACAATAACGTGGTGTGTATGTAAGCCCAATATTTTCCTTAAAAATATATTTATTATTACTATTTTATTTTATTTCTTAGAATACACTATACAGGATTTTATTAATGCTGAACCCTATTTGCTTGAAAACAATTTAGAGCACATTGATTCGAAAAGGAGACGAAGAAAACTTTAATCTTAAAGAGTACATAAGATAACTCACCAAGCCACACAGTATTATGTTGGCTCTCGCAGTGCTCTAACTCTGGTCGTATATGCACATCATCATCGTGATGCCTTGGAGCCTCTAGAGGGAATATCTCGACGCGGCGCTGCAGGGGATCCCGCAGCTGCCACGCCGTCAGCAACGCCACGTCCACCACCAGCAACCCACCTACCATCGTGTATAGCTTCCAGCCGTGGATGCGCTTTTTCTGCAAAGAAAGTGTGTTTAGAAGGACGCTTCCAGCAATGGATGCGTAAATTTAGAAGAAATGTTTTGACAGATGTTTGTGGAGGTATATAAAAGATGAGAGATTTTAGGCTGTTGCTAGGCGTAAAATTAAATGTAGGTAATGATTATTGGAGAATGGAATAAAAGATATTGTTTTGGTAATGTTAACAAGGAATGTTGGTAGGTAACAATACATCGTCTCTAGACAGAAAACTTTGCGATCAAGCAATATATTTTAATACATGTTACGTCTAACGTATGCAAATGACAGCAGTTTCCTTCCCCGCTTCGAAAAACTTCCCGCTCCAACCAAATCAAGTCAACAATACTTTTAAATGACACGAAGCGTGGGCGTAGTGTAAGGTTAAAGGAAATAAAAATCCCGATATCTCAAAAAGCTTTCGTGTCCAATTCCCTCTACAAGGGCTCGTTCGATGTGATCTCAATAAGTCCTATAGGAAAACTTCAGAGGTCGCAATGAAGTGCGGAAACAAAAAACGCAAACATTCCGTATGTAAAGTGACAAGAGACGATCTAATTTCCATTGTATTGTGTAGGTACCGGGATGAGGGGACTTACCCTACATTCTTGTTGGTACACGCGTACTCCGTACGTATCCGTCTTCAGAATATATGTGTCAAATACTCCAGTGACATTCTGGTAACGATTACGACACATTACGCGAAATTTATGCGAGTGTTAATATCGGCTGATCGTCACCCGTGTCTGTTTCAAATTCATACTACTTAATGTAATAAGGTGTGGGATTTTCGTATTCGCATTCTATTTGGGTTAAGCGTATTGTGAAATGTGATACGTACACCTAATGTGACAAGTGACATACACAAGACAAGATAAACACGAATAAAATATGTAATACAATTCTTTGGTCTTTGATGCTATACATTTTATATTATCCTTTTGTGCGGTTCAGTGTCTAGAAAAACAAGTATTTAGAAGACTGTTTTTGTAACCTATGTGGGGACTTGCCTGTACATTTCAATTATTGGATAGATTACCTTTGTTTCCACTTTTGGTTTTGTAGTGTGCCGATGTACTCGCCATACTTTAGTGAACATTGCTCCGTAGGCCATGGAGAAGCCGGTTGCTAGGAGCCAGGCGCGGGCGGCGCACAGGCCGGAGAAGTGTTGCGGCAGCACCCAGCGCCCGTCCACGCCGAGGGCTATCGCCGCGCTCAGGCAGATGCAGCACCCGCACAGCATCACCGTGTTACACGCCGGATGAGACCACTGAATCACTCTAGGAAACATACTCAACATTATACTGCCGCAAATCTAAATCAAACAAACATTACGAGCCAATATACCCACTTTAACGATTGCAGCTCCGCGATGTAAAAACCAAAACAAAGTAAGCGCGGATGCGAGACATCGAATTTATTTTGCCGATAAAACGGTATGATACTCTTGTTTCCTTTTCTTGTGTCATTTTATACTCTTGTGAAACCTTTTTCTATTTGGCATCAAAGAGTCGTGGAATGATTTAGAAAAGAGTAACGTAATATACAAACAAAAACAAAATCAAAATGTCGGTCCTCGACACTAGAAGAGTTCCCCTTTGACTGTTCACAGCGTCTGATCATTTACATTCATCTCATAGCAAATTGCTCGTTTCGCATATAAAACTCCGCGCCGCCGGGTAAAACAACGACCGGCTAGCGACGCCGCTGCCGCCGAGGAAACCGATTTTCTTTTAGTTACATTTGTTTGCGATAAATACGGGCTTCGATTTTTAGTTCTTTTAACGATTTTTTTTATTATCATTGCAAGTACCCTTGTTTTGTTGAACGTAAGCTAAACGTTGTCAAAAATAAGATAAGTGACAGAAAAGGTGTGGGATGACACAGGTTTATTAATATTAGGTTATCGAAAACAATAAAAATCCTTTTAGCTCGACATGTCCCAAAAATTGATTATATTAACTCAATTGTCTTAACGAGACCCTTGTCAATATCATACACTACCCGAACCGAGCTACGTCGAAGGCGGGGCTGACGTTGACAAAGGCTCCAGAACAAGATATATAGGGGTATTTAGTTCTTACCTCCGGTGTCTGTGCAAGATGTTGAAGACAATTAGTGCAATGGCGGCGAGGATTCCAGCGATGCAGAGAGCGGTCATGCACGCAAAAAGCGGCAGCGAGACCGTCCGTAACTCGTTTACTACCACCGTACGGTCGGGGGGCACCTTCCCACCTGTCCAAATCCACATTCATTTCATGCCTCAGTAAAACGCGTGTGACGCTCGTAAATCAATATAACTATTTTATAGAGGAAACGAAATATACCGAACGAAGCCAAATCGTTCACGTTTTCTTTTTACAGATCATTTTTCTCCCGTCCTATTACTGTTAAAAGATTTTTGCTGCTTTGATTTTACGATACCATTAACTCGACTATTATGAGTACTGTGAACTACGCGTTCCCAGTTCTTATGCCCTTCGGCAATATTCTTATGGAAGAATTAATAACAATTTCTTTCCCTGCTTTGTTATGTTGAGCGCAGTTTTTCCGCTGAAATGTTCCCAGACCCTCGTTTTTATGTGCCTGTATTTTATGTTAAATTGTTGTAAATGTTTTATATGACACTGAAATAGAGTGTTTGTTTTCAGATGCGGATGTATAGTTTAGAGCGATAAAACTGACAGAAACTAAATTAAACTGCAAATTTATTTACGGAGATTGCTTTGAACAATTTTGTTCTAAAAAATTCATCAGTTGCCATTAAATCTGATATATAACTTAGTACCAATGAAATCCTGTGGGAGCGAACTTTAAAACTCAATTTTTGAACGCAAGATGATAATGAAATTAGTCTTTACTTTTAGGTGTAGAAACCAACTTTCGGCCTTTAAGGTAGTGATGAGTTATGATGAAAATATTTGAATACTACACGATAGAATAGTAGTATCTCTCGATTATTTTCTTTTTCCTCACTTTTGAAAGTTTGGTACTTACCGACCCACCGCTCCCGCTCCAGCCACGTGAGGTTATCCGCCTGCGTGTCGTAGTAGCCAAGCTTCACATAGTGGTTGTCAGTCAATTGCTCTATCTGCGTCAGCGCTATACGGTCGCCTTGTGACGAGAATGCCACCAAACCCTGAGTAAACAGGTTTAGTTTAGTTACAAGTACGCTAATAGCTGAAAAGAATTTGTAACATGACAACAAATGTATTTTTTTTATACAATCAATTAGCTTTTTTCTACTTTTACTGTACCCGGCAGGGTCCATTACTAGCTGTCAACTTACTTAATAATTGAACCACTATGAAACATTATGGTATTAAAGTATCAATAATTGAAATGAATTGCATAACAATTTATTAACAAGACAAAATATTCCCTTTTTCTGCGTACAAATAATGTCTACCTTTAAGATATCTTAAATAGCATGAAAGAGCAGGTTGAGAAGTTTGTAAAACCTTTGTATTATGAAGATACTACAAAAAGTCTTCTAATAAATAGGTTGTGTAAATATAATTTATTTACTGTACGTGAACATTGTTTCAAGTGGTACTTTTAAATGTAATTATGGTTCTTTGAAGATAATAGGCGTAGTCTTAAGTATAAATGAGGCTAGTATTACAGATTACTTCGAGGTTCATTTAACTTTTATGTGTTCGGCTTAGAGGCAACTTGATCAGTGTGTTGTAAGGTGGTACGGGGGTATTGTATTACTTTTGAAGTAAAACCTTTTTGCTTAATTTATTGTATCAGTTGAAAGAGTTTTTAAGTGGTTTTTTGTATTCTGTTATAATGCTTTTTACAATCTGAACAAAATAAATTATAATCTGATATCAATTGACATTTGACTGCACGGATAGCTGATTGGTATCACAAAGGCATACCTACCTAGTGCAACGTGTCGTGGGTTCAATATCCACTTAGGAAAAGCATGAGTCATTGTTCATGTTACTTGAATCTTTGTAAAAACCCAGCGATACAAAATGTAAACTAGTGCGAGATTCGTATTTTTTTCGGGAGAAGGTCCATGGACACCCACCTTCTCGGGGGAGAAAGTGGTTAGTGTCAGCTTATTGCGGGCTAAACCTGAACCGGCCTTAAATGTCTCCTGTATTTAGTTGACATGCACGCGGTCCCTACTCTAGAACTTGTCTTCAACTGCAGACATTACGACCCACTGCCACTTCAGCTTGCTAACTCGACAAGTAATATGGAGACTTCAGTTCTATTCTCAATAATCACATTTAGCAATGAATCCTTCAAAAACACTTCGAGTATTGCTTTTCATACGTCTAACTTTTTTTTTTAAATTGCGGAGTAGACGGAGGCGGCTCGTCGTACGAGTCCTCGTATCAAACACTATCCAGCCAAAACTGATCATTCGGTCGGTTTTTATTCGAAGTTGTGTCTACCAAACTGGATATCTTGTCCTACATACGCCTGCAGTTAGAGAAATGTCTAAGATATCTTAGTTCCAAGGTATAACACACCATAGTGGTATAAACTACTATAATTATTCATTTACTGAAAGTTTTTTGAACAGCATTTCATTGCGTCATAGCTTGTAGTTACGTAAATACAGACTCTACATCATGATATTATCATACAATATTTAAATTTAGTCAGTCAGTGACATCAAAATAAATGTAAACATTAAACAGCATTAACCGTATGAATTAATGATACTTGAAAGTTTATATCAATAATATTAACTCTGTATGGATTATGTTATGTTTATTTAAATTCAATTTCGCACGGCCTTAGGTGAAATATGATAATGTTTAAATTTGAAAATCCCATTATTATAACTGTTTTAGTGAGTAACAAATTACTGTGATTTTAATTTATTGGGTGAAAATAACATTTGTGTATTATTATTTTCATGACATGACTAATTTGAAATGGGTGAAAAATTACTGAACGATGGTTTATTTTCAGTAGAATTAGGTGATGAACATACTGCCACGCACTACGCTACATGTGCAGATCTTGCAGTACGAAAGGTCGTAAATTAATATTACGTCAAACCCGCACGTGGGAGCATGTTTGCCCCTCGGGCCAAGTGACATAACTGTTTCAAAAGAAAATGATCGAGTGTGTGGAGATGACAGGTCAGTCACGTGACTTATCGAAATTAAATGTCATTGATTTGATAGATATGTATTGACGTTAACGATTGTGGAAATGTCACAAGTATACGAGGGTGCGTCATCAGACAATATGAAGCATGTTGCGTATAATCGCCTAAGTCATAACGGTCTCTTTAGTGGTGTACATTTGCACTTAGTTTCAAACAATTTTGTTTACTGTCCTTGGCAAAAAAAGCTTAATATTCGATAGACAATGTGTTGACTGAGATAGAAACATTCCGCATAGCTTTAAAAGTTCCAAGCTTGTTACTACTTTTAACACGTAAAAGTTGAATGAGCCGCGAAATTACTGCCTTGAAACATAAACCGCTGCATTCCAAAGATCTCTAAAATAATAAGGAAAAGTTGGTAGTTTAAATCTTATATAGGCACCTACTTTATTTTAACTTTTTTGATATTAAGAGAAAAGGTTGTTACCCAATAACAGCAAAAAAGAAAAAACCCGAATTAGAACTCCAAGATTCCAACACTTGAAGTCCGTTATCTTAGTACATTTGGCTCCATTGTAGAGAAACATTGTATACCTGCTATTTGGAGCTACTATTGTTTACTATTAAATAGTCTTGAAATTTGCTATCAAGATATTCGAGAAGTAGATTGTCCAAAAGCAGATTGTCTTACACCACACTAACTGACGCAGAACTATAGGGCGTCGAACAATTTCATGCCAATCTGGGTTACAATAACAGTAATAAAACCAGTATTTATTCAGGCCAATATTTAAATATTGTTGAGTTTGTTTTAAATTTTAAAACTGTATTTGTTTTACAGGATGTATTGGTATGTCAATTTCCGAAATCTACAAATAATAAATATTGTTCGTATCCAGATATATCGAGTTATGCTTATACTTTTTGACATAAATTGTGGGTAAATATTTTATTGATTAGATGAAGGATTATTTTTGCAAATATAGTCGGTTTTGAATTTGATAATCATGTATAATTTACCCAAAATCTAAAGAAATTGTGTATGATATTTCAGTATCTTATTTTTGTTTCCACTCCTAAGCGAATGCCTCAAAGTTCATTCACCACTTGATCAGCTCATGTCCGATTAGGTGATCAAAGATAAACATTTTTTTTAATAATCAAATGGAATCAATTATTAAACTTATATAACACAAATACATTTTAGTAACTTTCGTGAGGTTGATTCATTTTTAAATGATGCACCGGATTTCTCTCTCATGATTAAGGACTCTGGTTGGATAAAAAACAAGAGAGAGAAAAGAGTCAACAAGAAATTGCTTAACAGAGCTTTCAAATATAAATTCTCTTACTTTCTTTCGATGATAAATGTGGCTCTAAAAGAAAAATATCCCATTCGATTTATAGCAAGTTAATAGGGCCGATAAGTACACATAACATACAGTGCAGTTGATAGTGATACTCACCGATACACCAAGGAATGAAGTGGAGTTTATTGCCTCGTAAATGTCGTCGGCAATCTTCTTGTTCGTGTATGTGAAGTTTTTCAGGCTCAGACCGCTTTTCTCTAACTTCTCCATAGTTTTGTTGAACGCTGGGATAATAAAATTGTATTAGTATTCTCGATTAAATTTATGTAGTTTTATATCTAGTGAATTTCGAATACTCAGTGTTTTTATTGTTCGAAAAATAAAACTGTTCAAAGCACATTATAGACTCTTAACATGCAAATGTCTTTGTTGATAGTTCCGAGTCTGTTAACTGTAGTATAAATTGCATTTCATTCTCAAACATACTACATTTTATTTGCATGTATAAAAATAAAAAGAAGAGTGCTGACAAAGAAGGAAATTCAAAAATTCTCACTAATAGGTAGAGTGCTAATGTACAAATAAGAACATTCAAGCAGTTATTTTGGAAATAACAATACGTAACATTCCCACCTCTGAAACTAAACTAACTAACAAATACAATTACAGCCGTCGGGATCTTTGCATTATTAAGTGATTTTACAAATGTATGAATTACGTAACGTCCGCGGCTATATCTGCCAAGAGTGCCAACCTTCTGCATGTAACTGCTAAGGCAAACTTAACACGCATAAATCCTGAATTATCTCAGTCTTGGTGACAGTTGTGTGAATTGTAGCTTCAGCTTTGTTAAGAGACTTACTGTTAACTCATCAGTAAGTTTAAATTCAAATGGAAAGTGTCTCTATTGATGTGAAGTGGATAAAACTGCCGAACCGTTGGTTTTTGATGAACTGTCATTCTATATTGATTTTGGATGTACTAACGTATCGTAAATTTATGACTATTAGTTATATTTAGATTTGCTTAGTTTGATAAAATGTATCATAAAAAAAAGTGAAAAATAAATCAAAAGACACAACTATACAAACTATGGCACTGTCTGCGAGACAGGCATTTAAAGTAGTTTAAAGCATTTCAAAGGAGTTTGTGCAGCATTTAGACTTTGAGACATAGTTCAGTGGATTATTAATTAGATTGTTCTCGGTAGTCTACTACCATCGCTTAAAGTAAGACCGTTGTAGGTGTGAGAGAGAGACGGCGCTCTACGCCCTGTAGTGCCATCTCGGTCACACATCTGTTAGAGACTTATTTAAGAGGTGGTGCGTGGATCCGAGCGTGGACTCTCTTCCCAGCCAAATAGATTAGATATAGGTCAGCACTTGGCTCATAAGTTAGTTCTACCATATTGGTATGTAGCGTTAAATCTAGATTATGGATTTAATCCGTAGTTCACATGCTAAATCATAAGGACACTATGTCTATGTAAAACTTTCCTAATAGGGTCTTCCGAATTTTTAAGTGATTCATTATTTATTTACACAACATTGAGTATCGATGCTAAAGTAGTCGTTCTGTACAGAGACAAAACAAGCTTCAAAGAAAATTGGAGGTTCATAAAAAACGCTAACGTAAAAAATAAAGATACTAGAACAATCATACATTTTTATGAGCCTCCGGCAAATGGACGGCGATCACAATACTCAGGTCTTAAGATATCTTAAAAGTTTTTCTTATAAGTTATTTATACATAAAACCGAAGTACGTACCCAAGGCAACGGCCCAAACTGCGTCGTACGCCAGAGGTGCCTCTTGATATCCCTCGGGATATCTTTCCCCGTCGATGTCGTAGCCAGCTTCGCGTAAAGCCTCGTTCAGTCGCGATCTGTTTAGATAAAACATTGTTTTGTTATACGAAATCGGACGGCCTACATCTAAACGAATATAAAGCAAACATACGGGATTTAGTTTGATTGTGTGGCGTTTTTTTCTGCGTTATCATTAACTTGGTATCTGCGAAACAAATCGAATGTAAAAGAAAGTGTGGGCGTCGTGTGTTTTAGAAATTGATCGTCGGTTGTTTGAAGAACTAAACAATTATTTACATTAGAAATGTATGAAACTACATATGTCTGCCGTGTGACAAGAAACACAAAATGATAGAAAAAACTCGATTCGAACTTTCTAAATGTCAAAAATGCATGATTTCGTGTCGATGGTGTTCTAGTAACCTACAAATAGGCGGTATTCCATGAATTGCCTGTATTTCACAGTTCATATCGCGTTTTAAAACTCGATTACTTATGAAAATAACATTGTTTTACCTCCATAAATTGAATAATATCGACTCAATTCGGTTATACTCGTAAGTGACAAAAGCGTAAAAATATTCACTCCATGAATTCTTTTTTCCGTTATATCATGTTAATGGCGTTTTTGTCGAAATAATTTTATTCACTTAGGCCTTCGTCCTAGTCCGTACTGTCCTGGCATAAATTTATATTCCTGTACAAAATTAAAAAGACGGTCCACTCTTTATTTCAATTATATTTAGTACTTAAAGCTGTGAAGTTAAATTGAAAAATACATTCAAAAGCTCTTTGAATCGCGTCAGTTATTGCATTGATGATTGTATTGGATTATTCTTTATATGTATAAAAGAACACAGTAGTTATAACATGTATTACGTTCGCTTAGCAACTGCGATGAAAAGCTTATTGCTGTGAACCTCCGGGGAGGCTCCGACAGTACTTAGCTTTGTTCTGAACATGAACGTCATGTTCCCTTTCTTTTAATATTGTAAGAAATGAGTTGGATAAAACAACATTATAGCAGGTCAAAATATGACACAAGCCATTTTAAAAGCAAAACTAAATTCTTACTGGCTAGTCAGACTCATTTGAAACAGTCTTTAGAAGTCGTGTAGCTATATTTAAATTAAAAGAAATAAAAATTTCGTTCTAAATATGAAATAGACGCCATATTGAAATTGCCAATACGAATTAAAGACGTACAGTTATAAGAGCGAAGGCAGGATTTTAATTAATAATGTAGATGTTTAGGGTAAACCTTGTTACGTTAGTCTTCTATCTTTATGTCTTTTTCTCCTCGTATGGTCGATATACAAGCTGGTGTCAAAGTTCAAGCAGTCCTTGGGTTTCAGACGAGGCTTAACGTCCTCTAGTATTTTCATAGTTTTTAACACATGATAACGTAATTCGCACTTAAAGTCGAAAAGACATGCTTCATGCCGGGACTCGACCCGCGACCTTCAACTTAGCACTGAGCTATCAATGCTACGTATATCTATTTATGTAACAAAATGGTCCCCATCTTTCTTATTTTACGTTCCACAATTTAATGATGGTTGATAAATTAATGAGGGTAACGCTTTTATGTAAAGGGGTCGGCTTTTAATTTAACCTTTATAGTGAGACCGATAAAAATATTTATACGGGTAACCTTATCCTTTGCTCTCAACTCATTAAAAAGAAAATGGAGATAATATTTCTTTCTTATGAACAATATTTTGTAATTATGAAAGTAAGTATATTGTATGGTATCTTTTAGCCTTACCGTTTAAGGCTTATTTGTACTACACTTATTAGAAGGAGGTTGTAATATAGGCATTATACAAATCCCTTAGGAATATAACGTACCACATTATTTTGTATTTTAGCCCATTAATTTTCACCGCAGAGGGAAACCTACATAAGAGGATTTCGTGTAGAATTCCAAAGGATTATTCTTATCCTAGACCATAGCAACGACCCCGAGCTTGAACTTTCAAGTCAAACAAAAACTGATAATAATATGACTGCAAATAAATTGAGAGTACTTTGTTATTTTCAGAAGCATTTTATCTAAAATATTGCTGAGAATTTAACAATATAAAGAAGTTTTTTTGGATTATCAAATCTCACCAGAGGTAAATGTTAAAAAATATTTGCAACGTTGAACAGAGTAACAATTTGTGAGGCATTCGATTTCACTGAAAAAAATCAAGGATAGGATACTCAACTCTCCAGAAAATTCTGCAATATGTTACCTATATGCGTTGTTTCATAAATATTGACTGACACAAACAAGTGGAACGATACTTGAAATAAATATTTATTTTAGAATGATTCGCATACGGGAATCACAATACAACACTGACAAGGCTCAAGGGGGGCTAAATATTGACCTCGCATGAAAAGCAAACAACGTATACGCTAGACAATAAAAAAACACGTGTTTTTAAATGGTTCGTTACTACTTGGTACTCTTTGCTTACCTCCGGTGTTATCGGCTAGTAACATCAAGAGATTTTATTTTGCAATGTCAGAGTAGAGTTAGAATGTCAAACATCTTGGAGAAATATGTCTGGGGCGAAGTCTATAGGCGAAGAAGCTTTAGAAGTAGCGTGTGTTTTGTAAATAGTATTCGTTAGTAGTATACAGTATCTTGGCTCCTTCCGGAGAAGGTAGAAGCCGAAATTTTCCTTCACTTATAAGTGGAGAAATTGGTTTTATTAGTAAAGTTACTAAGAAAAAAGTTCTTTGGAAAACATCTCAAAAGTTTTTATACCAAATCAAGAGAAAATACGTCTTTATTATGTTCATTATTCATGAACAACTTACATGAACCAAAAACAAATGAACATTTACAATGTTTTATTCTTATTTTTTAAACCTATTTCAAGTGTAGTTCATTTATTTATAATGCGGACTCCTTTATCACTTTGCCGTGGTTTTATAGGGGGGCTATTAGATGCAGACTCGCACCAGGGTCGACGTGCTGATATACGTTCCGATGCACAACCAACTAAATACATTAACGATCGCAATACGAGTGCGGTTTAAATAAATGCCCGGTTTTAGTTTACCTAATGGGCTCGAAGCCGATAGAAAATACACTGGTAAAGTTGTACACGACATTTTAATTTAGTTGTTATGTTTAGTAGATTATGATCTGTTTATATGTGTTTATTGTAATGTAGTCGCGTGTGTTTATAAAGCGACTCATAAACCTGGTTTTGGTTTTGATATATTTGACGAAACAAGGTCAATGTGTGTGAAACTATCATATTTTTGGGAATGTGTGACACCATAGAACTAGTGTTTGGTGCTTGGTATTTTTAAATTAACTAAAGCAATCCTGACAAAATTGCTATATTCCACGAAACAGAATTGCACTACACCGGGTTGGTACCTCATTACCTTTAAGGGTCGCCTTTCACGCCGTAGGTTTAGAAGCCTTTTCTATTTTATCACAAAGGAGCGCCTCGCAGCGTAAGAGAACAACGCATTATGTGCAGACCTCGTCGCTTTATATTTTTTCACAATTTCATTGCTATGCTAATGTTCACTGAAGCATATTTTATTATCTTTGAGGAGTACAAAGGATATCCCAAATGCGCCAGTAAAGTCCCGTCTCGAATCGCGATATCGCATATCTAAGGAATTTCCACTTCAAGTGTACTGACTTGCGACAAAAGAATACAAATAATATTTTGGACGGCGAAAACAGACTTTATCCGAGTTGACTATGTTAAACGTCTATATTTAGAGTTTCAAAGGAAATTATTGTCACGCCCATTTCCAGCGCCTACAAAAATAACAAGATTCTCGGAATGCCTTAAACGAAAATGGATTTGTTTTTCTCTCTTTTAAAGGATCATCTGGCTGTCAGAGTAAATAAATTGAATGTTTTATATATTTTCATACAGTCGCCTTACAAGGGATTTTGTTCGACGAAAGGTTACATTAACATGTGGGAAGAAGTGGGCTGGTTAAGTGTACTTACCGAAAATCTTCTGAAGTCATTCCGGAGATGGTAGTTTGGTTGGAGTTTTGGTTCCACATGAGCGCCTCTGTTGTCAAGTGCCCCTCGGCTGCCTCCCGCATTTGTTCTGGGGAACAGTCGATCCCTTCCTTCTCCAAATTTGTCTCGAACCAATTGTCTTCGTACCAACCTGGTAGAAAAAAAACTTAATTTGAAATATGCCCGGAATTATGAAACTGCAATTTATCAGACGTAGAGATTCGTTTTAGTGTATAATAAAACAATAACTAAAAATATAAAAGATTGTAGCTCGCGCTCGCAAGAGGATAATAAACACTAAAAATGCTTGAACACTAAGAAAGACGTAAAACAGAATAACCAAAAAAATATTCGCGAGTCCATTGCTACATTTTTGTGCCATAATTTAATCTGAAATTTAAATGTTTATATCGCTATAGTTCTTTGGGGAATATTCATTAACGTGAGTACTTATTAAGGGTACAAAGGAGATTTCAGTTCAAAGCAATCATTAAGCTGGTTTGTTGATGATACTCGAGAAACATTTCGTTCAAGTTGGCCTCCGAGAATGAAAATAAGACCAGTGTGTTTTTGTTTACTTTGCACTTCATGGATAACGAACAGTTCACCAGTATTAAAATTGCATTGTTGGTCTTAAAGCAATGCTTTAAATATTAAAAAAAATAAGAAGTTATTGTTCACTCCACAGCAAAGAACTTCCAACATTCTTTAACTCTGAGCATGCTATTCCTGTTTTATGCCAGGTTTTACGTCTATCTTTCAAAAAAAAAAACAACTAAACACTTCTTTCAAATTTAATAAACCTTTTTCTATGGTTTACCATTCAGTATTATTAATTTATAAATCGGAATAAGCTAAAACTTTTCAAATCGCGAATGAATTGTCGTCCGTTTCAACAAGTCGCGTTTCATGACATGGCCGCGATAAGCAATTGAATCGTCGTCGTCAACGTTTTTCGATACTAATCGAATATAAAAATTGTTAATAAAATGTTATGGGTGGTATCATAATATTTTTAATAGGTTAAATAAAGACGATATGAACAGATTGATTATATTTAGACAAGACATCAAATCGGTACAGAAACCCCGACAAATTGGTAAAGTTTCAAACTAAGCAATTTGTTATTGCAAATTTGGTCTCAAAACATCTGTATTATCAAAGGAGTTTCTTTAAAAATACCTCTATAGAGGCTAATCAAACAGTATCCTAGCATAAAACGTTAATTAATATCCACAAACCTAAAGTGTGGAAATATGAATGACCCAATTATCATAATACCAATTATTTATTCAAAAATAAGCGGTTATTTATTTCCCTTTATTTAGCGTTTACGGAGAGTCTCACCCCCGAGCATTATTCATCCCCTTTCTCTAGCTATTTTCTTTGTCCTGTTTGTTAGTAGGACCGGATGTGAACAAATGTGTGTTTGCTGTGTCGTCTCCACTTTGCTGGGGGCCATGTATTTTCGTGAAAGTTCAGCTAAATGTTTTTGAGTGGCAATATAACTTTTTTTTATTCTTTTCTAACATTTGAAATTAGGTTATAAAAGAGATTTGTCGGTTCGAAATTTTTTACATTTGTACAAAGTTTTGACACGACAGCGGTTTTATTTGTTTTTGACAAATAAAGTTTTAATTTTTGTTTCGTATTTTGTCTGAAAATAGGGTTAAATATGTCGGAAAATTTACTGTTTTCTGAAAGGTTTGAAAACGGTCAAAGATTTATTTTAAAATATCTACTCTGAAGTCGGTGAACAATTTTTTTTTGAAATAGCTTTTAGAATCATTTTTATTCCATTTTCCTAAAATTTCCATAAAATTGAAACAGTATATTTAGATGGAACTTCATGTTTTATTTCGTTTTCCAGATAATCGTACTTATTTTATTGTTTTCTGTGTAATGTTACCGAATAAAAACTAGATCCTTTTGTTACGCATTTGATATAAGTAGGCACATCGATATTCTGAGATTTATTGTACCAAATATTTGCGTCATAAAAAATTTGCAAGCACGAACCTCACATCTCCTTCGAGTTCGGCTACGTGTCGATTATTTTTATATGAAGTGATCTCTTAGAGGGCTGCTTTATGTTGTAATAAACTTTTATTACGGAAGAGAAAAGATTTTCGAAGCCTATATTAAGGCCAACCGGACGCTGATAACCTGCCGAACTTGGGCTGACGTACCTTTGGCAGGACGCCAGTGGCCGAGCCGCACGAGTGTGTACACTTATCTACCTCGACTCAAGAGCCTCATCTTGAACTAATTTGGACCACTGTTCACGGCGCGCGTGTATAAATACGAACTCTAGAAATTGTACAGAATTATAATACAACACGCCGACACACCGAGACTCCGAGTCACGCCCTCCTCATTATTGGGAGTACAACGCCAATGTGTAGGCGTGAATATACCCAATTATACTGAATCAATGTGGGCACAGAAGAGGAATGTAAATGTATCTAAATTGGATACATTAATGAGAATTGATTCAAAAGACAATCACCATTTGAAACAACCGTCACGGCGTTTCTGCGGTAGCCTCGGATTCATGAATACACAAATGGGGGTTTATTCTGATTCTGCTTTCATTAGGTATAACGGTTTTAGAGTCAATGTTCAAACCGAGCTGAAACAAAATACATTTTGGAAAACAGGCCGACACTTTCGGGGTCATCGCTCGAACTGCGTACCCACTGTCATCCCGCGGGACAAGGGACGATGTGAATAATTTAAAATAAAACACATAAATTGACCAAACACTGGCTTACTAGGGAGCAAACTTGAAAGCTGTTAAACAAACTTTTAAACCGACTTGACATATTAGAGTGACCTTCTCCCTAGCTAGTCACAACATTTTCTGCTGTAAAATATTGGATAACGTTATAGTCTGCCAAGGCAGACAAAGCCGGCAAAGCCCAGACTAGCTGGACATCTAAAAGAAATCAAACAAAAATTATGGCACTATACCATACAAATTATCGACATGTTTGCTTGGTATTATTGTTCTCCGCAAAGATCCCATATACGAGCTTAGTGCAGGGAGTCAAGAGCACAGCCACAGTGCCAAACGGGGCATTAGGTGGCTCTATAGAGCTAAAATGCATAACTTAACCCATTTTATTTGACTTAATGCCAATGGAACTGGTACGTGTACGCAATTAAACCATTTTATAGCATAAAGATGATTTTATTCTTAATGCATTAAGTTTATTGTTCACTGTTGTTATAACTCTCAATAGCTCGTATATTGAATGTTAAATAATTCGTTTCATTTTTCACAGTTTAATTCAACATTGTTGATATTTGTGAGATACTTTGATACATCTTTATAATTTATAATTGTTGGTAATTTTAAGTACATCCATAATATATTATTTCTAATCAGCTGCAGATATAAAACTATATAAAAGTGCAAAATACAGAACCGTTGAGCAACACTGGCTGCATAGTGAGGCTTTTTGCTGAGGGAGTAATTCCTCAAAAATAACCATATTTTTATTTTATTGTACTCTTGCGTGCCGTTAACGACCGGTCCTATTCAGGTCTTCAGCGTGTGTAACATTTTTTATCACCTCCATTACTGTCACGACTGTGGTCTATTCCCAAGGGATTCATCCGGGAAATTCATTAATAAATATCTGAGGCAGACGCGAGGAGTCATTTATAAAATGGAAAGAACTAACCCGCAAAGTGAAATGCCAGTTTGCCGGGGAAGCGGCGCGGAACAATTGAAAAAACAAAATTATAGTGATCAAACAAACTCGTTCTTTTGATAAACGTCTTTATAGAATTGTGGAATAATAATGAGGTATTTAATTATAGATACATCATCTACTTGTGTGTATACTTGTTCCGTCAGAATATAGTTTTATTAGTAGTAGGTAAGTGTATTATGTTTTTCATACCTCAAGTGGTAAGTGTTTTCCAGACCAATTTTTGTTCAGTTGATGTTTACTACTTTTCCGCCAGAAATGCCCTTGAAATAATTTATATAGCGAAAAAACTTTTGCCATACAAATAATAGTCAGCTAGTGTGATATTAAAAGTTGCTCCAAAACGAACGATTATTATTTTATTTTATAAATATGGAATTAAGTTACAATTAACACGTACTGCCTATAACAAACGCAGTTGTAGTTTTTTATTAAAAATTAGCATAAAATGTAACGAAAAATATTGTATGTTCTCGTTATTACGTTTTCGGGAAAGCGTCGTTTTTCTTTTTATCCTCGTTCATAAACAACGTCTAAATGAGTTGTATCCGCGGATGCCGAGCCATGACAACAAATGTTGCCACTCATATTATTCCTTCCATAATATCACTTAGAATTTACAATGCTTACGACAAACTGGCAACACTTTATTTTTCATTGAGTTGTATGGAGCCTGCATGTGACAAACTTTACTCCATTTAAAAAAAGTAATCAATCTCGGTCGATTATTTTTGTCTAAAAAAAATAATTTTAAAATAAAACTCGGACAAAATAAAGATTTTCAAAGGAAATATATGACTGAAATAAATTAGTCGTATATTTATTTCATGACGTGTTGATATGAAAAGTCAAACAAAGATTAAGATTCTCTTACATAAGACTGTTTACCTTTTTAAACTACGACCAGAATCGAGAATCTCCGTAAGATAACAATTTACAAATCGCTCAATTGTAATTAAGTGACATTTCGTATCGTTTAGTCACGTGATTTAGAACTGTCATTTTCATACATTGCAACGTTTTTAATGCATTAGAAGAGTGCCAACGTATTTATCGTTACGTCATAAAATAAAACGATTATACTAACGTATTTTTTATGCATTCGCCGTGACTGCAGCAAATCATTCTAGTTTATTACGCTCATAAAAATTAATAGTATGGTTTATTGATTGCGTTTTTAAAAAATGGCGATGGCTGTAGTGTATGTCGATATCTGATTTTTATATCATTAGTGAAATTAATAAAATTACTTCGAGGTAATTTAAACACTTCTATTATATTATAAATAGTATTGAAAAACGTATTTTATAGAAGAGAATACAGAACTGGAATTTTAAATTACAACGTTTTTTATTATTCTGCATTATGTACTGTACAATAAACTGTCAAACGTCAGTTAACTTTTAAGCGGACCAATGACCATTCATTGTATTCTAAATGTATCTAACAAAAGTATAAAATATTTATCAGTATATAACAGTTAAATGCAGCGGGCACAAAAAAAAATATCAAATCAAAAAGGCTAAAATCAAGACGATATTTTATTAGCTGTTGTCTGTCTTTTTAAAAACACTGGTACACATCGAGAATTCAATTCCATTTGAAAATCGAATAGAAAAAAAATATTTCAATCTATTTTACTACCGTTCGTTTTATAACTGGCATAAAGCTGATGGTTTTCAGTTTGGTACGACTAAAATTCGCAGTGTATCACGGTCTGTGGAGATTAACGTTTTTCTTTTATGTTATGTAACGTTCTGAAGGCTCTTTACAAAATGTATTTTTATGTAGTAAAAAATTACGTAAGAAAATATACGGTTATGCCGGTAATTTCTCGCTGAATGCTGACGCGTTTTTATGCGACCGCCATTGCTTATTTCCAGGGGAGATTTGTAGCAGTACTAGAACCACTAACAATGTGAAAATTTCAAGAATTTACTTTTTTTTAAACTGTTGGAAAAAGGGTTATGTAATTGCACTGTTATTTTGGCGAATTTAATCAAGATACTGGTACTTAGCATAAGAGATTAAGAAACCAATCTATATTGTGCTGCGTAGTGAGTACAGGCTTGAATTCATTGAAACCTAAGGTCAGAATAACATTTGCACAACAAACTTGCTCATTTATTTTATTTTAACTGCTACGTTTTTTTTTACCATACCTGCTTAACTCGGCAATCCATTCTGTCAACCAAGTCAGATAACAAAAATAATTACTAAGGAAGGTGGGGTAAGACGGGGACCTTAAGGTATTTCATAAATAAAACCCATCTTTTTTAATTGCACAACGTAGGAACTTTTATTAATTAAATAATCAGTCTTTCTTCTTTTAATAACAATCAGTCAAAACAAAAAAAAATAAGTTCTTCTCATAAAAATATAAACTTTTAAAAAATAACTGAATCACCCCATCTTACCCCACCTATAGGGTAAGATGGGGTATACCCCTGGGGTAAGATGGGGTATAGACTATTTAAGCGCCGTCATCTTCACAAACCGGGCAGATATGTTCAGCTTCGTCATCGCTGTCTTCCACTCCTGCACAGACACAATGCGCTCACTTGCCTCAAGTACGATAAGTGATACAAGTATGATAATCGGAATACAAGCCGCGACAGTATAGACATTCTGTATCTTCTTCTTCTGTGCCTTTTCGCTTTTTCGGTTTTTCAAGTTCTCTTTATTGTTATTTTTGTCATTTACTTTTTGTTTGTTACATGTGGTTTTAGTTTCTACCTATTTTAGTTTTCCTCTCATTCTTTTTTATATAGAAAAGCAGTAATAATAGCTGCTTTTCCCCTTCTTCGAACTTGTCTTGGTCTTTTTTCGGCGAATCGCGAATAAGGCATTAACTTTTTCGGGCTAACCAGATGGAATGCATCATTATCTATATAATCATTTACTGTTGCCTGCTTGAGACATGAGGTTGAAGCAGTTGGTGGAGGTGGAGAGTTTGCTAAATGATTTACGGCGGTGTAGCCATTTAAGCATCAGGAAATGACAACATTACTGTTTTTGGAACTGTACTATAAAAAAATAGTTAATGTTGAATGCAATCTCAATACAAACTGAATAACAACTCAGCGGATAAGATCGGGTACCTACCCCGTCTTGCCCCACATAAGTGTCCCATCTTTCCCAAACTGGACTTAAAAGTTGTATTGAATTTTTAGAGGTTATAAATCAAAAGAAACCGGCATGAATTAATGAGTTTACAATAGTAAAATAAATACAAATTAACAAAAAAAATATGTCACACATTATGTTTATCATACATTATAACAGTCATGCACTTTATATGCTTCAATAATTAGATAAAACCACTTCAAATTTTAAAAATGTACTTACCATGAAGAATCGTGCGCTCCTTCGAACAAACTTTTTGCGACTCTAACAAGTACTGATAAATACGACTAGATGGCGTCAAAATAACTTTTCAATTAATACTGTATTATATATTTTTGGAGGGTCCCCATCTTACCTCGCTACCCCGTCTTACCCCACCTTCCCATAAGTACTTTTACCAATAGACAATTCAATTATTTTACCTGCCGTAGTTCATGTACTCTATTAATGTTCATGTACATTTCCAATACACACCAATATAAAATTACTATTTTAAGAAATACATGCTCTCATCTCACTCACTATCCCAAAGAGCAGTTCTAAAGACGGATTCCTTTTAAATCTGGTATTTATAAGGCTTTGGATTCTAGTCACGTGTGACGTAAGCAAGTGCAAATATCGGGATGTCAGGCCGCAGTTGTAATGTCGTTCGTACAACCACGAATGCGGCTGTTTGCGTACGCAATAATATATAAAATTGTAATGCCGGATTGTTTAGGTGCAAATAAAAGAGCTTTTTATCAGGGGAACCTGGTT
Source organism: Trichoplusia ni (assembly GCF_003590095.1). Taxonomy (NCBI): domain Eukaryota; kingdom Metazoa; phylum Arthropoda; class Insecta; order Lepidoptera; family Noctuidae; genus Trichoplusia; species Trichoplusia ni. Next base: position 3,663,325 of record NC_039481.1, read on the forward strand.
TTCATATTCTTTAATTTCGCCATAAATACGGCGAAATTAATTTTGAATTTTGAATATATAAAATGAAAAATAAATATGAATTAACGAATACTAAGAGAGAAATATAAGTGAATTTAAAGTGCGTAATACTACTTACTACTAGCAAGATAGGCAACGAAAAGCTATTTTGCATGGTAGGTTTCATCTAACAAGTTAAATTCGCTCGAAAATTAACTCATAGTAATAAACTAGACAAAAAATAAATATTTCATGTCTTATCCTTATTCAGTTTAACACTAAAACTGTTTGTTTACGCCTTTTATGAAACGATAATAATGTCAAACATTGTGATCCTGCCATGAAAAAGGATGATCTTCCGCTTATGAGTCAGTCCGGGGACTGGGATTCCGGGACCCCGGGATCCCGGATAATGTTATTTACGGTACATCTAAATAACTGGAATCCTCTCAAGGATCTAAATTTTAACAGCATTCAAAACATTTTGATTTCCATAAATTCCGTGCCCCTTTGAAAATAAATGTCGCTTTGTTTAAGAGAGGTATTTTTAAATAATAATTTTTATTCATTTGCCTACTTCCCATCAAATAAAGAAACAACGACAAAACCATTTTATATGCAAAACCTTGATGACGTCGCGCGGGAAACTGAAGCTCTCCTTTTGATTTATATTGTGTGCTTTATTCCAGGTAAATAAGGCTCAAACTTAATGAATACCATTATTTCATTTCTATTATTGTGAAAAATAAAAAGAAAATAACTATTTGGGATTCTCTTTTCAAATTAAATATGGAATTCGTTGTATAAGTTGCAAAAAGACTGCCACTGCCTGCCAGTATTTTTCTATCCCACCAAAAACATTAAATGTAAAAAAATGCCAAGTCTCTCGATGCAGTCTTTCCATCGTAAAAAGTTTTGAGATCTCATAGAAGCCAAGTCCTATTCAAAATATTTTGTAGTTATAAATCAACATTTAGTAATTGTATCAATAGTTTTCTTTATATTATAATTATAGTGACTTGGCAATGAGCACAAGAAGAAACAAATAAAACGGCATATTTGTAGGAGTTGAAAGTTACACACACCGCATGCGTAAACATTAATATCACAAAATTAATTTTCTTTTGGTTTATCCGTGTCGTCCCAACCGAATTTCGGCAACGGCAGTCAGTCTTAGTGTACTCTCGATTCATTTACTTTCATAAAGCGATGGCCCGTAAGGTATTCTTAATTATTGTATTGGAGCATGTAGTCGGTAGTGACCATCATGATTCACACATAACAAATAATCTGATCACTGGTCTCGTCAGTAACATTTGCACATAATTCCAGGCATCAAGCAGCTTTTAATTTGTGCTCATTGCCAAGTCACTATAATTATAATATAAAGAAAACTATTGATACAATTACTAAATGTTGATTTATAACTACAAAATATTTTGAATAGGACTTGGCTTCTATGAGATCTCAAAACTTTTTACGATGGAAAGACTGCATCGAGAGACTTGGCATTTCTTTTACATTTAATGTTTTTGGTGGGATCTCATTTATTTTTTGTAAGTGTATTTATTTCTTTTTTTTTTTAGGTGTCATAATTTCTAGGACTTCAGCTACTGCTTTGCTTAGAACCCATTCTCTATCTCTATCTCTTTTGTTTCTTCTCTGAGACTTCGTTACTTCTAATGTAAACAAGCTTAAACTTATATATATATGCATATATATATCTACTAACTTACAAACTATAGCTAAACTAAACTAAATAACACGTAAAGTTCTCCGAATATCAATTATCACTACAATATTTTTTAGTTTCGAAATGGTTTTTCATAGACAGGTGGCGCTATCAAATGAAAATTATCGAATTATTCTGAAGTACTACTTAGACTGCGCTTTGTAACGAAACCATAGCGCGATTCAGACACGTACAACGCCATCTATCGAGCGCGCATACAATATTTATCGCAATACAATGGAGTTTTAGCTTTATTAATTTAATGAATTATGAATTTTATGTATTAATTTGTATTAATGATAGTCTGTGTATTACATTTATATTATTCTTTTCTATTCTATGTATGTATTCATCCAATTGAATAGGTACTTAAACAACGAACAAAGTTAACAATGCAGTCAAAATCCATACATAATGTTCTTGCCAAACCGCAAATATAAAATTGTTTTCTATGGCATATTATTTTTTAATGTTTTTATAATTTTTCCTTTATATGTGGCTAAGGACCTATCTTGGTGCAAAATTTGAAGTTTCTAAGTCTGCTAGAAGTACCTTAGATTTTTGATGATCTGTCAGTGAGTCAGTGAGTCAGTGAGTGACAAAATGGTGTAACTTTGATCGACCGTAACTCCTAAACCATTAATTCAATTGGCTTGTAATTTCGAACTTAAGCTTGTTCTAATGCCTACTATTATTCCCCGAAAAGCTAAACTCCTAGCTTTGTCCACGTCGAAGATACAGGGGGGGCGAAACAGCCGCGAATCGCTTCGAGAAAAGATGGTACGGCCGTGCCCGTTTTGCTCGAGACTTGGCAGGGGCACTGCCGTGCCCTCAGATTGTTATGTTATAAGCAGGCTTTATGCTTTTTTGTTTCAATAAAATACATTTTGCAATGTTTTGCTGAAAAGTATAACAACTCTTGTAGAGTCTCGTCGCGAGACGTTTTTCCACATATTTAACAAAAATATTTCATGTAATCTCTTGTCCGCACTAAGTAGACTTCGAGTTGATATTTCTATTAACCTTCAAACTTACCGGGAAAATGAGTATTTCGAAGAACATCACATATATGTAGATACGAAACTAGACAAGAATGAGTAAGTTTAGGTTTTGGTAGATCGGACTATCACCAGAAGGTACCGGTTTGGGGATTCCTAAAACATTCAATATCTGCATAAGTTTCGAGTTGTTAGAATTCCTCAGAGTTCATCTTAACTGTATGCAGAATTGACAATGCTACTATCCAAGTCTAATATTTTCTTTCATGTGATAAATAGTTGATACCCGTTCAAATTAGAAACAGTAGATTTGGAAAGATTCTAATTATGTATCAGCCCGATGAAGATATTTCATTACATGATTACAAATATTCTTCTATAATTAAATGGACTTACCGATAAAGAACCACACGTAGGACTTGCCGTACAAGCGATGTTTGTAAACTTCGCAGAGCACGCGTCTCGCAGCCACCACGTAGAAGAGACCAACGATGACGCGTGCGTCCTGACGACGGAGGTTACGTACTGCGTCTGCCGGGTCTGACAGGAACGACTGACGGGTCACGATCTCGATGCCCGACTTCTTGCAGTGTGCCTCTAGGTCTTCTACAGTCTGTGGGCAGAATACTTCAGGTCAAAATTGTGTATGGAAAGATGCTAACTACGCTGTACTGACTAGCGTTTGATAGGAACAATGACTGATTTTCAAGTGCATACATTTTCTAAATTCTTGTTTTGAATTAATTTGAATAAATAGGTAGGTACTGTTTTTTATGGTCAGGTAGTTATATGACGAAGAAGGTTGCGCAATGCGTTCATCGGTACCCAGAAGAATGGTTAACTATTAACAGTGCAACTCTAAATCTTCTAGACTACGGAAAAGGAATAAAATTACGTACCGAAAAATTGAGTATCTTACATAGTCCTAATGACAGGATGCTTTGAATGTCAGAATATGAGCGTTTGGTATAACTTAACTTTGATACGAACGTAAAATTTTAGTATTTCATGAGAATATCTTCGAAGCGTGCTACGATTTCGCGCGCGAATTCATTTGGCTCAGTTTAATCCGTAATACCTACCTTCTTATACTAGAATGTAGACATTGCTAAAAAAAGTTGGAGAATATCTAAATTTAAAACAATTCCATTTATTATACATACATCTGCCTGCACAAGGAGTCTAAATGAAAAGATGTATCAAAATTCTGTTAAAAACGCGAAATCAATGTTATGCTTTGGTATTGTGAAGATACATATCATATGAAGTAAAATAAGAAAGTTTTAAAAGCTATTTGAATCTCTGTCAATGTATGAATCCGAGCATCCATCGCATTCCGGATATTAATGTTTCAGTAAAAACTCACGCGTCACTGGATACCAACCTACATTTAAAGTTAGATACACGTATGTAAATAAACTCATGTTCAAAAAATTCAAATGTACTCCCTACGATCGCCTCATCTCAAATAAAATCTAAAGCAACTGGATTTTCTTAACTCTACAAATCCTAAGCACTAAAGTGGCTGTGGAAAAAGAGTTGCTACGTAAATTGGATCGTTGAGGATTTCTTCAGCGATCCACGTCTGCGCGGCCCGAAATGAAAAACTTGTATAAATATTTAGAGCACCATTTATTGTGTGCGTGAATTCTAGCAAAATATTTCTTCGCCGCAGTGAAAGCAAAACAGGAGCGCAAGAACGCTTCAAACCCACTTATGCAGAAAAAACCGGGGCCGCTCTAATTACATTGAAACCAGCGTGAAAGGCCTGCCTCCATTCATCGCGGCCAACTATACACTATACCCCTTCGTTATTCTCGCGTGCACTATATAAATACCTGCTTCCACCTCACTAAAACGCCTACACTTTCAATGCATAAATCTAGCTACATCATAATATTTCACTTTAACCATAACATTGAAAACGGAGTCGTTAAACTTTTCAGCTCCACGTGAACTTCAAAAAGATTTATTTTAGGAAGAAAGCTATGTATTTTATTAAATGTCCACCTCTTTCTCTTAAGAGGTATTAACTTAAAGCACCCCTTAAGGAAAAAAGGTAGACATTTCAAGAATTTTATTTAGATTAGAATGACTTCGTGTTCGCGAAGATATTACGTCCGTATTAATTATGTTTGAATGACTCTTCATTTATTTAATATTTAACGCGGTTTAACACTTTTGTTGTGACAGTGTTAAAATAAGCCTTCAGGTAGTAACGGCCTATTCATGTTTCATCCATTTAATTACAACTTTCAATCTTCATTATGATTATTTTAGAAATGTCGACGTTATTAAACTTCGAGAAAAGTAAACGGAATAACTTTACCAAGAAATTGCCTACGTAACAAGAATATACTACGTAGCACATATATTAAGCAGGAGTGTTATGATATCTGCCGCTAAGTTTATTACACAAACAAAGCTTTTCCGAGATAAACAGATGAAAGCAAACATGTGCGGAACAGAAAGCTTCTCATAAATATTCTCAATATAAATATATCCCTTACAGAAAACACTTTCAGTCGACTTAACTTGGATTCGTTTATTCCTGCTAGCGTCCGCACCCCCTGAATAAATACCGGTCTATCTATAAACGTATTTGAGAAGATACTGAGGCTGCAGGATTCAGTAAATACTTCTGCGGACCTTATATTCTACCCTTTGAATTTTATATTGCGGGCAAAATTGGCCTACCGCGGCATAGGACGGCAGCGGACGTCGCATAGAGGTAAAAAATGTCCAGATACGGCCATTTATCATGCAAGACGCATTGTAGTCCTGCCTCACTCGGCGGCGATTATTTTCTCTTTATAACCATTGTTACAATAGATTGTGTGTTACGTGAGGGTTTAATGTGTCCGGCTATTCTAAACGCCCGTTTAGTATTATAGTTTATTTAATAATGGCTACAAAATCTCGCTTTAACTGATGTTTATATTAGAAAAGTTCCTATCAAATAAATTCTTGAACGTCGGTATTCCTCAAAGTATATTTTCAGATTTCGCTTTACCGCTTTCAAAAAGCACTGTATTCGTTAAGGTAAAAATATATCAAAGATATCGAACCGCAACGAGACAGCGTAACTTTGAATATTACCTTCTCTAAAATCCATATTTTATTCTGTCAACCGCTTTTGAAGTCGTGCTTTCTTTGTACTTGAAAAATTGCAGATGCTTATAAAAATAGCTCGCCTCAGCGGTTCTCTATACGCAATGAAGTCGAAATGGTCGATCGCTGAAGGCCAATCATGAATATCGTTTGTCAATCGGCAGACAAAGCGCTTAGCGTGTCATACTCCACTCGATGTCGTTTCGAACAACTGTCGGTCGACCAATTTAAGTCACGCGAGCGGTTGGAACGACCGACACGATATGGTACCCCTAATAATCACTTGCCATATCACGTATTATCGCTGTGTTCATTCCACAGGTTGAATTATCAAAAGCTAATGGAATGTAAAGATAGAAGACGCTTGTTTACATATAACAACAGTGAATAACAGACACCGAGCAAGTGCTTCCCTTTTGTACCATCTATCTCGTTTTACAATACCCAAAGCATCGAAATCTATTATGGCGGTTGAAATGGTTCGAAACGAGAGAATAAATTTAAGTTTGCCCGTAAAATGGAAACGTTTTATCAAGGGAGACATGGCTGAGGAGACGCGAACTCGGCCCGGTTGGCTGCCGCCACAATTACTTTTCTATTTCTTACGTAAACTTCATTATACCTGTTTACGCCTGTTGGGTTTCAGAAGACGACAGTTCAAGTTGAAACTGAAAAATTTACTATTTTTGTTTTCTTTATTTGATTTTGCCACTTGATGCAAGGAGCCCTGTTGATAAGTAAGGCATAGCCCATTTCGTCAGTTAATTTAGAAAATTTATGTACTTGCTATTATGCATCACACAGCACTCTTCCATTGAATTTCAATCAAACATTTCTTGCCTATATCCAATTATTAACTTACCGATATGAACACTTCTTCAGCTTGCTGCAGGATCGCTATCCGGGACCAGCCGAACTTCTGCATGAGCTTGATACGCGTGGGGTTGTGAACCGTCGCCGACGGGTGAGTCCGGAACAGCGTGGGGAAACGCGCCCGGTCTGACAGAGCGGGAGATGAAGCGCCGTAGCATAACTAGAAAATGGAGAATTATTGAAATATACTTGGAATTAAAGTGGATTTAAGACAAAAGTTAGATTTTGGATAACTAACTATTCGTTCGTTAGAACTATTAAAAGGAGTAACGCTAATTTTTGCGATCATGTTAGGTTTTGGCCCAAAAAGAACATTTGACAAGAAATTTTGTATCAAATTATAATCGAATTCAAATAAATGTTGCCAAACGTTATTAGAATTGTTACTTATAACGCAGAATTTACTGTGGCACGTGGTTTACCAATAGAAGGAAATTTATCATGTGGTCGTTGTGTTCTATGGGACATAGAAATTTATGCGTCAGTATCTATGAATTCATATCACCTACAAAATTGCTTTGCGCATAGACATCACGATCCGTTTCTCAGGGGAACGTCGTAAATAAAATAAGAGCATGTTCCTCTCGATTTGTAGCGAGGAAATGCTTTTGTGTCCGCAGTGAATTTCCTATTATTGTTTGAAAATTTTATTAGCAATGAAAGTTAATTTACTACCACTTATTTCAAGAAATACGAATCGTTTCCTAATTCTCAAACGTTACAATTTAATTAAGGTACACTTAATGTAAGAGGCACCTTAACACAAGCGTGACTGAAGTCATTACCTACAAAAGCGATGTCCGCTATTCAAACCCCAATATTCATAAACGGCCCTTTGGATTCACTTCGACACCATTAACCAATCAAAACACGTTATGGCAATGTTCCCACTTTCCAACGCTGAGCCCCGTTTTACGCAGACTTTATATCCTTCACTTGTTTTTCATTTATTGGAATTCGAACGTTTTTTAGACTGTTTTGATTTAAAGCTCGGGTTTACAGTTGGTCGGGAAAATAATAATCTCCGACTCCAGTGCTTACATATAAGAATATTGCAGGCAAATGTTTCTGGCAGTTTTCCAAAAGCTTCGTCTAGATACAAAAAGTCGACTCTTGTAGTAGTTCATGAGTCACGTGTCTAACCAAACTCGTTAGTTTTGATTTTAAAGTGCGCACAGCACTTGAGGCAAAAAAAATATAATACTTGTAACTTTTTGATCAAAAAGTAATTTAAAGTACCCTTGAATGAACTCTCTATTTAATTTTATTAAAGGACTAATGTTGAGAAATACCTAGTTGAATTACTTAAAATATACGAAGGTCGATGTAAGTGAAACGATAAAGTTATTTCAATATAAAATTGTAAGTGATCCATTATTTAAAGTGGCTCAATTTACTACTTTCGTTTTAAAAAGTTACCAGTTCTTGATTTTTTTCCTTTTAAATTGAGTTTATGTACACTAAAAAAGTTAGTCTCCCCTAAGGGACATTACAATTGCCAGGGTCTTTATACTTACAACCATGAGGTTCCACATCTTGGCGGCTTCGGCGACCGTGGTACACACGGTAGAGCAGCCGGCTAGCAGGAGCAACTTCTGCGGTGGGTTGTACAGCAGGTTGTACATGACGCTCGCCCCTAAGCCCGGCTCACACTGACAAAGACAGTTGAAATATGAGAGAAACTCCCTTGTTTTAAACACAGTAGCCAGCTTATGTTATAATGGGTCTGTTAAGCGCGTAAGTAATTTGTTGGTCCACGTTCATTAGCCAAATTCACAAACAAGCTAGGCGAAACAGTTTATTAAACTTAGTCCGAAACGTTATTAAATATTTTTCATTTACATTGTATTTAACTGAATACTAATTTCGCCCGAGAAACGTAGTGTTAAGACGCTTTTAATTTGTTTATTTTATTAATAAGAGCTCAACATTCACGTGGCTGTTAAGCTTCGCCAGAAACACTCGAACCATAAAATAAATAGACCTTTCCGACGCAGTTCACAAGGAGGAGTACATTCATATTCATGAATTACGGAATTGTTTAACGTGTTACGATTAGTTAGTTGAATTCTAAACCGGCCCCTGATTGGCTGTAATCAAGGGGCGCATGCGTCTCGGAATGACTCCGGATACTTTTTAATTAATTAGTTAAGTTGACCACATTAACCAGATAAGGGAAAGGTCTACTTAAATATAATTACGCCAGCCCATTTAATCTAATTCGATTTTCCTTAGTCTTAAGTATGTTTCAGGCGTTTTCTTTACTATATCGGCTTTGTTATATTTACTGTTAAGCTAAAGTAATTAGATTCATAAAAAACACTGTGGAATACTCCAGATTGCGGTTCATGCTTTTATTAAATTTTCGTGAGGTGCTGCTAGTTTGCAGTGTGAGGCTTTACACGAAAGCCTGTTATATTAATAGTCGATATAAAAGTTTTGTAGTGGCAGGTTGTTAAAACTAAAGTTGCCCCGAGTTCGGTGATATGGAAAAAAGTACACGACTGACTTTGCTGTCGGTAGTTAAAATATCACTAACAAAATAATTTTAGGTTCAAATAACTTCAACGCGGTGATACGAACGATAGTGGAGTCATCAATTTTACAATTTGTTGTAGAATTTTGGTTGCTGCAAATTACAACTTTTTTTATTAATACATTATGAATGACAGAAACTAAATCTTGTGTATTCTGGGCGTGATAAATCGCCACGCACTATGTTGTGGGTTACTCAGTAAGAGTCCGAGAGTCTGACTCTACCTACTTCCTTTCATCTCCCTCCCGTCCAAAAATAGGATATAAATTTTGTAATTATACGGTATCATGTGTTAATATAATTTTCATCCATGATTTTCTGGAGTATCAAAGTAAGGTACCCGTATTTGTTTCGCCGGTAATCTTAAGTAATTATAAAATTATTTTCTCATCTCGACTTATAATGAGAAATTTTAAGCCTTTATCAATTTCTTCAACACCTCATAGTCTCCCATCTCAACAAACCACTTCATTTCCTATTATTCTGACTCTCGATAATATCGCTATCCTGGATAATTCTCCCCTATTACGTTGTCACTTCCCCTCCACCATTTTCGTTAGTAATCGCCACGTTATCAACATCGAACTGATCCGAATCGACAATTTGTCCGTGAATAGGTATGAATCGATAAAACGGGAAATTACCTTCAACCGGTGCGGAAATTCTATCCAATAAAATTTTCTTCCGGAACCATTCATAAATTCTCAATAATTGAATCGAACGTCAGCTTCACCCTCTCGGTTGCAATATCATAAGCCTATGATTTTAGTTCATTTGGATTTATGAGCGCACTTCAATTTGATAGGAATCCTATCCCCTTTTGTTAATTAGGGGCACGCAGCCAGGTTGGCGGGTTTTAACTCGGTAATCCATTAAGTTGGTACTTGGCATTCTCGATGAACACCAAGATGGGACAACACGTTATGCACATTAAGTTGATTGGAATTATAATTGGCATTTTCGTAACTTTGTCACCGACTAACTTAATACTCCCTAAAGATAATTAAGTTTTATGTTACCGAGATAATTTAACTTATCTGACCCAATTTCAGCAAGCGAGAAATATGAGTGTGCAGATAATGTGGTACACGAGCGAAGCTGAAAAAAATATAAAGCCTCGCAACAATACACGTATGGCACATGAAAGTAATTTATCGACTCCCTCGGTAAATGAATGATTAATGAATCAAGTATACCTTGCTATCGTTGCTGTGAATGTATAATTTGAAGCCGGACAATAAATCAGAACGCGCGTTGACATCGGCGAGCGCGAGCTCGGCGGCGGGCTTGCAGGCCTGGCCGCCCTGCCAGCCCCCCTCTCCCTCCATGGGGAAGATGCCGCCGATGTGCAGGTCTCCGTCGCGCCGGCCCTCGCTGTGCCCGCCGCAGCCGCTCAGCCACAGCAGCAGCAGCGTGCGCGCCCGCCGGGACCCGCCGCTGCCCCGACACCGCCATCGTGACGCTATACACTTGGCAACAACGAATAATTGCACTATTGTCTTCACTAACAACGCTTTAATATCACAATACACTGTTCTAGTTCGAAAACTAAACATATTATTCACAACAGTTTTTAATTTGACTAGCGGACGCTTTGAAAAATTAAAGTTTACGCGCACCCGCGGCACTGAGGCGTCGACGTTTTGATATAAACGTGATATCACCGGTAGATATTGAAGACATAGCCTAATAAGCGTGAATTTTCCTAAAAAATATGGCATGAGGTGTGCACGGGGGCCCGGGCAGGCGCGCCCCGCCGCCGCGGCCACTGCGCGACCCTTGGCGCCCTGCAGGGTCATCGCTCGCGGCGGGGACATGCTGTCATTGTTCACCTCTCTTCGCATTTTCCATGCTCTCTCCTGTAACAAACAAATGTTCACGCTTTCATCTCAATTGTTACTCGGTACACATTAATGTTTCTAAAGCTTTTGTGTTCTGGAATGTGATGAGAAATCCTACGAATCCGTTTCGCATCACACAACTTCAACCCAATCAAATTGGGGATGAGCTGTTTCGCGCGGATATAGTCGCACCGGCAAACAGTGTATCCTATCGGCAGTTCAAACGCTTTAACCAATTTGGGTAAATGAGATGTTGGAACTCCGCTACGTGTCATCAGGAGTGATTCAACAGAACGGTAGGTAACAGCTAATTTTGCTTCGAAAATGTTCACTTAGCAGGGAAAATGTTTTTCCAACATTTGATTTAGCTGTATTGGTTTCCATTGGAGCGTAAAATCAATTAGTTTTGTGTGAATAAACCTGAACTAAAAACAAACTAGATCTTCCGTAATATTTGAACACTAAGTTTGAACATTTGAAGTTTTAAATCAATTCTTGGTAAACATTTATAGAAAACCATAAAACTGTGATCAGATCTTTTCTAATTTACGTAACTCTGTCTATCCAAGCACACTAGCTGACGTCTAACTGATTAACTTTTCTGGAATCGTCAAAGTTCCACATAAGTCATATCTCTATTGTAAGTAAGGAACAAACGGCGCCATTCATCCATATCTGTCTTCGACAATAACGCGAGTTTCAGTTTAATATTGACGTCTGGCGAAGCTTTAGAACCACTTAGTGGGATATAAATGTACCTAATAGCAGTGAATCACAAAGCAGACTTCAGATTTGCTACTTTAAAAAAAGTTCCATTCTCTCGTAACATCGGAGTTGTGAATGACTTACTCAATAAGAATTTCTGCTGTCTGATACAAAAAGCCAGATAATAGTCTCTCTGTAATCGCCGCAATGAAATGAGAAGTTAATGATTCGATGCTTATTCCTTTGTAATACTGGTGGTAGGTAATCAATGGGAGGAAATGGTGTTCAATTAAAATGTCGATTTTCACAAAGCATTCAACTTAATTAAGTGCCTGTCTATTATTTATCAACTTAATAAATTCTTGCACGCTGCTGAAAATTAACGAAAAGTTTATAATAATAGGGTTAAAGCGATAGGTATCAATTTACAACTTACTTATTTTAATTATAACTTCAATCCGTAACGCAACGAAGTTTACATTTAAAATGGGGTTTTAGTTATTGTTTATCATTGTAACTTTAGCTTTTCATTTAATTCGTTTCATTTGTTGCTTTATAATGATATTGGACTATATATCGGATTGCCTCAGAGAGTAAGGATGATTAACAAACAATTTAGCTCGTGCATTGATTTATGTATTGACTTAGATAGGTATTCGGGTTGCGTTGCAAACAATTGCGAATCGGACTTACGTCGTACAGGGTTCTGAACTTATAGGCAATAGAACAATCCGTTGAGGAACACCAATCACTTTATGACCGTAATAGCCGTTGCTTAGTTACTTTTTTGCACTCTTATAGTAGTAGTTGATGGACGGACGGATGGAAAGACAGACAACGGAGCAACAGTAATGTTATTCCCTTTCTACCCTTTGGGTGCAGAACCGTAGAACTAAAATATCTGGATATTAGACTACCTGCACTATAAATTGAGATAAGTGTCAAAGTGTGGATCTCTGAAATTACTATATCGTAGTGGAAGGCACAGGTGTTCTTAGTTCTACGACGATAATATCAAACACATTATTCAAGTTAAAACCGATCCAGTACAGCAATAACCAAAGTTGTTACTCGTGGTGACCAACCCTTATGCTTTGAATATTTAAGTGTAAAATACACATTAAGTATATTGATAAATCTGTAAAATTTTCGTAGGTAGCTATAAATGTTCAAGTGATTTTAAACGTATGAAGTCCCAAAAATCACATACATATAAAAGTATCTTTATCATTGGAATCAAGTCGCATACAGTTAAGTTTCAAAACGTTATGAATTTAGGGCAGATCGATGTTATCAAATTATCTTCAGGACAGAATGTTACATGTTAAGGGTAAATTGAATTTCCCTTAATTTAATTACAAGTATTACCAATAAATACCGTTAGTTTAGCCCCGTTCATGTGTAATAACCTGTTACGACCTCGCTACAAATCGCGTTTATTGTGTAATGTGACGTTTAGTTATGGGGTTGGCTAACGTAGTTAGGTGGCGGTGATCAATCAGACCGTATCGAGTGCGCGAGGCCGATACGTCGGTGCCGTAATTTAGATATTTACGAAGCCAGGCTCATCCCAGCCCCGCATCCACCTAAATGATATATTACTTTCTCAACACGAAGCTCATGGTTAAGCTATAACGTAAGTGGCTGACGAGCTTGGTCCATAGATGGGTGATCATCTGTGTCATAACGAGTTCCTTCGTGTTTCGAAAGGCACTTTAAATTGTGGGTCGCGGCTGTTATTCCTACATCTTTGACAGTAGTTACAGGTAGTCAGTAGACTCAGAGGCTTGAAAGTCTGACAACCAGTCTAACCAAGGTGTACTGTGTTGCCCAGGGTTGTGGAGGTTGCTCCTTGTAAAACACTGGTACTTAGCTGAATCCGATTAGAGTGAAGCCGACTCCAACATACTTGAGAATAGGCTATTCCAATGATGAACACGAAAGTAACAACTCTACGATGGAAACAGAATAAAACAATACTCTATTACAAACTTCATCCATCTCGCAAACACTATTTTCGGTGCATTTTAGCCGAGATACGACAGTCAGTGAGTAAATGAAAGTTTCACAACAGAGCGATGTTAAATTCTATATTTTGCTCGGAGTCGAACTGTCCGCCCCAACAATCATTTTTCAAATTGTATTTTGAGATTTGTTCCTTCCATAAGCAATATTTCTATTGAGGTCGATGGCTTTCAATTTACTGTTATAGCTAAGAAGACGTTTAGATGTGATTAATAGTTTGCTTTGGACAACACAATTTTCTGTAAGTGTTAACTAAAGATTAGTTAGACATTTAGCCAAAAAATAATTTTAATCAGAATTTAATAAAGAAATTGATAAATTACATTTTTAATATTCCAGAACACCTGAATAAGATTTAATATTCATTCAAATGCTACCTAATGGACACTATTAGCTTTAATTCAGCCAGACACCTTGCCGCGTATAAAAAGAAATCGTTACTCGTAAAACGTTCCCATTTCACGGTAAATAAAAGAAGATAAAGTTAGGTATGAAGATTAAGGCTTTTAAAAGTAATGGTTGAGTTGATGATAAAAAATTAAAATAAAAAACGCTAAAAGTTTTTATTTGTAAGCTATTTAAGGCATTTATTAGCATAATTTTGTTTAGAAGCTTAATCGTGTACTTTTAAGTAAACATACTTTTAAAGCTTAGGTTTTGATAGATAAGAAGAAAATATAAAATATTATATTATAATTTAAAAGCTTAAATAATACAGTGTTATTGTTTCTTAAGGAGTCTTTAATAGAATAATAATGGATATAGAACATAATGAAAAGCGGTAAGCAATCACATCGAGGCAGAAGACCTCTTTCGAGTGACCGGCAAGAGGCTAACGCAATCAGCCCCTGCTATTGCCGCAATTTCCAAGGAAATCACATAAAGGAACCATTCGACCGGTCCATCCTCGCCTGTCATTACGATTGTCTACTTATTTTTATTATTTCGACCGCTTATCCTAGCTTTACCACCCTTTAAATTATATCTTTACGAGATTATAATAGATATTTTATATTAAAAGGACGTAGAGTGTTATTTTTAGTACCACAATATAAATTCACCTTTCATAATATTCTCAACTCAACGCAATATCACTGTCAGTTAGTTTGAAAGCAATTTCCAGTTGGAACGTTACTTGATATGATATTATGTAAAATGAAATGAAAATGCCACTGCAGTGACGTGATGTACTCAGCAGAACATTTTTGATAACGACGCTCATTACGACGCCACATATTTCACGCCGAACTCTCTTCGCATTTATTTACATGTATTTTCGTTTTTGTATTGACATTTCGCTGACACGAGGACGTAAACGTAATAAAAAATTGGAAATGTAATGTGCGGGGTCGAGTGAACTTCGAAATCAACCATTTGCTTTTATGAGCACAGCATTCATCTCGGTTCATTTACATTTCGGGGCTCGTTTCGTAACTGAGCTGATTTTCTGTCTAGGAATGGGTACGTGATAAGGCCACGAATATACGTGTACACTGAAGTATGTAAATCATCGAATTTTCGCATTCCGATACTGATGTACGAGAGTCTGAATTTAAATGGCTCTGCGATCGAGAATGTTCTATTTATTTAGTCGTCAACGCAACTTAGGTCTTTGCTTAACACTCAACACTATCTTTGGCATGGTAAATAGTGCGAACGTGTTGAGTCGTGTTTCTTTTTAACTTTAACCTTAACCCTCTATTTCTAACAGATAAGGTCACGTTTTATGTGCTTGTTACATTATGGAAATTTCCTTTCAATAAAAGCATGCATCACCTTTATTGTATCTCATTTATGCGCATGAAGACTAAAAATAAACACCTCGTAACGCAATCAGCGCGCTATTGTGCTGCTTCGTTAGGCGCTTCTATCATGTAAATAGCTGAACTGTTATCATCTTGCAAAGACATGAAACGATACTCTATTTGAGATTCTGTTCTCTGACGAAAACAAAAGATTTTAGTGATTTGTGACGGTAGTTAAATTACGTCTTTTTCTCTTTTGTCAAGCGAAACGACGGCTGTCAATGGCGGCAGCTGTCGCGCTTAATGTATTTTAATTTATCTCAGCTGAGATTAATTGAATCAATTAAGTGCAAAAATATGCACTGCCAGACGCAGTACAATCTGACAACTCCATTTTAACACCTATAAACAAATAAACTGGATTTAAAAAGTCCAAAATCTTTTATCTTAACTTTTCAAATTAAGAAGTGAAATTCTTTTGTCTGAGCTGAGACCAAAAAACTTTATCGTTTCTTTCAAAACATACCGTGTTGTGAAATTGCCGGTGATTTTTCCCCCGTTTCTCCATTTGCAAATTTTTAAGAATTTATTTCACTGTATATAAGGCTCGTCGTTGGTCCCTGCAAAGGGTGAACACCCCGAGCATTTTAATTTTGAATTCTTACTCGCACAGCTTTGTATTCAAGACTTGATGAGGTCGCATAATTTAGGCCTAGCCGGCAAACAGCGGACAACCATTCAATCAAATGAAATCATCTCTTATAATTTACCCAATGATGCTTTGTTCTTCATCTTTATTTTTCGTCGCTTTATTTGCGCGGAGTCTTATAAAAACGTATCGCGCTGTCTACACAAACGTCCATCATACGACTACATCTACCTGAGGTTCTGCGCTGCTATCTGAATCTCTGTCTATGTATGTATATATGAAGTATACCTACTCTACCTTCTATCTACATTACAGAGTTTGTAATACAAAGTCACTTTGTAAAGCCTGAATACAGAAACTCAGAAATGTTGGTCATTTAATAACAAACATGTAGAAAGTGTAATTGTGAACAAGTTTGTACAGATAACAGGAGTTTCTATTAAGGCAGTATTGTTGGCTGAAAATTTGGAGAATTCTATCTTGTGCTTATCTTATTCTTGTGTAAATAGAAGCGAGGCCTGTCGACAGCAAAATGGATCCAATATACCCGATGTCATTATCGTTACTTAACCAGGTTTGTGTGTAACTACAGACGGAGGATGATCAAATCGAGCTTCTAGAAGTTGTAGATGTATCTCTTGAGTTAAATTATAGCAGTGTTTTCTATGAATTCGTATGTTACAAAATAAACTTGTATTTCAAAACGTTTGTTACACGTACGACATTACGTAACAATGTTTATGAACTATATCGTCGTAAAATTCTTCGATTTTACGAACCTCTTTTGTCCAACGGGGTTTTAAACGTAAACTGCCGTTTGTGGAGTTCTTTAGCTGGCGAGGTGGTGCCGCAAACCTGCGGTTGTTCATAAGCGTAGAGACCGTGTGGGTAGAAGCAGCATAATTTAATTTATCCTACAGGTGCAGCTCCACTGGTTTCTTTGACGAAACTAACTTTGTTTCTCCGTGTAAGCCGCTAAAACATTTCACAATTAGCGGTGTCACGTATTCGTAAAAATAAACTTTGTACTATGAACAGCTCAATCTATCTCCTTAATTATTATTCTTTTCGTAACTGACAAAAATGGATGAAATTAAAACGTTTACAGTTATTGAATAGCTGCTTTCTACTTTTCGAGCCACAGAGCGAGTCTGAGTGGCAAAAATATGATAAAAATTTTGGGGAATTTATTCTTTTATAAGGTAAATCGTGAATGGGTAAGCGTTAAACGAGTCGACATAATGAGGCTAACGAGCAGATCGCAGTTTCTATTACCTTTTATAACAGTTCTTCTTTTAGGATTTCTCTTATTAGGTATTTATTTGAAAGCATTTATTCAATTATATTTCAGATGAATTAATCTAGGTAACATTCATTCAATCATTTTCGGAGGGATTAATCCGAGTGACATAATGATGGGTAATTAGGTTCCAATAGCCCGGTTACCTACTCTATTTTTTTTTAGTTTATGGATATTATTATGATTTATACTCCACTATTACATTGTTAATAGCCTAAACCAAACAAAGTGACACTAATTAAATTATACTTATTTTAATCAATTATAGGGTAAAGTAATTTTAAAATTTTCAGGAGGCTGACTAAGATTATATTTTTTTAATTACCTGCTTTATTGTCGTTTTTAAGTGCTGTGCAAATACTGTCTTACCTATCTCTTCTTCGACAACTGTTCACCACAACATAAATAACAAATGGTGTTTGAAAAGACCCATCAGAGAACATTGCGCCTCTTGTCACAACTTTGATTGTATCCATTTAACTTTAGAGAACTTAACACCGCTAAATATTTAGTGAGCATGTTACTGGGGTATATAACTTCAAAATGTAGTTACAGACAATCCTTGAAACGAGAATCCTGCAGTTACATTCATGTTTGCGTTGACTGAGATATACTTCAATAAGGACAAGGTTTGAAATTTGACTGTTTTTGAGAAACAAATTAGCTTCTCAGTTTACTATTACTTATGTCATTTAAACTTAAAAACTCTGAAGAAGATACGTTAATTAATATTGCATGTAACTACTCCTCATCCTGTCCTCATTCCGGGCAACTTAGAAAATACCACGAAACTAATAATTCCTTTGTGAAGTGGGGTAAGAAAAAGAAACGTTCATTTGAAATTATAATATCATATGGCAACGAGGCATCAATGAACGCTTTGAATCGAAGTAAATCAGTGTATACAGTTAATTGTAGCGGCAGTTAACAGTGTCGATAAGGTGTCTGGAGCACAAAGAAATAAACGGTCGTTTGTTCGGGCGGCGTCGAAAGGAAAAGCAATTAGCTAGAATGCAAATAGCAAAATGTATTGTAGTGTTCAACACATTAGCATACGAAGCGACGAGCGGACGGAATTCCGAGGGCCTGGCGTACTCATTCCCTGTATAAGCTTCCGTTCAAAACTTCCATCGTAAACCTAAAAAACCAATGCTCCGCTCACAGTAATTTCGTTTGGCGAGAACAAAACGCCATTCCAAGTTCGCGTAATTTGTAATGAAAATTGCCTCAATACAAAAACTGCTAAGATTCTAAAAATACACGCTGTTCTTGGATAAAATCAAGTAAATTGCATCACCGTATTACCATACTTCACGTTCACTATAGATTAAAACCTTTCTTAAAACCCTGTTAAGAATTCATTTGTTTTCTAGAAAAGTGTTTCCTGCGAACCATTTACGTTCGGCTATTCCGATTTACGCGGTCCCATTTGGAGAAATTGTCTAATTAACCTGCCTATTGAACAATTTATTACGCAACCCGTAGATGTTTCAGCGTAATTTTGCTTCAACCTTATTGACTGTGGTATCACGAATAAATCACTGACGTTGTAATTTCGTTTCAAGGCGCCTTAATATAACAGGGATCTAATATTCATTATTTACCTAATGGTTTTGTGGCTTCGGTAAGTATGATATACACCTGTTGCAAGTAGAATTAATTAATTTTATATGAGAAAATGTGTTTTGCATTTGAGAACAAGATGATTTTGTAAAGCTTTGTATCTGTTTACATTTTTACTTTTTAAAACAACAGACAAGTCGTAAAAACTTAATCTTAACTTAATTAAGGTAAACCCCCGGACCACTTTGGTAAGCATCCAAACATTTGTCTGCCTATCAAATTAATAGTGCATCTTGATTAGTAAAGCATACACCTGAATAGCTTTTAGAGACCAGCGTCGTTGACGGCTCACCCACGTACACAATTTATTGCTTTTTAAAATCGATCGCAAATCGAACGAATCCAAACACCGCAGCAAAAGCTTAAGTTTCACCATCTAACCGTAAATGTTTTAGTATTCATGATAGAAGGAATTTAAACAATCATGCTGAAATTCTGAGAATGGAAATTGCATCCGAGGCGAATGAATTGTTAACGATTTCGATTCCGGTAGTTGGTTATAATTAACGATAATGAGAATCGCTAACTTGGGCTGCCCAAGATTGGAGTTAGTTTGATGTTTTATAGTTATTTTAATGTGAGCTTTAACGATAGTTTAAGTGCTACAAAAACTATGATAACGATCGCTATTATTCTACGCTATTTGGGTAAGGATGTCAAATCAATATTGAACCAAGCAAATTAATTTCATACCAGCATTATTTCGCAAAATGTTTATAAGGTCCAGTTGGAAAATATGTGCCGGCGTAGCACGAATGTTCTAGAATCCGTCATGAGGCTTTACTCATAGACGGGGACATTACATCAAGCTTAGTAAGCGGCTTCTAGTAACACTATCTTGTCTTTTGTGTTACTCGCAAACCCTAATATAATATTAAGAGGCTTACAGTAAGATAACTCTAAATACGCTCCCTAACAACACCAGTACGTACATTCATTTTCAAAAGCTCGTAAGCATTATAAAATGTTTAGCAGAATCGTTTAGGTAAACGCAGGAATTATTTTCAACTTATTTCATTTAGGTATAACGTGTTCATATAGCCAGGAACGTGGATAATATTTTGAGGCTATTTTCTCATGTTTGTCGACTACAAGCGGGACGTGTGCCCCTAAAGTAATTGAAATATGTTTGGCGCTTTGTTATCTCCCTCCACGAATATATCAGGAGAATATATTTTCAACATTTGCCGCATTCGTAATAGAACCTGTTATTACACTTTTTTTTAAGAGCGACTCCCGCACTACGGAATTTAATCCTTGTGTCGCGGGGTGTTTCACAAACATACAATTCACATGCACAAGGACACCCAGACTTAGAACAAGCATACGTGGATCACACAAATGCTTGTCCTACGCGGGGATCGAACCCGCGACACGTCGCGCAAAGTGGGATTGGCGTGATGACCTCAACCACTCGGCTATCCGTGCACTTATTTTATAATATCGCCTTTGGCAGTCGTAAGGTTACCAGCATTAAATAGATTTTGCCCTGAGGTGCAATTGTTAAAAAGCCTTTTAACTTGCCCCATACAATACATATCATCATATAACCCAGAGCAAACATTTGTATGATGATGGTGATTGTTCTGTATTTAAATGTACATATTTATTTCAAAATATAAAAGTATGTTTCTCAGTCCCCAGGTTACCACCATGGTAGTTTTTAGCTGACTAATTTGAAACGGAGTTTAGGCTGGTTCCATGTGGGCAGAGAGTATAGGAAGGATTTGCGGGAGGCCTTTGCTCAGTTGTGGGATACAGTGGGCTAGATAAAAAAAATGAATCCTAGGGTTGTCTGTGTGTATGAAATAATATTTTTTAATACATGATAACTTTCAGAAAATTTATGCAAACGATGTATTTTTCTTTTCAAGTCGAGTGGAAGTTACTTATAAATTTTATTCATCTAGTATTTTAAATAATCCAAAGAGCAAGTGTCTGGATAATTTGGACTCCAGCTCCAACTCCAGCAAGTACGACATTACGAATGCATACATGTATTACAAAGGGTTAAAATCGCCTTAGTGTCATAAGCGATAAATGGACGAATTAATATGTTGACTGAAATGATTAGCAACAATACATCTAGCGGTTTCAGCTTTAAGCTTTCATCGTTTACATTCCAACATAATGCTGCATATTTAACCAGATTGCGAGATTTGGCATTGGTTCATGCAATGGATCATTAGCCACATCTAGCGTGTACATGCATTCAAATCGTCAAAGAGAAATAATATTACGATCATGGAATTTGAACGTTTTATCCACACCAAACGTAAACAATTGGGTATATTAGGACTATTCGGCTTTCTCAATATAGGGATGAGGGGTTCACAATAAAACAAAGACATAGCTCCACTACTTGTTATAATAATATGATAAGAAAGAATTGGTACGCACCTATTGGATCTCCAAGTACCATTAACACGAACAAAAGAACATGAAAGATATTCTCTAATGAAAATTCTAGTATTATAAGAACATATACCACGAGGAGAAAATAATATTTTCCCTCGTAAAAACCTTAATCAACTCTAGATGGTTAGGTTAATTTTTGATCACTTATACTAATAAAACTGGAGGCAGGGTTTTATTATTTACGACTCTGAATGTGATAAAACCAGTGCTTAGCTTTATGTAGGTTTATATGTTGCTACCTAACCTATTTCGTGTGAAGATTATTATGTTGAATACTGCTAAGGGAGTTCATGGCTTATATGGAATTATAACTGATCTGGTCAGCTCTCCATACACCAAGAAAAATACCGACTCTTTTTAAATCAAAAATTAAAATATCTCCAAGAAGATACAAAGATTTGTAATATTCTTCAAAGTATTTAAGCTCACTTACAAGAAAATGAGTCCACAGCGGAATCAGTTTTACGTAAATAAAATCAATTGAATCCCGGAATTTAAACAATTCGGCTTTCTATAGAGTATTGTACCCTTTTGGCAGAGGGCACAATACTGTTATTCTGGGCTCCTGTCAACCCTTCGGAAATTACGGACGTGACGATTGCCTAATTTATGAAAAGAAAATCAAATTCCACCCGCTAGCTTGGAGCCAAACGGGCAAATGTGCACTTAAATCGGCACAAAATCGGCATAATGTTCACTTGGAAGTAAATGCATCCTTACTTACTTATACATAGTTTGACTTCTAAGTGAAACATATTATGGCAAACTTGTCTTATTTAAAGCTGCCTTGTGATTTGTAGGAAGGATAGCGCGACGACCCCTGATGGTTTCCAGTAACTACTGTTTGCTTGAGTGTTATGATCTAAGTCCACACCATTATATACTTAGTACATGGGTGGCCAGCTTTATGTTCGAATACATAAACTTAGTTGCGTTCATTACGAACGTTGAACGCAGCCCAGAGGAGGTAAACTAATTTGGCACGCATTTAAACTAACGGCCGATCTTTGAACCAAGAATCCTTATTAACTGAAGAGCTCGCGGCTTTGCTTATTTTACACCATTTTATCCTAATGGTAACGTATTACGTATGTACAATTGTAGATTTTTGCACCTTTTTTAGATTTGGGTAAACGTTCCCGGCGAGATTAGGGTTTTTATTTCGACGCGCTGCGGTGCTGTTTTTTTCATTGCGCTGTTGAAAGAGGAGTTTCGGCGACTGGTGCTAATTGGAACAATGTTATCCTGAGGGGGATTTCAACGTGACAAAACGTCGCAATTACGGTTAACTTTTTTAAATTGAAGCATAGTTTTTCGTTATTGACTTAATAAATCAAATTGAAGAGGAATAAAAACGGCAAAAAATTTGACTGTTAAATGACATACTTTTGAAGTAAATGTAAAAATCGTCTTTCTATCATCTGAAGTTTATCGCTAAGATTGCAGGCCTTATTGCCAAATAAACCTTATCAGCTTAACAAAAACTTAATACCTTTGACGCAGGATGAAATTCGTCCTGTCATTACTACGACGTCAGCCCAAAAGTCGCCGACGATACTAAAGGTTAAATTTAAATTTTACTGTTCATTGCGGCTTTAATTTATGCATTCCTTCAAACTAAGCAGGTTGGAGCTCCGTCTGTTATGTAAATAAAGGCTACGGCCAGTAGTTCAGGTCAGATGGATGAACTTGGTCTACCGTGGGGTAATTATTACGTCTTTGGTAAGTTCAAGTGGTAAGGATTCTTTGAAATAATGTGTTTTCTGTGACAATTTGCCTACTAATATTTCGCCTATCTAATGAACGAAATGACTATTTTATTTTAATACTAAAAAGATCGTAGATTTAAGTAGTTTTTATACACATTGGCGAGACAGAGATAGCAGGATATTTTATCAGCGAATTATAACTGTCAGATCTTCCGTTTGTCCAAAATTCCAAGAACATTATTTCGTCTACATCTAAAAAAGTTTTTAATTCACTTAGAACTTTATCAACGGAGAATTTCAAAGAGAGCAACTCAAGTTTGCGCCTACACATAGATGTTATAGAGGCTTCAAGATTAAATGCAATATATATTCTAATTGTTTGCAAGTACCGCGGTGGAGCATGAATGGGGCACTTTATTATACAATGGTGTGCTTAATATAGGCTCTTCATGTTTAATGAATTGGTAACACTTAGGCGTATGTAGTATATTGCTACTACATTCTATTTCTGGTAACCAAGAACCTACTCAAACTCGATATTTGATACGTTGCGTCGTGGCAAAATTAGATTTTAGAATAAATCAATAAAAACTTCGTTTATGAGTTGTAAATTTAAGATTTTGAAGGTATGTTCAGAACGTGCATCGTCGACGTATCTAGTGGTCAGATTAACGATTTAATTAAAACGGACCAACAGTGAAAGAATGTCGACAAGAATTTATGCTCGTAACGGCAACTTTTGCAATATTTCAAAACAACGATATTTTAATACTTACTTCGTTTATGAATCGTATTTTTTGGCATGTTGGTAGTAAAAATATATTTTATGACACATTTCTTTAATTAAATACATGAAAATTAATTTTGTGTATATTTCTTAAAGTTTTAAGCCAACGTTAGCGTAGGAATTTGGTGTTCATCGCTGTTTGATGACTTTGAGGTTTTCCAATCAGTCAGCAGCATAGAGTTTCTTAGAGCGAGGATGTCTAAGGAGGCTCCTAAGTCTTGCAGATCTTTTACGACTGGTATGTCATATCTTCTGCTGAGGCCGACTGTGGGGGAGAGGAACTTGTGGACTTTGCAGCAGACTTTGTAACCCCACGAGCAGCCGGGCACCCCGACGTCCATCTGGAGCGACGGACATTCTCTGATGTCTATGCAGATGCCGCCGCGAGCCCAGCATGTTGATGTAGTTGTTCCTGTTTTAATCCATCATATTTTAAAGTAACCCAACAAAAGCACATGTGTTGTCTGTTTCAAAATCTTGTCATTCATCGAACCACAGATTATTCAGTCAAGAAACAATATTTACTGCATCTTGAACCTCCTTTAATGAAGTTCTATGTGTCATAAAACATTGAACAATAAATGTCTTTTTAACTTTTTATTTCCCTGGGGATAAGAACCGGAATGTACCGAAGCCAAAACCGATTCAGGCACGTACACAACCAACGTGTTGGGTATAAAAATTGCAATCTGGCACAATCACTGACAGCTTGTTTGTTTGCGCCTCTAGTGGATTCATCCTTAAACATAACTCCAACTAGTTTTGAACTGATACTTGTACTGTTATTTTATGACAGATATCTAACTCGGTCGTGGTCAAGACTTTAGATAAGCGACCAGACATCAAATACTTACTTGGATGTGACAATTTTAAAATTCGTGAAAGTTAAAGTCGGAAAAGTAGGTACTCTCAAAAGAGAATATTTTAGAAAAACTATGTCTAAATGCATCTCATGGACTACCTTACTTAGGCAAAAACTAAGAAACTGAGCTTCGTTGTGAGTAAACTATTTGTAGAACATCGAGCCACACTCGTATTACAAAGGGATATTATCTAAAACAATGTTAACTTGCGCTCGGCAAATAGCAACTCGGCAAAAGTTAGTTTACAGTGAGCTGAGGACATAAATATGTAATATGAGACGTCGAACGCCACGAAATATTGGAACCGGCCAACAGCGTTTACGTAACGAGCGGCAACGGCGGACGCCGCGCCCGGCGAAAAGGCAATGCAGATTTGAGGCACTTTAGCTATCGGTAAATCCACTTCTTGAAAAGCAACAAACTTGGTCGCTAAATGATTAGTCGTATAAATTTTCAGTACACCCTATATTTTTTGTGTTTGATAGGCAGTACTCATGAACATGTCCATTTTGAATTAATGTCATGTGAAGTGTTTTAAGAGTTTCAACTGACCGAGCGTTGGTTTCCCGCTTTGCCCTGCTACGAATATATCCTTGTAATTGTCAGGCAACTTCGGAGGCAGACGAGACTCGTCAACCTGGCCCAGCACATTACTCACAAGTAACATAACAACTCCTCCGCCCAACAGAAACATGACTTTATCTTTCCATTACAATTCAGGTGATCAAAGGAAAAAAAAACAAATAAAAAAACTTTATTCGATTGACTTTTTAATTAAGAAAAGAACAACGTCCGATAAGACATTTAATGTTTTGGTTGAAATATTTTACAACATTGTTTCAATACAGAATCATATCACGTGAAATCAAAAATAATAATCTTGGTGTTTCCCTTAACACTGAGGTTTGCAATTATTATTTCTTTTTGGTCCTCAAAATCACTACTACGGGAGGTTTTCCATTTTCAGGTACATTATCGTATTCATCTTCTTGTGAGACTTCTGTGGTTTGTAAATTATGTGGTGGTTTATGTGCGTGTGTGTGTGAGTGTGGAGAATGATGGTTTTTATCATGGTTACCGCCGTGCCCGTGGCCGTGCTCGTGGCCGTGCCCGTGCCCGTGTCTGTTTTCCTCGGAATCGTGCGGGCTTACTACCCCTAGTCCGCCCACTTCCCTTTGACTTGTCCATGGCATCGCCACTACACTGATTCCTTCGTCTCTCATGTCTCTTACTTGGAAATTGTTCCATGTAAAGCAGCAAACTTCTAAGTTGTTTTTGCAGCCAGGAACTTCGGTCAGGTACTTGTGACCGACACACATTTTGTGTTCAATACATATACCACCCAACTTCCAGCATGGTGTCGTTTTCATGGATCCTAGAAAAAAGTTTCATTAGGTGTTAGTCTTTAATCATAACCAAACTTTTTGATATCCTGAGTCAGTTTTAAATATATATTATCTTACCCATATTCGGTTTTGGGTTATCGGTATACATTTAGGAGCTTTCCTGGTGTTATAATTTAAGTTAATGGGCAAAAGACGCCCCTGTACTGATATTCAAGATAATGTTCGATCCTGTAACTATACTCACTACGACCCGTGGCGAGGGAGGCTAGTGCCGTGTGGTAGGCCAGCAACTCCGCCCTAAGGTCCTCGTACTCCTCATCCATGGACAGGTCCAAGTTGACGTCATTCCTCAGCGCTGACACCAGACCTCCTCCCAAATCGTCGTCTTCGGAGGATTTATGCTTTGATATCACCAACGGACATAATAGTAAATTGAGGAGCAGCGCAAACCGCAACATTGCCCTTACGGTGCAAACTTAAGAAAACTTTTATTTTTATTCGATATGAAACAAATTTACTTTTAGCACATTTTTATAGAGGTAAAAGGCATAAATTGTATGATAAGCCGCGACCAGCGACTGGATTTTGCAATCGTAATGCATAAAAATGTACATTACAAAATAGTTTCTGCTCGAGATTTTAAATTTGAACATTAAAAAGATTTAGAGTGAGGTTTATTTATTAAATAATTTATGAGCGCATTACGTAGGTACAACGTAGTCAGAATATGAACATGAAGCATTTTTAACAAAAAACCGAAACTCTGTTATTTTTTAATTATATGAATTGAATGAATGAATTAATATAGGCAAACGTACATTTTATTGTTCAACGTTCACAAAGAGAGAATTCTGAGTAATTAGCATACGAAAGAAACAGTAGGCAGGACTTAACGTAATTACGCCAATTAATTAAGAGATCATATCACCAGCAAAACGGATAAAAGTGAATTTATATTCTGAAGCTGGATCTGTATTGTTCTCTCGGTTCGTTTGTTATATTACGTCACTTTATCTTTACGTTGATTTATGTATATTGGGCATTGTTTTCATATCTATGAATGTTCAATGTTTATTTTGCTTCTTTTCGATTTAAATGTGTTTAACATGAAAAATTCTAGACGACATTTTTACGTGTCTATAATATGAGAAAGACAATGATTTGCGATCAATGTAGTAATGAGCCGTTGTAGTTTTCATAATTGTAAAAATATTTGTGACTTAAAAATACATTATTACTATACTCTTATTAATGTTTTAAATTATCTGTTTGGATTAATTAATACATTGATTACCGAGTACGTTTCAAGAGCAATACAAAAAAGTAGTATAAAAAATACTCGTGAAAATGTTTAAAAGTTTATATACTTTTAAACGGTTACTGTAAGAAATAGATTGAAACCAACACAATAGTTGAGGTGACACCACGTGAGAACATTTGTTATGTCCGTCCCTCGAACACTACGTGTCGATACCTTAAATTAACATTAAGGTAGACCTTTAGCACCGATCTCGGATTTCAATGGGATCGAAATTAAGTAGGACGGTTTCGATTACGGTCAACTATTCGACGTTAACATGTTAAGTGTCACAGGTGTTCGTATCTGTAACTACATGGTGTCATGACCATTAATCTCTTCAAATGTAAACTTGAACATGATGCTCTAGTAACCAAAACATGGATATATGTACCCACTCCTTTTGTAAACGTGACAACAGTATACTTAAACGTTTTAATCTAAGCTTCCATATGGTTTCTTCCCACACATCTTACGTAAATACGGCTCTTAGATTAGAAAAAGAAATTGAGACGGAGCCGACGTACAGATCCTGAAGCATTTTTTACAAATAAATGATAGATGGGATCTTGGCCCGCGACGTATTTTCGCGGCATGGCTTCCAACTCCTAATTACAGGACTGTCGCAAATTGGCACAACCATTAGTCAAAATAAACTCCCCTAATGGACGGAATGTATATCACATTTTAATCACCAGGCTACTGAGGTTTGCCGCATTAAACTTTGCTCTTAAAATGTAATTATGAAAGTAATCTGACTTGAATAAACTGGATGCAGGAAGAGGTCAGAATTTATTCAATTTCAAGTTAGAAAACTGATATCGCCGAGAGATTGAGAGATTGCTCGAGGGATGTGAGTTCCTTTGTAGATACTACTGTAGATTGTATTAGAATGCTCGGACGATTTGTATGAGTCTTTGATATTTTCTTGTTAGTCACATTCGTAGAGTAGAATTATTGTCAAAAAGAATTCTTCAAAGGAAGTTACCCACATTAAAAAGTTCTAGAAATCCTGTCTGCTCTCGCACACATAACCGCGGAGCTTGTTACTATAAAATAAGGCGACAGTTGACAACCCTTCTGTATTATTTATCTGTTATTTTCGGCCAAGTTGGCTGACAGCCCTGTCAATATTGGGAGCAGTTCCCGTGTCGAACACGCGGAGTATACACTGCCGGTCATCCTGTTGAATTATTGAACCATCCGTCGCTGAATCAATCGGCTCCGTGAGCGCGCACCGGACGTCACGACCCGACGGTAAAAAAAGCTTTTTGCAGAGTTTGCCTTTCAACTGGTTCCAAAGATTTCACTGACACACATCCAATACCCTTTCTGCTGGACAACTGATGGGCACTATGAGAGAGAGCTCTGAAAGATTTCCGAAAGTCATACATATCAAGTTCACAGAGAACGTACGCCAACGGATATGTCACTCAATATTCGTAGCCATTTCGGTATGAATAGGCGGCATTGGCGCTTTAAAGACAATGTCGTGTAGCGACCGACATTCTACGGTTTTGAATTTAATTAATCTTCTTAATTAAAAGTCGATTAGGAAAGTTCTTACAGATTATAAATTTCGAAATTATTCATCGGATATGTCTACGAATTTTAAAGAAAGCTTAGATACCAAAAAAAAGTTTTTATTATGGCATCACTATACAGTGTTGTCTGTTGACCTTTACTGTAATTGAATAGACATGAGACAGCAAAGTCCTTTGTCGAGCAAGTTGCAATTTTAAGGCGTCGTAATGGGCAGCTCTTTGTCCCGTCCATTCTTAGGCAGCCATCCTTGAAGATAGATGAGGATATAGTCCACGTACATGCGGAACAACACTTTGTGCGGTCGAAGGGGTGATGCGGACTGATGATCTACATGTAACGGTTAACATAAAAAACGTGTAAACCTTATTTTCACTCTCTCATGCACTTATCCCACATAAAACCTTAGGAACAGTCGTGTTTTATTACGCTGAGATGAAAAGAGAATGGGTTTAACAAAATGCAAACATTGCGTCCACGTTCTTTTCAGTGATTTTATTCGTGTTTGAGCGAATTTTTGAAACTTTTATTTAAAATACAATGTTTATCTTACTTACATAATTATGCAGCTGAAACTTTACATACTTATAGGTACATTACATGCATTATTTAAACATAATTTGATCTGATGACGGCTTCAGAAGATGGCCTTTAAACCCTGACGCGTTGTCATTGTGCTTGGGTTAATTTGTTCTGTTTTCACTACGATGAAAGCTGCTGATTGAAAGATACTCGTATGAGATGAGTTATGACAACTATTAGGTACTTAAAAAAAGCATAGTACGTATGTGTAAATAGATTATGACGTGCTTAGATCGGCCGGTTAATAAGGACGGTAGTCAGGTTAACCGCCTCGGGAGCGTCAGACGTACTTAGGTATCGTCCCTGGGGTGAGCTCTCCACTTGCATCCCTGTCAACCCTCTGCAGTTAAGTCTCGGTCCCAGTACGGATTAGGTGTTATTGGTCTTGTCTCGTCTGATTCTCAGTAGAGTGATGAAACCTCAAATGTGTTTAACAGATACCGGTGAAATATTCGCTGTGTTGTTCTATAATCTTTCCGATAACGGCCGTTTTCAATTTTGTTGCTATAGGATTTGGCTACATTATTACATAACTTGTATAGGGATTGCCAAAACATTATCCCGATGCTCCTTTTTTTGAGGTACTTATAATATTTTTATGTAAAAAATTAGTTTCAAAACAAAACGCGACTAAAACAAATATTAAACAACAACAAAGATCACCAAATTAAATCTACAACTGAAATGCATCAGTCGTTTATTTAATTATGTTTTTGTTTCAAAAGAAAATCCATAATTGTCTACCTTTTTAAGTGAATAAACCATTGCAAAGTAAAATCTTTTTTTGAGGTATCTATATTTATACTAATATCTATACTAATATATAAAGCTGAAGAGTTTGTTTGTTTGAACGCGCTAATCTCAGGAACTACTGGTCCAAATTTAAAAATTATTTTTATTTTTTGTGTTGAATAGACCATTCATCAAGGAAGGCTTTAAGCTATAAACCATCACGCTGCGACTAATAGGAGCGAAGATACGATGGAAAATGTGAAAAAAACAGGGCAGGTATAAATCATAACTTATATCTTCTACCCACGGGGACGAAGTCGCGGGCAACAGCTAGTTGTAAATATACTTGTAATCGTTGTTTACATATTGTCCTGTGCGTATAACATGCCGTCAACGAACAGGTTACGCGTCACGTAGTGTAGTTGACACATTTAAACTACCTCAAAGGCTCAAAAATTAAACCTTTTTACTTTTAACTCTTACTAGCTATTGCCCTTGGCTCCGTCCGCATACAAATCCTGCGTTAATCCTGGTTATCAACTAAAATTCTGTGTTTTTTGCGTGAAAGAGGAACAAACATTGATGCATACAATCTTTCTATAATATTAGTAAAATATTTTTGGGACTCAAACCCTTACCGAACTATTTATGAGATGTTCGCGTCTTAATGAACAACACCCGATGATTAATCGTTATCTGAATGACATTTCAAATCTAGCAGAGTAAACAACAAACTTGATACAAATTGTTCTACTCCTCCTAATTACTTTAAGTCAATTTTGACAGCTGCGTTTTGGTTAGTTAAACGAACGGAATAATAATGTAGACTATGATAATATTGTGATTTTTTAAAATTTTGGTTCGGCTTTCAACGACCAATTAACTGGTATGTCAATCAGGTTGTCAGTCACAGATATGTTGAGTCTGGGTGTTCTGTACGTGGCACTGAAGCCTGTAAAATGCAATCGCGATGGTGGAAATAAATTAGTTATTGAAATGTTGCTTTATTCACTGTTCAATAATCTTATAGATTATAGGTGGATAACAAAGAATTCTTTGGCTGTAAGTGCAACTGCTGAATACGACGATAAGAGTTCCTAAATTAAAACTAAAAACATAATTATAGAGCTTTTACTTCGTCGTATTTTATTGAAATTAATTAGAATTGGAATATAAAGGCGAAAAGGTTTTCATACAAACGGCTGATGCATAAGATTAAGACAGCCATTGATCCAATTATTTACGATGTTGGTCTAAGAAAGAAACTAAACGGAATTTATTGAGTGGTGATCATTGCGCACAAGTTATAAGGGTCAGGCCGGGGTAAACAGGGACCACTTACAGTCCCGGACTAACAACCTGCAATATACCCGATACTTTATTACCATCGTTCTTGCTTCTAACTGTAATGACGAGATTCGGCTGACTTGCAATTCGATTCGGTTTGAAAATAGGAGAATAGATACTCGTAATACGTAAATCACACTGAAGTGGTATTGTATACTCATTTTAAATGTCCGAATACCTACTCAAAGTGTGCTGTCACTTGTCGTGAAAAATTACATTCTTTTACAGCAAATGACGTATCATTATTTTTAATTTCAATATATTTTAGTGATTTGTTTTACTTATTTACTACTACTCAATCTATTTTAATTATGAAACAACAGTGGTTTCTAGTTATTGACGCATGCTACCAGCTGAACTTGTTTGTAACAAAACGATAAAAAATCAGGAAAAGATATTCTGTAGCCAAAATACAATTCCCTTTGTTAGTTTAAGTAAAGAATGCAAAATATACAACACTTATCTAAATGTACCGAAAAGAAAATTCAATTTGGCGCGGCAGACGAAAGAACTCTTTAGGGACGATTGCAAACAACACCTTGCTACGTAACCGGTCGCAAACATCTGTTCCGCGAAGGTCCCATACCTTCGGGTTTTCAGCACTGGGTTACCAGACTCTTATTCGAAAAAGACCGCGACGAACTGTGGTTTCTAGTCCCCCAAATCTTAGCCCTGACAGTTCGCACCGTACGCCCCTCTGTTTTATTTTTAGAAACAATGTCAAGGCTTTCTGGGAGATTAGAAACGCTTTCTTCTCTAGGGCATAGATTTATCTTCATATATGCCTGGATATTACTGAGATAGAACGTTCAAAAGTTTTTATAGAGGACCGATCTTGGACATAAATCTTAATGATTAAGTGTCACCTTTGTGGACTTATTTGTGACCTACCTTTTGTTGGTGCGGAGCTGTTACGTTAAAGATAAAAACCCTTTTTTACTACATACCTATATTCGAGAAGATAGCTATTAAAGGAACTAAAATGCAACAAATAAAATGTTTAATTTCACCACTTCTGTTTGAGCGAGTTAATTACGTTTTATGAGCAAATTTAATACGGCATTTCATGAGATATCTCGAAAACGGGCTCGAAATGCCAGTAACTTTGTAAACAGTCGTTATAAAAATCTAATCGTCTTATATATACGTATAATTAAAAGTTATGAAATGCGAGAAATATACATAACAGTTTATTTAATCAGGGTCCCAATTGAAGATGTATTAATAGAAATGGGATTTATTTTGACTCTATTCCTATTCTCTTAAGCATTTTGCCAACACAATAATTGGAATTTCAGTAAGGGGCGGAACACTCACTGTCAATACAATGTATAGTAACAAAATTTATATCTGTATTTAAAATAATTAAAATAGCAAGAAAATAATAAAGTAAAATACAAAAGTTACTGCAAATAAGTATATTGAAAAACAGCTGAAAAGTAATGAAGGTTAGCAAAACGTAATAGTCGGACTATCGTGATTACACAGGACGGAGTCTCGAATACGCCGAGATTCCTCAAAATCGCCGAACTTGTATAAAAGGGAATCATGAAAATTCAATAAACGAGGGTTTTGTGTAAAGATCCGACGATCAGTAGTCTTTGGCGTCCTCCGGCTTACTTCGTAGTTTGGCTCTGTCTGTAGGTGTATAGGTAAGCAGGAAAAACGTGTGAGCAACAAATTTTTTGTATCGAAAAAATAACAACACAGATTTCAAATTAATCTATAACATTAGAAAGAACCAAGCCAAAGTTGTAATCGTTCAAAGTGATGAAATAGTTTTAAACTATATACAGGCTGAAATATATATTTTTTCATAAATTAACGACGACAGAAATATTAAGGAATGCTGGCTGCCGTTGAACAGCTATGCGTGTAAGTATGTCGCGAGGAGCCCTAAGACTAAATTACCAGAATGTCGTGTAGAGCTCACGAGGACCTTTTATCGCTAAAAGGACAAGGTATTTTATTATTAAACGCTCTTTGTAAAGTAGACGGTAAGCGGATCCGTAATTTATTATTAATGAGATAAAGATAGGTCTAAGTAGAGCCTCTTTGGTGCCGCCTGTGAAACTTGGTGTGTCAAATCAACTCAATATTTAAATTGCTCTAAAAGCGTTATCCATATTTAAACATTATAATTATTAAGGATGTTAGAACGGACAGGGCGTGTGATGTTAAGTGGCAAACTTGTCACAAAGACTCTCGCCGTGTTCAAAGGGATGCCGAAACATTGCGGCCCTTGGAGGGACTATCTTGGTCTATGTCGGGACAAGAACAGCCATTATTTATGATACGTTATGCTTATGGTACGTCTCTACGTGCGCCCACACAAGAGTGATGACCATGCGTTTTGTCTTGACGTTAATTATCATAATTAATTACTATTTTCGTAATACATAGTTTTATGTACATATCAGTTTGAGAAGAACGTTGCACTCGTATAATTTCATTTGTAATATAATATTTAAGTCTAGTCGCAAACTAAACAAAGCTTATAACATAATTGATGAAAATACGTTTAATTTCTAAAAACCTGCATAATACAGATAATGTACACCCAGACCCAAAAAAATGGTTATAATCACCACGCAAACATTTGTCTTGGGTAGGAATTGAACCCACAACCTTCAGTACAGCAGTCGAGGGCACTAACCGTTAGTCCAAAATTGGCCGTTCAGCCAGTCTAATATAAGCTTATCGTGAACGGTAGGTACTGGCACATTGTAGTAAAAATGTGTCAGGAAATTTTAATTAGTTGTGTATAAAGTTTAAAATAAATTTCGCGAATTCGGTTCGATAAAACAAACAATCACGAAACTCGAATTGTTTTAGATGATATTGATATACGCAACACTGCCGTATATTGTAAGCAATTAAACATTTACACAAATATTTGTTTCAACAAAACAGAGTGAACGTTTTATACTTTTTTGTGAATGCGAACGTTATATTTTTTTAAATCCGGATCCAGCCACCCTCGAATGTGCTGAGACAGCTCATACAAAATGGATCCAGCACCATTTACCTTGTTTTTAGAGTGAACGCATTCAGCATTTACCTTTGTTTGCCCACCGTATCGCTAAGCTGTGTTTCACTTGCTTACGTGACGCTTATGTACCGACATGTGTTACGAGCTGAATCGCATTATGTCTTCAATTTAATTTAAAAAGGATCGACCACTATCGGCTCCTAAGTGTCTCCGTAGAAATATCTTGTTTCCAAATACATTTTCTGTCGCTTCGTTAAACGTGACTGTAATGTGAAAAATACGGGGCCATCACTTACGTGAGAAGTCAAGTGAATTATTATTGTTGTCCAATTAGGAGCTGTCAATATTTATCATTTATAATGATCTGAATAAAAATGCCTAAATTTCACTTTTTGTTTGCTACAGAAAAATAAAAGCCCACCTTTTGTATTTTTGTCCATAGAATATACGCAGTAAGGCGGCTTAGGAAATATTATCCCTTGCACATATTTGTGTAACCTAGTCTTGTCTGTGTACTTTGCATTAGAGTGGGGTAACCTCCTTCACCCATACACACACGGCGAGTCGTAGTGTGGAAAGCATCTCGAGCTCACACCTGTACGTAGTTAGTTTTATCTACTCGTGGGCGCCGCTTTACTATCTCTAGGTGTCGTCTCGGGACTGCTAACAAGCATCGCTAACTTAAAAATTTACGTACTGAAAGGATAACTCACAAAGGTACTTTCTTAAGGACTCGCGGGAATGAATCACGAAGAAACATTATTACGTGAAACAATACGCATGCTGTTCCAAAAATAATAGCCCGAGGAGAATCGCTGCAGAGAACTCTCAGACTACGAAATTTATTATAATGAGTTTTGAAATATCATCAAGCACCCATTTATATTTAGGGCCCCGGGAAAGGGGTGTTTACCGCACGGTTTAAGGAGAGTAGATACAATTTCTGGAATAGCATCTACTGTATAATAACATCGTTTGAGCAATGGTCTGCGAACATTTATTACCGTCAGCTCGTTGCGTGGGTACATACGTTACGCTTACCCAGTTCCGTCGCAGTTAAGCCAATCTCCCGGTAAAGCCTCGAAATATCCTTTCACGACAACAAAGCTGCAGCGGCCCGAGTTATGACTAGCAGCTGTCGCCTGTCATCATTCTGAATTACCAACAAGTATCACAATACGCTCTTTGTACACTTCCGACAGGCTTTATGACCGATGTCATCGAGGGAGTCCGTTAAGATAATGCCTAAGGGAGCCTTATGAATATTTTGTGAGCACTTCATACAGAGCAATTAATACTCGTCAATATTGTCAAACCGTGTTCGGCACGTGTACACAACTCCTTATCAGCTCGCGTGGGCCCTTGCGCCTCGACTATTTGTCTTGCCGCTACACTTCGCATTCAGCTGTCATTCGATGTAGCATTGTGAGTAAGACTTAAGTTCAAGTGTAATTAAAACGAACGAGTTTCCAGTTAACAGAAGTAACGAGCTTTTGGTTCTAATAAAATAATACGCCCCTTGTTTCTTACAAAAGCATTTTGGTTGAATTCAAACGAATATATAGCTATATCTACAATTTTAATTATTGCGTTACGAAACAAATGGATTTTAATAACCAAAGTTGGCAATTGCATCTTTTCGGAAACGGTTGAAGTTAAGCTGCGATTCTAAACAGGAAATAAATCAACATATTTTATGAACCAAGTGAAGAGATTAATTATGAATAGTTGTACTTTTTCAAATAATCATTTATAATATCCATTTATTTAAATAATAAGTATAATATTTACATACCATATCAGATTAAGTTTCGATGTAGTATTGTACTAACTAAGTTAGCAATAAATTGTTATGTTCGAAAAGAAATTAAACTAATTTAAAGTATCTGTGTTACCGGCAAATAAAACAACATGAACAATATTGTTTTATGAGTTTCAGACTGCGAAAATGCCTCATTGTAATCCAGCGAGAATTAAATCATTCAGCTTACTTACTGTATTAAAACAATCATGAAACTGGCCGACTGACTGCAACCGTTAATACACTTAATTCTTCGGAATTACAAATGATAAAATTACTTACGGAATGATCGCATGAATGAAGCATGTTAGCTTTGCTATTATTGCAAATGTGTACCCATTTACATTCCCATAGAATTTCGGAACAAAATCAACATGAAATTATTTTATGGAAACAAATTAGCAAGCGGCAGGTGTAACCGCTTACGGACCCTCTCTTTTATTCCAGTTATTTGTGAAGGGCCTATTATTCTTTATAATAATTTGTCAGCGTTTTAAAATTAATTGGTTGCTACGGTAACGTACGTTATTTATTGGGAAAATATAAAACATTCACGGCTTCTAAATGAGTTTTACTTTTCTGTTCATATTTTGCATTAAAAAGCTTCATTTTTCGGGTAATAAATGGTAACATTTTTTTTGTGATCAATTTATTAGAATCATGAACTAAAGAATTCATACTAGGTTTACAATTTTTTTTTTCGAAAATTACTTGGAAGAAGCCGTATCTGTTAAATGACTGAAATAACAAAATTCATTCAAATAAAGATGTAACAGTATGGATAAAGCACTAACATCAAAACTATAAAACGTTATACAATTTTTTCCTTCATGAATTAACGAAACTATAGAGATAGATTAGTTAAGACTAGTCAGATGTAGGTTCATCTGTATGCGAAGCCAGTGCAGATACTGTGAGATGTCGGTGCACACTGATTACATTACACCTGCATTAAGCCCGGAGACCAATGGACCGTCGCCTCCGCCAGCATTCAAGCTGTTTCAGACGTTTTTATGATGTTAAAAATGTTTTTGGGAACTTAAACGTATTGCAATAAAGTAAATTGCGATGAGAAGACTGTTTGAGATGTTATTTCGGAATAAAAAATAGTCATTTCTGAAACTTCTAAAATCATGTTTAATCGCCACGTTAACACCGATCAATATGTTAATTTAGTCAAATAAATCATGTTGGTATTTTTATTAAAATTTCATCAAACGAAATCAGAAGAATTTTAATGCCCCGGGGAAGTAAAGATCAACTCATGAAGTTGAAATTACGAATATAATTTTGTAAGGATAGAATAGGGGTGAACTTGATTCGTTGGCCGACGTGTTAGCCTTAATACCCATAAGGCCGTATCGTATATAAACCTGATCCCGAGAACTTCGTATAGCACTCGAAGCAGCCCAAGTCTAACAGTAAATTGAAGAAATTATTACAGTTTCATAGTTTTAGTGACCGTAGTTCGGTATAAACCTTGCTTTTAATAAGAGGTAATGTGAGAATTTGGACTTTTAAGCCTCTCAGGCATGGTTATTACACAATGCAAAATGAAACTGTCAACTCTAGCTTATTAATTTGGCTACTTCCCATTTGGTAAACTTCCCATTTCGTAAACCTCAAACTGTACCTACTAAAAAGTTGCGTTTGGTAAACATTATACATTTCATACATTTAGGTAGTCCCATTTCGAAAACATTTCAATAATTTTTTGTGTTATATCCCATTTGGTAAACTTTCAGATGAAATGGGTACAGTCAAGTAAAAAAAATAAAAACGAAACTAATGATAACATTGTCATTTATTTTGTTAAATATTTTTAATCACAGGTACAATAGTCGGATTATGTGTACGTATGCCATTTACACATATTGATATTTAAAAACAGAAATAAAAAGTGGGGTGTACAAATAACTTTCAAAAAATTTAAGAAAAATCACAGTTCGATTTGACTATTTCGATGACAAGTTTTATTTTTTTAATAACATAAGTCAATCTAGATGCGAAATCAACTTATATAAAAAACAATAATCACAGATTTGGTACTATCTTTTTATGTTAATGTACATTAACATAAAAAAATACATACGAAATCAACTACTTATAAAATATAAAAATAAACAGTCACTGATTTGGTACGTTAACGTAAAAAAATTACATACTAAATCAACTATAAAATATAAAAACAATAATAATCACAGATTTGGTACAATAAAATAAAAAATACATGCAAAATCAACTTTTAAATATAAAAACAAATAATAATCACAGATTTGGTACATTAACATTAAAAATTACACACAAAATCAACTATAAAATATAATCACAGATTTGGAATATTAACATAAAAAATTTACTACCTACACTACAAAGTTAAAAATCAATAAATAAATTATAAAGTGATACAAGCAATTCTTGATAATTCGTTCAAACAATTTTCCAATGATATTCCCGCTCGGTGCTTCTTTTGCGGGAAAAGCACGTGGTATTTTTAGTAGCATCGTGGTATTTTTACAGACTTTAATACGTTTTTTTTACTTCTTCTTGATCAGCCATTCTTTTTGATGGTCGAGATACTATCTCAAGACTGAAGCATTTAAAAATATATACATCTCTAATTTAATACTAATTTGACACTGACTGTACCGTACAAAAATAACAATACTAACAAAGTTTACCAGATGGGATTAAATGTATGAAATGTATAATGTTTACCAAACGCAACTTTTTAGTAGGTACAGTTTGAGGTTTACGAAATGGGAAGTTTACCAATTGGGAAGTAGCCATTAATTTATACATAAACTTTACCTATATCTAGATGGTCTTATTTGAGAGCCCCATAAACGTATTTATGTTGATTTGGTAGCCTTTAATCCATGGCTTAATGACGGAGAACTGGGATCGATTAAGTGGCACCCCTTGTACCGTGAACCGTTCCTGATCTCGCCACAAAGTGAGCCTTCGTCACGCGTTGACGCCTCTCCACTGGACAGTTATAAGTTCAATGATTATTCAGCCATGATTGACACTATCGATGACTCATCCCTTTAGGGAAAGTGTTGATGTCCTTATTGTGATCGTTAGCTGTTACGTAATAGTTGTTTTTACTGATAAACAGGTTTATTAATCAAACTTTAAAAGCTATTGGGTGCTTAATTGATGTTTAATTGGTCTGTCCAGTGTCAAGTTTAAATCGCTTCACAATTGTAAAAAGTAATTTATTTAAAGTCACGGTTACATAATTGGATTTTTCTCTGTTTTTGAATGTGAGTTGTGTTTTCTGTGGGAGGATGAAACTAGTTTTCACCAAGTGAAATAGGTACCTAAACCCGGTTTCATATAACGCCAGCATCTGTCGCTACTTGTTGAGTCGCGACATGCAATTTTTAAACCTCATCCTGCACCCGGCTACAGTAGCTCACGTACCAAGTTATTTATTTGCCACATTTTATTTCAAGCTGTTTCATGTATGTGAGAATCACAGATTTCGTTTACAATTGCTGACTAAGATTGTTGCTAAGGAAACACATTGTTTTCACTGACACTATAGATTTGTGTTGTTAAATGACCTCGCTTCAGTTCATAGTCAAGAAACAAATAATACATTTTCTTTAAACAATTAT
The DNA here is from genome assembly GCF_003590095.1 of Trichoplusia ni. Classification (NCBI taxonomy): domain Eukaryota; kingdom Metazoa; phylum Arthropoda; class Insecta; order Lepidoptera; family Noctuidae; genus Trichoplusia; species Trichoplusia ni. The sequence goes on from NC_039481.1 coordinate 3,703,502, forward strand.
TATTGACTATCGAAGATACGGTCCTCTAACATTGAAAAAGAACGAATCAGTTAATTACCCTTGATATTTGAAGGTTTTTCTTTCTGTAACATAAAGGTTGACTTGGCTACAAAAATTAAGAGAATCAGCAGTATTAAATGGAGGCGTGTTCAGCAACATTTCTAGGCGATTGCGCAGCTTCCCCCGAGATATTTTGATAGAGCGATGAGTAGTCAAGAGCCTATTCGTTTCACATCCATCACAAGTGTCTGGTTGTCCCAGATGAGTAGTTACTATAACGTAGATTAATGTCAGAAAATCAAGCTACATGTACTGTTGCTAGCTACACGTGCCTTCTGTATGTTTATGGACGGGTTGTTCATATAGTCAGGAACAAAAGATGAACAAAGATTTATAACACTGCAAAATATAACAAAATTTGGTTGATGTGATATAAAACATTACAAGCTCTCTTGCCCTTTGCAGGCTATAAAAGCAACTTTAAGCAACATTATGATCTGGTGTTTTGTAAGTCCAAAATAAATAATAAAATTGAATTGTAGACTCGATGTTATAGTTCGTTAGATATTAGATTATATAAGAAACGTCAAGGTGCAGTCTACTGCCTCCATCATTTTGACTTGTCAACTAGTGTCAGATGCAGGAGGAACTCGTGACTGGGCTACAACTGCGAAGTTGATTGATCACGGGTTGAGCTAAGCTTGATTCGGTCGGTCCTTGGATGGGTGACCATCTATGGTTACAGGCTTTACCATGTTTCGGGGGACACGTCAAATTTAGAATGTCAGCTGTTATTTACACATCTTTGAAAGAGGTTATTTAAAAGGAATCTAATATAAAATATTGTGTTCTGAGATCAGATAGGCAGTCACTAATTATTAAACACTGGTACTTCGCTGCGCCCAGTTTTACTGCAAGCCGACCACAACGAAGCCGAAAAAAGGCTAGGCTAAAGATGAACTAGTGTCACATTTAAAAAATAAAATGACACCACTTGTTTTAAGGATGTTCATCAGAATGAACTCGAATAACTTATACCTAATGTACTATGTGCCCTACTCCGTATGAATGCCGCATGCCATTTCGTAAGCAAGGTATTAACTAAGTGAAATGGAACGGATTACTGTTGTGCGACGAAAGGACAAGATAATCCCGCAATACACATGTAGAATATACCAACTTATAAGTATTTATCCAGCTAGTGCCTGCACTTATGGTAATAATAGGGTAATATTAGATTTGCGGAGACACACCGAAAGTGCTGTCACTAACTTTTTTAAACCCCCGCGGGCCGCAACCCTGATGCGAAAAGATTTTATAAGTTTGATGGGTCTATTTGTCTACATCATCATAGCTCCCAAACAGATAAAGTGATTTCAATTCATTTTATGTTGTATTAAAGGAAAATTATGTACGAGTGTCCTCAGACATCTTGAACATCACACAAACATTTATCCTGGGTGAGACTCGAACCCGATAGGACCCATGTTACAGTTTATCAGTACAGGTACGTAGTTTATAGACCACTTACCACTAAACCAGTCGAATTAGGAAAGTAGGTATCATTGGAATGGTAACATTGCTTCTACTCAATGTACCTGCCTACAAAGACGATCATAATAAGTCTTATTAACATTATTAGTATCAAAGTAACGATTTTCTAGAACTAAATAAACCAGTCGGCCTTTAATTTATTAAAGCGTAGTCATAATGTAGGTAACACAAACATTTAGATACAGCTTGGAGTGGGCGTATTGCCTACTACAGACTAGATTTTCCACGAACTCTAAATTAATATTTAAGAGAAACTGTTGAAGGCTTTTATGTTGTACGAAGTATGTAGTTTCAATAAATTATATATATTTATATAGAATAGAGTACCTACCTCTGGTTTGATGTTCAAATATACTTTCCTGTGCTTTTGTTTTTTAAGAAATGAAGTTCAACTAAAATAATGTATTCTGTGACATTCTTATACTGATATTCGTAATTTGATCATAAAAAAAAGAAATATAAATCTTGATATTATGTGCCTAAGGAGGAGCTCGTGGCTAAGCTATAACCGCATAAGTGATTCGATCACAGGTTAAGCTATGCTTGACGCGGTTGGTCCGTAGATGGGTGACCATCTTTGTCATAACGAGTTCCTCCGTGTTTCGGAAGGCACGTTAAATTGTGGGTCCCGGCTGTTATTCCTACATCTTTGACAGTCGTTACAGGTAGTCAGAAGCTTGAAAAAGTCTGACAGCCAGTCTAACCAAGGGGTATCGTGTTGCCCAGGTAACTGGCTTGAGGAGGTCAGATAGGCAGTCGCTCCTTGTAAAACACTGGTACTTAGCTGAAACCGGTTGGACTGGTAGCCGACCCCAACATAGTTGGGAAAAGGCTAGGCCGATGATGAATGATATTATGTGCCTAAGTTTTTCCAAATCAAAATTTAATTAAATAATTTATTCTGCAAATACGATAGACGTCATCTTTATTGCATATCATTTATAGCTAGCTAAAGTCAACTAGGACTCTACTTACTTTTATTTCCTATCCTCTGGTACTAAGTAACTAGGTTAAATTTTACGTCAAGGGATATTGGCCGATATTAATACGAGTCCTATCTAGTTCTCAAGCGAGGACGAAGGTTTGGACCTTCATCAACGTAAAATAATTTCGGTATCAACATACGACCTTGGTCCCAATGTTTACGACATCTTGCCCTTCGACTCGAATGCGAACAAACAAGATTCATCAAATGAAAATTTAGTACCCTAGTGAACACATTGTTCCTTTGTCAACATTTAATTGAACTACAGCTCCAATTATATTCTAGTTGAGATGTTCCAGTTGTGGTAGCATCCAAAACAGTTGTCGCGAAATCTTCGCTCGAAAGCTCTCCTCTTAGTAATCAAATGTGAAATAACAGGAATAAGCGCAGAAACACGATCCCTCGGAATCCTGCTGCTGTGTACTTAGGTACAGTCTCGTTCTAAACGCGACTACAAAACTTTAACTACTAAACTAGTCTTCTATGCGATGTTTATTAAAATTTAGCTCGTTCTTGTACTCGCAGCGCCGCTCCTCCACGCCCCAAGCTTATCTTGCTTGAGGCAACTCGCATTATTCTTTCAAGAGATACTTCGCGTCTAATTAAGGAAATTGTATTTGAATATAAAACAAAGAACCCGGGAATCTCGTTATTCAGACTCTTGTGGTAGGTATCTTTTATGTTTGTATTAAATTAACGAGGTGCAGGAATCACGATTTAAATTTAAATGTTTGTGTAAGTTTAACCTTTTCAAACAGATTTTAGCGCAGAATACTAAAGGTGTTTGCATAAGTTCTCAGTTTTATTTGTTATGTGATTGTAGAGGGTAAATATTTGGTTAAATAGGATATTGCGTGCGCGGTAAGTGTAAGAAATCGGTGGGATGTCGGGCTTAACGAAGCGGTCGTGTTTAAGGGCTTGCCATTATTTCCGCAACAGGGACGTTAGCGGGGATCGGAGACGAGCTAAGTCGCATGTCTCGGCCCAGTATCGGAACAAGATAACATTAAGCGGCTGAAATACCTCCGAAACGGTAGACACGTCTCTTTTGTCCTGAAATATTAAACGGATTTGATTGTTGCTGGTATAAAGCTATCCGACGAAATTCGATAGCCTCTTATTCATAATCTCCTTAAGATTTTTGAGGGTCAGTCATCTTATTATATTTATGACCGTTCCAAGTGCGATTTTCGTGGCTCATTATCATAAACGTTTAGAGTTTTTTGCCGATATCGCTTTCGTGAAGTGGCAACGATGTCTTTATGTTTCCGCATTGTTCCGCCTCTGCGGACACTGGGAGGGGTGATTCTGTTCCTACATATACTCCTTAATCGATAACCACCACGATTTATTGTATGGCAATATTGCTATAACTTTACAATCCATTTTTTTTTTCAAATATTTATGACAGCAACTTTTAATTTATTGTTGAGGTGGTCATTTCACTAACACACATGTCACTTGGTACCTTGGTATACTTGGGTACCAAGCTACGTCTCTATGGACACGACGTGACATTTAACGGTGTCACTATGTCGCGTAATTTATTTAGGGGTGGAAGTAAGAGCACCTCTATAAGGTAATAAGGAAGTTTGTTAAAGTTGTTTAAGTAATATATTAAAGGTTAATTGCGGAACCACCCCTTTTGTCTCCCAAACCGCGTCCTGTTTGCTAGCAAGAAGTTTGTATAGGTCTACCTTAGGAACTCTGAGACGCTACTGTAACTAGGAAACCTATTAACATATTAAATAGTTTCCCTACAATGATAGTGAAATATTTTACTAGCTAGAGCTTCGCCTCATTCCTTTGTTTTTTAGGGTGAAATATCCGAAATGTAAAATCTTAACACTCTTATCAATGTTCCGCTGTCTGTCTGCTGACAGTCTACTGTATTTCATAGACCAATACAGCAAAATTTTCTTTTACCACTATAAAATAAAAACCAAAATCAAGGTTAATCAGCGGTTGCTACGGTAATACATTTTGATGGGCGAACATTATCTTTAAAATAATACTTTTCATTACTTTATCTATAACAAACCCTCAGTGCCGGCGAGACAGGTTTTGAAGCTCAAGTCGTAAGGTTTAGTGAAAAAGCCGCAATTTATCGAAACGTTTTATTAATGCATATTTACTACACTTAATGTAATTTTCATCCCTTCGGTCCGTGTCTAACGATAGATAATATTATTAAAGTGTATTTACTCCGGCTTCTCCCGAAGGAGTAATCAGGAGATCTCTTTCTAAATGGCAATCAATAAATAAGATGCGAGATTAATATGGGTCTTCGTGATAATAAAAACATATTTTTCTAAGGGTAGGTTATGTATCCGGTTGGTTACTTTTCAGGAGTACTGAACACGTTAGGTACCTAAAAGCGATTTTAAATAGATTTCGAATTAAGTCCTTATCGAATTCAACATATTATGTTAATACGGGTTCAATTACAGCTTGATAGAGAATAGGGCGTGTAAGTATATAGTTATTAATAAACGTGTTTCATTTGTTCACAAATAATTATCTGTTTCTGTCTTGCTTATGATATCGTAGTTAATACGGTTCGGACAGAATACTGATTACTCGTTTCCGTTGTTGTTCAGACAATTAAGGCGTGTGTTTACCACGATCCATTATTTGGTGTAACATGTATTCACGCTACACAGGTAGGTAGCATGGACGCTGATAAATAACTTTAATCTGTTTCCTGCGTCGATTTTTTCGGGTTCGCCCCTCATTATTTAAGGGAGATACGCGAAGGCCCCATCGATTATCCATTTGGTTGTTTTGTTCCAGACGGGATTATCTCGAAGACATTCCATATCAGTCTTTCGTATGGGAAGCGACTCGCGCCCCATTGCAATCAACTTGTGTAAACCGAGCGGTTGCACTTTAAATTGCTTTCCTCTCAGCTCTAAAACTCTCAGCTTGTCGGATATTGTCTTGATCCCTTTGTGTAAAATTGTATAAAGTTTGTAAATTTAAACTCAAATCATTCGAAGAAATTGACTTTCGAGAAGAAAATTGGTAACTGAAAGTAATTTTAAGTTACATCACAGTTGTAGAAAAGGAATGCCGATTTAGATTTATGTTTTAAGTTCCCCGCTGTGAATTTATCAGCGGCAACGCATTCTTTCCCCTAACTCGGGCTATATTTCAAGAGCTTAAATGGCAAGTGTATTTTATATTGTAACAATTCGTTTGGTCGAGCCTGCATGCAACCTAACGAACCATGCAGTGCAAGCTTAAAAGTGGGGAAAAAAGTATTTGTCGTGGTGAACACATTTTTACGTAGAAATAACTATTTAAAGTAAAATTACTTGTCATGGAATTGGTTCGTCGAGTCCATTTGGCGTACAGTCCCAGTCTGTCAGCCTAATTACTGTTTACCGCGCAGTAACAAAATAAATTTACTCTACATTTCGTCAATACGTTAAGCGCAATGCAATTTGTCGGTGTATCGGTTGTGATATAGAAAGCTATAACGACGAATCCAATTAGCAACCTCCCAGCAACCGGATTACGATTGCCCGATAATTATAAAATTTGACGAACTGGTTTATTAATCCAATATACATATATGCACTTAGCATAGATTTAAATAGTTTTAAATTTATTAGCGCTATTATTATAACTTCATATTTCAGTCAAATATTTAAATCATCAATATTTAAAACAAATTACTTGACATTTTATAAAGTGAGATGTCTTAATGTTACTTAAACACCCAAAATAAAGGTGAGTAACAAAATTATTATTTATATTTTAAACAACAAAAGCTTTTAAAAAGGTTTTCAATATCAACAAGGAAATATCGGAAAACGGAAGAATAATATTATGGAATGTTGATAATGATCTCAATTCTTTATTATTCCTCCATTGTGAGCACGTTTTATAAGCAGAAATTTTAAATAAAATCTTTAACAAAGATGATTGGAGGTAAATATTGAAAAGTCTAATACAAATGGACAAAAGACACCGTTTAAAGAAACATGCCCTTTTTGTTAATAATTATTATAATAATGAAAGTAGTTTAAGCGGTCACCATACCGCCGAGTACTTATCACAACTCAACTTTTAACTGATTTAGATAAAGATGATCTCAAAAACCTGTCAATACCGTCTATTTACCCTCAAAACAATCATGAAAACATAAGATATAGTTAGGGCTTAAAAGTTATTTGTACTTAAACTTCTTCTCCATCATGATTTCTTTCACTGCTGAACAAAGATTTGAAATAAATCGTCTCACCAAACTTTGATTGCAATAGCTTGAACGGATTCAAGATTGCACTCAAACGAGATTCCACGAGATTCAGTCGTCTTCAAAGTCAACGCAATCCCGACGATACGACAAAGTGAAATGTTAACGTGATTATAAACAGGTTTGCATCACCTCAGGCTAACGTTTAACTCCAAGTTTCGTATAGAAATGTTTAAGTAAATCTTCCTAAGTTCACCTTTCAGCATTCTCACAGATGTAATAGACGTTGAAACGTTTGAACTGTCTGTGTTTTGTCAATTCTCTTTATGACGTACTCGCTTTGTTGTCAGCCTTTGTGTTAAGCCATTGATTTGTCTAATACTGGACTTCATTCTATTGTATGACACAGTATTGTGGCAGTTATTTAAGAAAGGTGCGTTACGAATTTTAGTGTTATCGTCTCTCTTGTACAACTGCAATTAAAAACAAGTCAGTCAATTAGATATAATAATTAATAGTTAAGTTTTTATTTTTGTGATTACTCCAAAATACATTAATCTTAACTAAACACTTATCCTTCTAATATCAAGCTTAACTTATACATAATACAAACCAGATTAATTTTGACACGCAAACCCCAATTCGGGAGCGAAATCCATATTTGTATTCATATTGTGGATTACAAGAGTGTATCTCGTATCTGTATTATGTTAGAAATGGATTAGACTAATGTTTATCCTCTTCCTTCGCAAACTGTACTGATATTGACACAAGGCATGTTGGTCCGGTGATTAAATTAAGCCGTGAACTACAATAAACAGTCACTTAATTAATACCGAGTCGGAGTAATTGCTTATGGTTCAACCTACAGGGACACGGGCTTGTTAACCGTCTAAGATTGTCTATGCGAACATGCTACAGAAATGCACATTTTGATCACATCAATAACAGATGCTGCTTTGACATTGTTACTTCGAGGCTTGTGTCAAAGCCAAAGATGTCTTCAATTAATGGTGAGAGAATGACGACAATAGACGTAATGTTATACTCACTGCGACTTTTCAATACCTATCTTAGACAAATGACGTGACAGTTTTTTTCATCCATATTTTCTGTAAAACCGTTATTATGCCGGATATTTTGAATGTACCTAACCTAAATATTATTCCATGTAACGAGAATATACACGTTAGTTCAATCTTCAGATTACAAAACGGTGAGAGGCTTCTTCTGGGATCTCACTAAAGCTTTCGATTGCGTCAGCTAAGGCGCTTATTCGCCAAGTAATCCGTTATGGTTATTAGAATACCGCAGCTGTCATCGTTACTTGTTATCTAAATAATAGGGTATAATTTGAAGGTAACACAACAATATTTTTTAGATTAATATTTATAAAAGGTAGAAATTAAACAGGGAGCTATTTTAGGTCCATTCTAATTGATATAAAATAAATTATTTAATTACATAGAACTAGCAAAAACGGGGGTACAAAAAAAAATACGGACAACACAATAGACTTATTGTATGTTGTTTGTAACTTTAACCTAAACCTGTATTCGAATGTTTTGTACAAAATAAACCTAAACAAATGAAATTTTCTATATAAAAAATAATTAGAGCATTGTATAACGTAGTGGCGGACTAATGCGCGAAGCAATTATGAAATTTCTACGATTTTTAATGTTATTTCAATAAAATGTTCGATTTGCCAATAACTTCATAATAATGATCATATCTTCAGTTAGTTGTATCATAAATTCAAACTATAGGTAACAAAAATATCGTGAAAGCTGTCAAGGAGGCATTGCATGTCAATATATTCATTGCGACATAGTGTTGCATGTACAAACATTGAAAATACGTTCGTGAGGTAAAAATAGTCATGATATCATTCACATCAATAAAGAAAAATGAAAATTATGCACACACTAACAGTTTATAGAACCTTGTTCAATTTAATGTTGTTATAATAAAGAAGTAAGTGGAGCATGGTATTTATAATGAATTGTTTGCCGTTTATAAATCGTTCACATTTAAAAAACCATGTTAGTAGGCGAACACGTAGTTTGCATGTCTAAGTTTCAGTTTTCAAGAAAATCTTATCAAGAAAATACCCATGAATCATAAAAAATATTAATCAAACCAACCATTTATTTTACTGTCTATTTGAAATGTATGTTTTCGAAAATAATCTTCGAAGCTATCTTTAACTAGGAGCCACGACAGACGTTGTTCTGATTAAAGCGATTAGGATGTTAACAACGTATGATATATAATAAAGAATTTCGTTACGTTTACGTTTTTTTGTGAATCTAAACTACACATTGCAATTTTGCAATACTACGCGTAAAAAAATATCATTTAAATCGGTGCAGCCAGCACGAAGCGTTCACACAAGCATTGTACTTTAGAAATATATTAATATACTATATGACATTATATAACAATAAAAAAAATGATTATAGGAGGCTGAAAAATAGTTGTCGTCCGATTTTCCCAATTTCATAAGAATCGGTCTAGTCGTTTTGGATGAGTTCAATTATGTACACCGTGCCACAAGAATTTTTATATATAAGATTCAAAATCTTTTGTGCTCTACTTCCTTTCAATACTTACCCTACTGCTTAACAACGACAAAAGAAAAATCAAGATCAAATCAGAAATCTCAATTTCACATGAATTGCGTAATCCACATTCATAATAAAATGCGTTCAAACGAGCGTCGAAAGTACAATAGACGGGTTTGATATCACAAAAGCATACATTATTTTATTCTAACATCGTAATTAAGGACTATACATATATAATTTAATTTTCCTTTGTTGAAACGGTGTGTGCTGGTTCTCATATAGCATCGATTGTAACATGCATTAATATTGTAATGGAACTAATTGTACGGTAGTATAAAGTTGTGTTCTTTTTATACCTTGCTTATTCCCTTGTGAATTTTAAAGCAGCAAGTAATGGGTATACGATCTGTTTTTATAAAACCTTGATACATTTTAATTTGCTGATATTGGCAATATAGTCCATTAGGTAAATGGCTTAACCTTACACACGATGCCGAGACATAAAACGAACAACACTATTGGCTGAAAACTTCAATTTGTCGTTATCGCGTAACTGCAATGCACGCGGTTTTATGGTGCTATAAATCTATGATATCGTAAAATCCTGTAGTTGCTATAAACTTAATTACAAGGCGAATAAAATTCTTTTCCTGTTGTGCGGAACATTAATCCCGAAATCGACTTAACGGGATCCTCGTTCAATTTATCGGATTGTATGAGCACTGCACGTATATTGTACGGTACTAGCAATGGAATTAAAGTAGTGCTAGCCACTGGACCGACAGAACTATATCGCTTGCGGAATGCTTCGGATCCGCATTCGTTACGACTACATCAATAAACTACACTTCGCTCCAAGCTATAATCTATCAATATAAATACTAAAAGGTTTTCTATAAAGTAGATAGTAATGTTGCTGTTGAAGCGTTATATTGCCGTATTCACACAAAAGTGTTTTCAATAAGAAACTACACTTAATGTGAAAGCTAGATAACAATGTAGAGGAAAATACATGGTTGTCAATTTTTGAAGCCGAATAAAACATTTTGCTGGTAACGGCGGATATAAGAGCGTGGCGCGCTATATACCGCAACACAATTAAAACAATAGCCCTCACTCACCCGCGATATTTAAGGGCGCCGTCCCGCCGTAAATACGTGTGTCGCAGCTGCTCGCGTTAATATTTGTCCGCTGCGAAACAAAGCCAATATCTGTAAAAGTTTTGGCGCGCCGCTTCATTATTTATTCAGAGGCTCTTGCGTTTCTTTAACTTTTCGAGAGCTCAGCCCGTCGATATTATAAGGGAGCCCCCGGCCCGGGTACAATTGGACCCCGCTTTTTTTCGGGTTAAGGGTTCGCAAATAAATTTTCGGTTTTGCTTTCGTATCACAAACAAAGGTTAGCTGAAATTGACGTTCTACTTGTAAATCGCGGCAGCTGGAAATTAAATATCAAAGCGTGTATATTTGGCGGCGGACGTGTTATTTATCTGGTAGAGAGAGCATGTTACGTGTTCGCTAAACGTCATCAAAAGAGTCGACGTCTAGCGGGATGAATTATGAATTCCCCGCACATAGCGCACCATCAGTCAAAGCTTCTGTTTCAAGTGAATGTTTTCCTCCCCGGCAACGTGTCCTCCTTTTTACAATAACGAAAATTGATATAAAGAATTCACTCTGACACTGGAAAAAGTTCTAGTTTCTTTTGCATGTCTCTTGTTTTTAAGGCAAAAATTGTCTTGCGTAAATTTTGTTCTCTTAGGACTGCTCTAAAGTGCCATTATTTTTAATTGCAGCGAGAATCGACAAGTTGCCCTGAATCCGAACAACTTCGTTATCTGGATTTTTTGTCTATTTGTTTGTGTCTTTTTCTGACACAACACAAACTGGATTCCAACGTTTCACTATTTGGAGGTAAAATTGTTGCTTTGTGGAATTGTTTCTTACGAAGGAAAAGAAAATGTTCCGTAAAACATTTTAACTCAGGTCAAAAGAACAAGTTACCTGAACTTTTTGACGTCCTTAAAATAGTAGCTACATGAAAATTATAACAATTACTATTTATCGTTTAGAATTTTGTTTTAGTCAAATTAGATTTGTAAAATACAATTCAATAACAACTGGTAGCAAAAACCAAAACAACTAAAGAAATCAACATCGAAATAATAAACCTGATAAAAAAAAGAATAAATCTGATGGAGCCGGCGCTGTGACGTCAGCACCGTGTAACGAGTGCCACACGTTCGGTTCGGGCCGCGACTGCGGCCGCTGTAAATTTTATGTATAGTGACGCAGTGAAAGCTTTAATGTCGTCATATTTATTAGAAGCCCACTCATTTGCAGCACTTCACCGATGTACGTACCACTAATGTTTGTTGCCTGATTTATAGAACAAATTTGATTCATACATTTTGTGTTGGTCTTCTGATTTGTTGAATTTTTTGGGTTTTTGTGGTTTTTATAGCAAAGGTAGTAGGTACAAATATCCGCACGTGTAGTGTGCACTAACGTCTTTTACAATTTCTGTTCGTAATACTAACAATTATCTTTTGCTATAAAAATAAAGGAACATATCTCTCAAAGGTGTTTAAAAACTCTGACACTAGGCTGTACACAACTATACTAAAAGAAAAACACTTTCACTGTGTATAAAATGTTTTCTATTCGCAGCAATAACGCATTAGGCTTAAAATTTTAATGACGTTCTCGTAATTTGGGGTTCACTGAGCCGGTTTTATAATTATTGAAAAAGCCTTGAACGTTTTCTTAGAGTCGGCCTCGATCGCAAGCAATTTTCGGGATCCATGTTTGTTTTTAAGTCGATCTTTAACTCTTATAACAATGAACTTGCTTTCTTAAGATGATTTAAACTTTTGAAGCAGCCTCTAGTATTTTTATCCATTACAAATGCTTTTTGTACAAAACAAACACAACATTGCCGAAAGAAGAAACAGATCCAATTTTCCTCAAAAATAGTAAATTAAGATCGACCATAGATGGAAGATATATCTACCAGATTACTATTTATAGTGACGGTCAGATGTACGGCAGCGATGACCTATAAAGAGAGCGGCGGAGAAAAATTGTAATTCCGTAATAGCACGAGATCGAAGAGAAATATCCTCACAAGGTAAATAATTACCTCATATATAATGTAATATCCAACTCCCGATAGAATCACATTTGAAATTGTTACCTACTTTTCTATTTTCCCAAAACAATCTCAATGAGAAATCTCATCTAAGTTTCGAAAGTGTTTTATGTGTACGAACATAGTACGGGAGTGATTAGAGATTTTGGTACCTAATGGATATTATGATAATGATTATTTCGTGTACGTATATATAAATTAGCAAAATAATATAATACGTCAGGCTTATAAAATCTGTAGCTAAGTACAAGTTACCTATCCTTTTGTATTTAATCTTCTATTGATTCACAGGAAGTATTGGTGTTGTAGCGTATTAATTGTGAAATGTATTTGACAATGTAAGTTCTCCAAAGTGACCATCAAGAATCTTGAAGATAATGTCGTTGTTCTGGAGAGCTTGGCTGCATATCAACTGTAGTAGCTTAAGTTTGAGCTAGAGCTCTCCGTTAACTGAACGTAGCTAAGCTAGCTTAGAACCTGCCTGTTTAAATAAACCGCTATAAGGTAAGCTATGGCTATAGTTTCACTAACACTCTAATTTGTTGGCACACCAGCAGACACTGTTTTAGCAGACATGCATATTAAAATTGTATTATTATTTTTACCCCGTTTAACATGCGAAAATTTATCCTGTGTTGGTTTTTGAAACGTATTTCAACGCATTGCCGTGCACCGATACAAAAAAGCGGATAATGTATCACGCGTTTGTGGTCCAGGTTTAGTTTCTGTAGTATTTCTCTCCAAAGCAAAAAATAGGTAACGAAAAAGTCTATCGTTACTATTAGAAGTGACAGACAAAACATGAGACTTAATACTGATTGACGTTTATGTATTTGGCCTTTAGAGAGACAAGATATTACTAGAGAATTTCGCTTGACCATTTACAAATAACGTCTCGCCCTATTAAGTCCGTGTATTCGAGAACGTGAGTGCCCAGCTTTAGAAACGTAATGTACTACACAAAACGAAATAAGATTATCAGAGTGGAACTAGTGACGAATAAAATTGAGCTTGAGTAGGTCCCGATTGAACGGGCGCTGTGTGTATTGTGTGAAAGCGTTTGATGCCTGCTCGTCCCATCATTAATCGTCAGCTTGATGGATGGCCAATGCAACCGATTCCACCGTTATTAAACGTTCCCATAGCTAAATGAAAGAAGTTATGATTTCGCAAAATATAATAGACGAGCTTTCCATTAATTGCATCGGAAACCCATTACAGAGACTTTTTATGTCTATTTTGTTGGTTTAAAACCGAGTGTCATAGTTCAAAATTTGGCATTTTACAAATAACATTTATTGTAAACTCTAGCTTTAGTCCAAAAACGTATCAAACTGGGTGTCCTATCTGTTGGATCTCTCAGCAAAGAGCTATTCATAACTGTCACAAAATAAGCGGGTAACAGCTAACGTTTTAACATGTGTACTAAAACATTATGTGAAAAGTTGGTTCTAGTCAGGAGGGCGAGAAAAACTAGTAGTAGAAGTACCTACTGCAGATGCATCGTTAAGCAAAAATGATATTAGTAAAGGGAGCTCAAACCATAATGCGGTTATGAATCTTTTACATTTTTGTCCACGTTGTTTCTTGTATTCAACGAATATGATAATTTATGTCAATTTATAACCAGATATGTAATGGAGGCCTACGTTTAGCAGTGGACGGCGATAGGCTGAGATGATGATGATGATGATGATGACGATGTAATGGAGACTACATGAGAAATATTATTAGCTCATTTGCTAGAAATACATCAGTACTTAGTCCTTAGCACATCACTTATAAAGCAAAGTTGTGCCACGTGTTCACAATTTAGTTTCTGAATATTTGTCCAATTTATATTTTCATTATGCCCACGTTTTATTAAAGGGACATCTCTAAATATTCCGCGAAATTGACGCCGAGATATTTCTGTTGTTCTTAATTTACAACCTTTTTTCCTGGAGATATTCTTTTGTAAAATAACAACCTTGATGTTCCTCTCATTTTACAATACAATATCAAGACAAATAGCCAAATATAAAATAAGTCTAAATGTTTTTTCATGAAAAGTACAAAAAAACTCATTATTTTCTTGAGGGTACAGTAAGAAATATAGATGAGGTTCTGTACCCGAAGGGTAATCTCTGAGCGTCTGCTGTACCTATGTCGTTATCTGTCTGTCACCTCAGGAACCATAATAGCTAGACATTGAAATTTTCGTGACCGTTTTCAATGAATGCGGTCATTAATTAGTTTGAAAAATTGGATAAAAAAATCTTTGTCTTTTTGGGTAACTGTCTGGCTATCTCACAAAACGCCTTTTCCATAGAATTAATTTCAAACGTTCAGGTGTCTAATCCCTTTACGCTGTTAAATGAAAGTGGTCCGCGAGACCGACTCGCACTTGGCTAGTTTTTCTTCTTGTATATTACACAACTAAGTAGTATGTTTTATATAAGTCTTATGTTCTTACTATATTATCCAAAGACGAGGTTTAGTATAAAATATTTAATTTAAACTTAGATATGCTCTCAAAGTTATGACCGCTACCGAATCTAAAATATTTCTCACTAAACATAACAAAGACGAGACCGCTCTTGTAAAATTTAAAGAAAATAGTTTTTGTGATAAAGTTTTACAAAGTAGAATAGAGGTGGCGTTAAATTAAATATCAAACTTAACAAAATATTTTAGAAACTATTAGAAGCCATTATTTTAATAATAAATATATTTGACACTGCAAATACTCACTGAAAATATTCTCCAAAAAAATATTATTATTCAGCAAAGAAAGTCCAATATCATTGACTCTACTGAAAAGCTGGGTTTAGATATAAAAGAGATTTTCGTTAGGTTTGTGCAGCAGTGCGGTAATGTTTAGGCGCTCTCCAACTTCCTGAAGCTCACTGCGAGGCTCTGGTCCACACTTACACTGAGCATGATATTAGTCGCTGATATAAAAGTCAGAACGAGTCGGGAACTAAAAACTTTACTTAAAGTGAAGACCATCTTAACTTTTGCCGCAGTATCTAACGCACGAACTTTGCAGCTAGACATTGCAAGAATGTTTTGTGTAATTTCTTAACGAGTTTCAAAATTACATATCTTTCTTATCACAAGTTAGGTGCCGTAAAGTCATTAATTATACTTTCTAACATAGTTCAGGGTTCAGCTGAAGTAAAATCAATATTGGAAGGTTTAAACTTTGAAATCTTCGTGAGGGTAAATTAAAACGGGGCGGCGCAATATGATATTAAAAACGGCATGTGTTTAATTAAGAATTCTATACCTAAGCGATGTATACTTCAACCTTGGGGCAAATCCTTTGCTCGGTGTTACGGCTTAAAGAATTAACTGCTAGCAAAGACTTTCATTCTGAGTGCGCCTTGAGCAATTTGTTTTCGTTACTTTGAAATTCTCATTACTTACAATGTCTCCCGCATATTGTGCGACTTACTATTCAGACTAGTTAATATAATTGCGTCATCAAAACAGTGTACTGTCGTGTTTAGATGGATTACCTACTTGGTGTCAAGTAATAACGAATGTGAGTATGCGTCACTCTAGAACGTGTTCCAGAGCTTTGCGCTAGTACTGAGTACCTGACAGAATATCTTAATGTAGTGTTATTGCAGTTGTGGAAAAGAGATGACGATATACTACGTCTCGCTGATGTCACGCTTGCACACATACAATAGGTATTATTACTTAAGTACATAGAAGCATATCATGCATGCTGTTGAAATTCTCTCAGCCTTGATTTATCGTATATCAGCGTGTAATAAGAACACGGTACTAATTATAATCTATTTGCAGTTCTGCTTTCCTCAGGCACGGGCGAAAGCGATCTCTCTTCGCGTGTGACATTTAGACTAAGGGGAAAATACTGGGTAGAACTCTAGGGACTAGGGTAGTGCAGTGAGTACCTATTTTTGTTCCTGTAAAATGTGGTCAGTGGATGCGTCCGATTAATTTCAATACAAAAGGTAAATTCCATGCGGTTTTCTTTATTATCCCGTTTGCGGGTTGTTCAACGTGTTTTATTGAAAAGGGTTCGTTCATATTACGTTTTCGTGGTACATATTAATACTGATTTACGTTATTCATACTTGAATAATATATCAGTTGCTCGGCTTTTGTGTACTAATGAGTCTTTCATTACAATGTTAATGTAAAATAAACATACATACTTAACGTATTATTAAAGTAAAGTAGTATATTGTGGTATGTTATTCTTGTTGCTTTTTGATTTTCACGTGAAATTTTAATTAAATATGGTTATTTTAAATGTTCTTTGTATAAATATTAATTGATAATGTAATATTATTCAAAATAGGCATGTGGATATATTTCATATCTTATGATTTAGAATTATTAGAATTACGTATCACTTATAAGATTTCACCCACCATTGCCATTATTATAAATTAAATTCAAAGCTAATGTTACAGTCATAATTATTTTAGTAGTTATTATACTCCTAACAATTTACCATACATAATAACTAAACAATGAGATTGTCAAACTGAAACTGAAAACAAATGTCAAAAGAATCCATTCTCGAGTCGTGCAAGTATTACAGAGGTTAAATGAAACATTCAGTGACCTTATACATTTTTTGCACAGTAACCACACAGCCTTGGACAGTGACTTATAATTATTATAAAGACCAGGGCTGCGGCATCAACGCGATAGCTTTTTGTTCGTAATACCTGAGCATATAAACGGCTGTTTTCGCTCAGTTTCGTTGCGAACTGCGAACTTTTTGTTGTTAGTTTAAAGAAGAAAGCCATTTTACATATAATAATAGGTCGCGGAAAGCGAAAGTCATTTGCCGACCGAGTCTGATCACGAAGGTCGACTTTCATGGCTCCTAAGCTTGTCTAGGTTACGGCAACAGTTATGCTAATGTTAGACGTATTGTTTCAAATTCAACTTTATTGATGTAATATTATTTTGAATAGATTTGTTGTTCTGATATACCTGCTGTACAATGACCGCAAACCTGTATAATTTGGCTTTGTCAAGGCCTTTGATCAAGGTCTAATTGATTTTAATTAAAATACACGTGATACTGTTAATCTTCCACCTAAAATGATACAATGTTTGTAGTTATTATACATAATGCGATTTAAAACTTTATTGTTATTTTATTCTGCCTTTGTATTTATACACTATTTTAACCCCATCTTTGGCAAACGAGTAGAACAAAAACGACGATATAAGAAAATAACAAGAACATTATCTTTGTAGCAAAAATGCGAAAATATATTATCTATAATTTGCTGGCTCATCATCTGCCAAGCGAACAAAGAAACATGCCAAGAAATTCTGTTCCTTTATTCCCTAGCCGCTTATTTCATCAGCAGATTGATATTCTGTTATTAACGGTGTATGAGGTAAACATTCAATATTACGGCCGGAACTCCAGTGTCCTTAGTCTCGTGTCATGTCTTATACAAGAGAAAATTAACTATCGACCTCTGCAAAATAACGTGGGCCCGGAGCAAGAGCCTGGAGCTCTCTACAATGTTATAAGTGTTGGTAAACTGTTAAGTGCTCCGCTATCGATAAAGTCAATATTTTGCGCAAGTGCGTAGAGGCAAGAGCACGCCGGGAAACTTTAGTGAGTACCCTCCATTAAATGCGGCAACATTCGATATAGACTGCCCCAGAAACTCCAATCGAAAAGTCCAACAGACGCAGACATCGCCACCGATCCCCGGCTTCTAAGGGTTATCAAAAATACAACTGTTTCAAAGTTATACGAAGTTTTATAGTTTCTGAAATTGCTTTCCCTTACGGAACATAAAGTGGGACGTCTGGAACTAATACAATACTTAGGTCACATAGTCTAGAGTGGCGTTTAAAGTTACGGCTGATGTCGGCGATGTTCCTTCGTGTACAGCACAATATCGCTAGCGAATAATGACTGCTATAAAGGCAATCCAAGCTCCAATGACTGATTTTTATTGATGTACATTGCAGATATTTTTTACTGCCCCAAACATAAACTTGAACGAGTTTTGTTATTCTTTGATTGACCTCAGAGACGACTAAGACTGTCTTCGTTCTGACATAACAGTGTAACTGTTGTTTTTCATCTGAATTTGTTTTATTTCTTTAGTAGTACTGGAGCTTTTGGGTGATGAACCAACTTTGTGTCAAGATAGATAAAATCTGTTTGCTTGTGCATGTTCAGATTGCGTCCCACACCATTACATATGCGACACATTTTATGTTAGTTTATTTTCCCTTCGTTGTTTGTGTTGCTAAAGTAGATTGAGGAAATTTGCTCCAAACATTTTTAGAACAAAATCAGTTTATTTTGTTTAAAGTGTCAGTAAACTTGTGTTTAATTTTGGTGCTGGCACTTCTGATCCTAACATCCCACGAATTTTAAATTTGCTTTATTGACAGTCTTGGAACGCAAACCTTGTGTTGCGGGAGATTTCAGAAACATTCAAGTCACATGTACAAAGACACTCAGACTCAAGACAGCATTCATGGATCACACAATCGCGTGTCGTTTATTTTAGATGTGCATATATTCCTGTAAAAAAAATAGATACGGTATATCTTGACGACCTCCGTGGTCGAGTGGCGTACGCACCGGTTTCAAGGTGTCGCTAGCTCTGAGGTCCCGGGTGCGATCTCCGGTCGGGTCAATGCAAAAATTCATATTTCTACATTTTCCCGGGTCTGGGTGTTTGTAGTACCTTCGTTGTATCTAAATTCCATAACACAAGTGCTTTAGTAACTTACTTTCGGTTCAGAACAATGTATGTGACGTTGTCCGCATTTATATAAAAAAATGTTGTTCACCCCTCAAATAACCTGCACCTATCTTGGTACATGTATGGTTACGTTAATGCTTGCAAACTGAGTGATGCGAGGTTTAAGGTTATATTACGAAATACAGATGAGTGATGAGTGTGTTTAGTTCATATCCGTTGCAAGTTGTGCATATTATTCATGTACTCGTACGTATATTGTGTTTATGGGAATTTCGAATAACAGCGTGTGGTTTACATATGCAGTGTAAATATTTAGTTTCAATTATTTTAATAGCGAACCTATTAACTTATTAAAACTGTATATGAAGTCCTGTGGTTATTTTATCATAGATTTATTATTGTTGTATTATTTTTTTGCTAATAAAGGTATATTTACGTATATAGAGCTTTAAAAAGTATTGTATTTATGAAAGCGAAACGGTACATGAAAAATATAGCACTGGTATAAGAGATGGCTGTAAGACTTTTGTCTTTTGCTTTTAAAATCAATTGGACTTTAAAGGAGTCAGACCTCTGAGTTTGTTTCGACATTTCTTCTCAGATAGGAAATATCGACTCCAGCGTTCTCAGAAAAGACATGTAAAAGTGATGAATTAATATCCTATTTGCAGAATAAATGATTTCATTCCATTTCAATTGTTTGATTCCAAAACTAATCCTTCATATCTCAATGCTCCGTATGTATATCAATAAATAAAGTAATAGTTGTAATAAGTTTATGTTTTATTTCACCAATTAACAGCATAAAGCATGGAAATTACAATAATTCAGTATTAATGGTTATTACAAACTCAAATTAGACTTTACTAAATGATTTTTCGCAACCCCATTTAATACTCTTAGCAGATGGAATGGACGCTTTAACTGGCTATCTCTAAAAAAGGAACACCGCGACCGGTTTAAGTGTCATGATTTATTTTAAAGTTAACCCATTTATACCTGAATGCTGGTTTGTTCTTATAATTGGGTTTGCGGTGGGCAAATGGATCGTCGCGTCGTGAAAATACCTATCTTTAAAAGAACTGGGACAATAATCGATAAAGTGGCTTGTTTTATTTTGGTTGCAGGAAAAGATATTTGTGAAGCCTTTTTTTGTTTCTTCTTTGCTAGGGACTTGGTTTGAGGCCTGTACTATAAGGTTATAAAGCTGAAAACTTGCCTTGAGGAAGCGAGATGCCAATACTGGCATCTCGCTTCCTCAAGGCAAGTTTTCAAGAAAGAAGAAGACGGAATGATTCCATTTTAGAAGCAAGCAGGGTTACTAAGTAAGGTTTTTCGTAAGGTTCTTTACTTGGATTTTTTCCTCATGAAGTTAAAATTCTGTTATCTAGTGAATTACCTTATGATACGCATTAATTCGAAAAAAAAACAGTGGTACGTTCGGGTATTCAAACCTGCGCCCTTTGACTGTGCATATCAGTGGTCCTACCAATAGACTTTCAGTGCATTAAAGAGAACCTCTTTAAAAATTAACATATTCTCAGTATAAACACAACATATTCAGAAGTTAGTAATACATCACAACTGATTACACTTCTACTGACTGTTCAAACTAGCACAAAGATTGACCACTTTGATACATAGTTCATAGATAGTTTTATAAATAAATAACATAGGAAACACTCTGTATAATCATGCAAAACCCACAAACAATTATGAAATCAGATTGGAACTTGTCTGAAACTTTCTATGTTCACATTCAGCTGCAAAATCGTTCTGTTTTCATAGAAACTTCACATCGTAATAATGTACATACGAACTCTACTCCTTCGAAATACGCAACTAACTTTCTTTGACTGTATTCTAAATATATATTGCTCGAAGTGTTCCATCAATGTGTATAAACAGTTCAAAGCTACTTGGTACACATTTTCTTTAATTAATTAATGCTAGATTAATTAAAAATCGTATTTTTAATTTGTGGTCTGGTTAGGACACATAAAAATCCCTAAAGAAGACGCTGTAAAAATTAGTGGTTTGATTCCAGATAGGTTAAAATGAAAACGATGGCATAAATTCGAAATAACTTGGCTATATTAGTGACTTCGATTCTGGAGTCTTGTAATCTTCAATACTACCTGAGATCTCGTAGTCTCTTTTAGCTATGCACTATAATACCAGCATATATACGTACGTCCCATTGCCGGACACAGTGCTTTTCCTCGCGAGCTCACTGAGGGCGATTTCAAATTCAGTTTCAGGTTTATCAGAGGTGCCTTGAATTATTAAGAAATTAGATACATATAACTTTACAAAAGTCAATTATTTTTCCTGGGATTGAACCTGCACCTCATGTATAAAAATCCACGCATAGAAGCGCCGTGCCTCCATGACTTCTATGTACAACTTATCTTAAATCAACAAATATTTAGTTAAAACCCATACATTTGCAATTAGAGATAGAATTTTCCCTTATTCTAACCATTTACGAATATTATCTACTTAATTGTAGAGATATTCTTTAGTTTACGTTATTCATTACTCCTTGGCTCAAATTAATACGTCTTGCATCCACCGCGAGTAAAACTCCCCGAGCGAGTATACGTCTACTCGTACTTAGTACAAACAGCGCAGACCAAGTCAGTAGCCTTCCCCTTAGGAGAGCAAAACTTTTCTGATAACACAAAGTAGACCCAACTAGTATCTTCAGCGTAATGAACTTAATACTGAAGGTTAGGGGAACTGGTTTAGCGCTCATTATTGGGTTATGTCTACTTAAATATGTATCGATCTATCTTATTAGTAGCCTTCGGTTTATGGATGTGAGTTCGGAAAAATCCGACGTGTGTTATTTTGGGTCGAAGGGAGGTGAAGCACTCAATACTTCTGTCTCGTTTTGTGGGTTTAAATTGTTTCATACATCTGATCAAACTCTATAACATATTACATGTGTAATAAACTAACCAATAATACAGTTTGTTCCAGCTGTTTTATGAACTCGTGATTCTCGTATTACGGTGAACGTAATTGAACCACTCCGAAAGGGCTCGACCGATTCTTACGAAATTGCATATTCGGTAGGTCTAAGAGTAGGAGGACATATATTATTATTCCTTAGAACTCATTAAATTGGCAAAACAACGCTTGCAGGGCCAGCTAGGTAATCTATATATAATATTATTCATTTAACAGCTTATATTGTTTGATTATTTTATGCCAAAAATACAGCAACTCTTTAACCGTCCTATTAACACTTCCGTCGATCCCTGTCGCTCATAATGTGAACACGACATGTATGTTCAAGGTATACTTAGCATATCAACGGTAATGAGGTGATTAATCCAGGCCATATTAAAACGTAGCACGAAGTAATTACTAATCGATATTTAAGCTGTAGGTGTTGAAGACGTAAAAGAGGAAAGTTATTGAATTACCAATTACGAAAGTAGAAAAAAAACTGATTAATTGTTTTTTCTTACACGTAACCCTGAGGGTTTCGTTATCTTGGACTAAATAAAACCTAAACCTACAATATTAACAACCGTACCAACAGTCCCTTAACTTCGATGTTTATTTTAGTTTTTTTTATTTAATTGGCAAAGATATAGTCTAGCTATCAAGGTTCCTCAGACCCAACCTGGTAACAGACAGCGGAGCTTCAGTAATAGGTTTCCGTTATTACCTCTTGAGTTGGAGACCCTCAAAGCGATCGAATGCGATGTAAAGTCGAACTAACAGCGTAATCTATATACTAACAAAATATATTTATGTATTTTCTTGTATCATAAATGTACATACCTTTCGGCAAGACAGGGATTAGCGGATAAGCATAGATTTATGTAAGGATCTGCTTTCTAACATGGCTGCAGAGCACTGCGGTATTTGCTTGATGTTAAGCTCGTCTACCTCGAGAACACTGACGCACTTAGGGCTTACTGGGGTTTGATCTTATGAAAACATAGAATATCAAAGCATCGGATTTTAGAGCAAAATTGTATAAAAATGTTAAGCATGATGTGCGTACCGGTAGGAAAGGGATTGTTACACTAGACTAGACTAGGGAGACTAGAGCTAGGTATAAGTATGCTATTACTGATACCTATCTATTGTTGTGATTGTATGAGAGTAATTAATTGCTGGTGAGCCATATATCATAGTTAAAAGTTTAGTCAATTTGCTGCATAGAAGAAGGCGTGGAAATCGATTTTAGTTCATTTATAGACAGAAAGTCACAGTTTATAGTAATTTTAATAAAATATTGCATGATACCTATTTCTAGCAAACATATGATTTACGTATGCGAGTGCATTCGGTTGACCGGCGTAACGTGTTACAATATACTGATTAGCAACACTGTCTACACATAAAACACATTCGCACGCGACTTTTCGTGACTGTTAGCTTTTTTAATTACTGTTATGTCACATTAGCAAAAAGCCTCCATAATGAGGTTGTATTTCCCCCACACATTCACAACGCAAGTAACGCTTCACTAACAAAACGCTGATATAATTTCATTACTTAGACGGTGTTAATAGATACTGCCTGTTCCTATTAATTTGACAACACACTACAGACCACAAACATCCTTAACAACAATAGGCGCAAACATCGTGAAGATATAAATTCAAATTACAGAGCGGAGACATGGAAATTAATAGTGGGTCATTCTACGAATTTAAGGCCGACCAGGGATACGAGAATATATGCTAAGCCCCTTCAAATATTCGCAATAAGAATATACGATGAACCAGCAAGGTCATTTGCCGACGATGTACATTTTATAGGATAAAGTTCAATTATCTATCTCGCCTAACTGTTTGTTTATCCACGCGTCTAATTACAAATCTCGCATATTTTGACCTATAGGGGAATAAGTAAACAAAACTACACGAGCAATTTGAAGTGGAGATAGCTTACCCGGCACCACAAACCCGCCAGCCCGGGATAAAGCGTGATGATAAAACCACATTTGACCTTTTTATAAGAAAGGGTAAAAGGGTTAGGCAAAGGGAAAACAGTATCGATTTAGTGTTCACCTTTTGGCAATATCGTATCTTAGCCAAATCTCGATTTCAGTTCAATGAAAGAGTATAAAATCCCAGAAAAGCTCAGGATTTAGGAATATTTATGTAATATAGGAACTACGGCAAGAGGTAGCGGGAATGATAATAGGGTTGTTTGTCATAATCCCGAACATTATTACAGTCCCTAAAATATTCTACGGATATTTCTTCTGTGAAATATTTTCATCCTACGTAATTTTTACTTAATAATGAAATGGGATACTCTACACATAGCAAAATTTATTACAAGAATGTGTTTGAAAAATAAGATTTGTAATCTCTTATGACAGGTTTTAATAAAGGGAAAATGAAATATTAAACCAAAGCGGCAGCCATTTTATCGCAACATGATTCATTGTAGAAGCCAACTGCGAGAACTATGCGCAGCTTCGTCCGAAGTCGATGAGGTGGTATGTATCAGGTCTTATGCATCGGTGCACCTTTTAAATTTAACACAACGGCTCAGGCTATCAACATTCAGTTTTATGTGTACAGTGTACAAGTAGGTCGGGGGTAATAACTGTTCTTGTTAAAGTGTGGTATCCCTACGGGGTGATCACAGATAGGTTCACTTCATCGAATATCAATCATCGTGAATAAAGCTCGCGCCCCATACATTTAGGAACGTTGCGCCAGTATTTCACGCCCACAGTGATAGATGGCGCTTTCTATTGCCGTTATCTCTGATCGAGACCCTTACGCTTTCAGAGCAGTTACAGAACATTCTCCTTGATTCATCTAGCTGACATACCTACTTTTCAAGGAGCTTAACAAACTAATCCAGATGAATCGGATATATATGTTAGTAACTTCGAAGTAATTCCATTACGGGATTGCTAGTTCCATATTAATACATTAATCGCGGTTCATTACTCTAAGCTAACACTGACTACATTATTCGGATCAGTAATGCCACGCACTCAGTGTCGGTTTCGACAGGAGCATTACGCGCATCATTAGAGGCGGAAAGGAGCATGACACATGACGCGCATAAGAACTTAATACACATTGCCGGGAGAATATTACACTGACAGAGGTATATAGCGTCTAATTATACGGCAAACATAACGCCCTCAGAATTCCCTTTTGCATATTGCGTTGAAAAACATTATACACACATTTGTGAGCTGAACACTCACGAACTTTGGCCTATTTCCATTTACCTTGGATAGTGTGTAATTGTGCGTGCTACACAACCGTAATTTTTTATTATAACCCTCATTAATACGATTTTTTCGTTATGAAATATTACAGAGCTTCGATGGACGGTCGACTGTCACCTTGGAACGAAACCGGATATTGATTTTTCGCTATCCACCAATCTTTGCATATTGATTCATGTATCGAAGTAATTATGGAAGTATAGCGGTTGTGGGTATATGACTTTGTAATTCACATTTATTGATTGCTGAATACATTTACATTCTAGGTGTTTCGTTTTTATTCGCCATTTTTATAGGTCACCACTAAAATACTTTGGTTTATTATTAGTATGTAACCTCCACTAAAACGCTTAATTTCATCGTATTTACGATGTCCATCGCGTATCCTTTCTTCCTAATGTTATCGTCCTCCTCAAAAAACCATCCATCATGTCTTTCAAACATCTTTCCCAATAATCCCATACACTATCACTTCAGCGTCATCCTTCTGAACAACTTTATTACTTGCGATACATTCTAAAGCAAAACCGGCCCTTACAACATCATCTTTAATCATTTCGGTCAATCATTCAAATATGACGAACCTTCAAACCACCGTGCCATGCCCACCTTAATTTTGCTAATTAGTGGATCGATATCCTACATACACAACTCTTTACGTAATAATAATTTCCGGCTATTAATAGGTCACCTTCTGGGTAACGAAAAACCGATTAGATAAGGAATTAATCAGGTGGAAATTCATCAGCATTCACCTGTAGACCTGTTCACTTATATTCGCAACATTTTGGACTCCATTTTAAACATAGGTGTGACTCGGCTTTGTTCATGACCTTTGTCGGGGGATTCATATCTATGCAGAGTAGCTACATGGTTGTGACTGTCTTTCATTCACATGTGTAACTGTTTAAAAGCTTCTATTATATGCTTTGTAAGTATATCACCGCTGCACGATGAATTGATGAATATTATCATAATAAGCATCGACCAATTACGAGAGACCTTGCACGACGGTTCAGGTTTAGTCAGTAAGAGTCACTACTCCCTGTGGGTTTCTATAAGGATGCCTCAAAAAAAGTATGTCACAGCAATGATAAAAGGTAATGAGTGACATGCTGAATCATATGTTATTATATTATGTGGTTTATTCTAAGTCCACATTCACAGAAGTATTTTCGATAATCTAACTTAATTACCTATCTCTAGTGTTTTCGTTATTTTACTTGATATTAGTGAAGCCTTTTTGCTTCACTAAATTGTAATTTGAACGCAGGCTGTTGTGATGACGTTACAAAAAGTTATCTCTCCAAGAAGGTGCAGTTCTTTAAAGTTCGGTAGGTTTTGCGCCGACGGATAATTAGGTTTCAGACCGCTAATTACGTAAGGCATGAAGAGCACTTACCAGCTTTTTCTTTAACTTACTTAGTGCAAATGGGTAGTCTAGACTTTTAAAAGTTCAGTCAAGTTCTACAACGGATTTATGTAGTAAATCTTCCATCTTTAGCCTTTAGTAAAGTTAAAGACGGGTATAGACAGTTTTCATAATTGATAAAGCCTTTAAGCTGTGATTGCATGCTTGTAATTCTATATCTCGATGGAAAAACCTTAGTGCTTAAGAAAAAACATTTAATTTTTATCAACTATCCCGTTTCCCCAAAAAATGATTAAAATAACGTGTTAATAGAAAACCGTCAGAGGCCTTAAACAAGAAACATACTGTAAGCTTTGTGTACAACTTGTTACGGATTCAACCACAGCTCTTATCCAAAGTGACTGTCATGTTCACGGCATAAAGGTTGCTCTAAATCAGACAAGCATACACGACTGCACATGACATCATAATATATGTAAAATTGTTAACGAGAAACTTTATAAGCATGTACATAAGTTTGTTACTCTTTCACGCAGAAACCACTTAACTGGTTTTGATGAAATTTGTACAAAAGTAGATTATTACGTAGAATTCCACATATGATATTTTTATTTGATTTAAAAAAGGATATAATATATATTATTCTTTACTGTGATAATTTTGACGTTATTAGTTATTATTTCGGGCGGAGCAACAAAACTATAACATCTGTAACATCAGTTTCCATTAAACATAACTCTTCAATGCTTAAATGTTGTTCGGTATCTGATATTGACACAATAAACTCGCTAGGTGCATAATAATCACACGCGAACCTCGTGCTTTAAACCTACAAGGGAAAGTTTGACGTCACCCTCACACTAAAAATAAATACAAGCTCGGGGTTGTAAAAGAAATCGTGTTTGAATAAGGAAACGTTAATCGAATGCTTTATTTGCCTTGACCTCGTTTTGTAGTCAATGCTACCGCTTGCCGGAGCCTATTCACGTATGCCTGCTTGCTTTTTCAAGGACAATTCTGACTTGTAGTTTTGGGTTACAAGTTGTCACATAATTTGTGTTTATGAGAAGGTACTTCCTTGTGAAGGAAAGTCGAACATGTTTAACTATTCATTAGTGTACGTTTAGTGTCGTTATCAAATTTGTGACGTGTGTTTTGGAGGTTCTTGAATCAATATATACGTACGAGTAAGTTATGAGTTTCCTTAATGAGTTGGAGAGTTTTCTATTAATGTTTGTTACTGAGTTCTATTAGATAATCTTGTATGATTTTTTTTCGCATTAAGGGCAAAACTTGAAAGCTCAATCTAGTACCGAACGAGGTTATTAAGAAGATTTAACAAAACCGAACGTAGTACCAGAGTATAGTCTAAATAACTTGTTAGAGTCACAAACTGATAATGTAGAGATTTTTCTACAATTTACTTGAAAGGTCTTCTACAGAAATATGACTATTTGAAATTCAAAAGAATAATGTAACAGTTAAGTAAGGAAAGATAACTTTGATTCCTTATACCAGTGTGAGGCTACGGTCAGCGGAATTTTAAAACAACATTTTCTTTCCATCATTTTCTTTTTCAGACTTTTATGTAACGTTAATTTAAAAGTTAAAGATAAGAAATTATGATCGGTTTTGTATTTTTGAAGTTATAATGAGTGTTTAACTTGCTTATTATGTGAAAATTTTATTATTGTATTTGATTTTTTCTTTAAAGTTAATAATTCACTTATTTGTGTGGTAAGTTGCCAGAAGAGTAGATTACCATATTTCTTAGCGGTTTATAGCCCAAGAAATTAAAACGGCGGCGCTACTGCTATATGTCAAAGAGGCAGTTAGTCCAATTTCCATAGCCTACTTATTATGAAAAAGTTCAATGGGAGGCGCAAAAACTTTGGCAGAAGTCGTTCATAGGAACTGATGTGAGAGCCAACAATTTGACCTCTGAGGATGCTTCAAACCAACTGAAGTGAAGATCCGTCAGAAAGCTCATTACCTTTGCCAACAGACACATTTAACTTAAAAAAAAAATCAAAGCTTCTTGCACAAATGCTATGGAAAGAGTATTTGTGCCGGAGCGTGGGTTCCAATTACTAGGTTTTAAATTAAGGTAGGTACCTGTCGATGTCTAAAAATGTAATTTAGAATTACTCTTATGTGTTTCACTGACAAGTAAAAAAAAATATAATTCCCATTCGTTTGTTTTCTATTCGTGACTTCGAAATCGATGTACTCGTAGTATTGTTTAGGCCCTATACATATGTATGTCTTGAGGAATCAAAATAAATATATTTTTACAACATAAAATCTTATACTAAATTTAAAAGTACATAATAAATATTTCGTCAAAAATATTCGTGCAAGACCCAAACACCCCGAACTTCAATATAAACCATTCCATAACCACATATCCATTTTGCCACAAGTACATTGCTTTTTATGATACAGTACAAATTGAAAAGAATTCATTAAAATATTTCAAGGGATTAGGATTAAAGCATCGTTTTAATCTTAACGTTATTTGCATTTTATCAAACATTGATTGCACTTTGAGTCCGAATTGGAAAACCGATTGGAATTCAGATAGTTATTTTTAATATCGGTTTCGTAGGTATGTAATTTTTTTTTATACGATGTTAATAGCATCCTCTCTTTAATACTTTGATACAGATAAACTCAAAGGATTTTCCTCTCGTTATACTGTATTCAGAAAATTAATTATTCTGTGCCCATAAAACTGATATCTTCTTTCCCTCTCCGTCTCCTGTAGTATTTATTTTCAAATTAAATTTTTCACAATCATTAATCCACTTTATACCTACATCATTGATCCTACATAAAGGTTTAACATCGTTTTCATTATTTTTTACCATCATGGCTTCTCATAAAATGTCAACGTCGAAATTAACACTTAACCTACGTTATAAACACTTAAACCTCGACAAAGTATCCAACAATTTCAGTTTAAAAATAAGCAGTTTATCGTCAATTTCGTTCATTTTAGGCCAGCGAGTAAGTGGGTACACAATTGTATACTTAACAATATCTTTACTATGAAATTTTGAAATAGAATTATAGCTGTTGTGGAAAAGAGATGGTGCTATACAGTGCGCGTAGTGGTGTTTCGCTCTCACGACGATAACATTTATGCTCTAAGAACTGAGTACAGGCACTGGTTTTCCCTATCTCCCCTAAGCTTTTTGTTTCCTATGTATTGTGCCCGCCATGTTTATTTGCATTCCGTGTACATTCTTTAGCGTTTCCTTTTTAACAATTAAAACACACGCAACTTTTAATACGTTTGTTTGTTCACCTATGGACTTTGTTATAATGAAGTCGTTTTGTGTTTGATGTTGAAAAGCAATACCATTTTGTGTTAAGTCTTTGTTTAAGTTCTAAAAAATTTAAAACTAAGTTATAAAAAATTTAAATGCTTATTTTGATAGATGTCTAAAACACAAGAACCTACAGATTAGAACTATGTAAAATAAACCTAATACAGGCAAAACATAAATACGAATATTATGAAAAATGAAACTAGCACGAATGTGATGCCTTAAGATAAGGCCAGTATTCTAGTTGAGCCCATAACAAATTGTCGCCAAGTAAAAATAACGCGAAAAGAAGCTACCGCGACAATTTATTCGGTCTATCAATCTCTTTTCCCGCAATATCATATTACGACGTGAGAAACGGTATTTATGTGGTAGTTGTTGAGCTTAAGATATATAATATTATATACATATACATGTAGGAACGAAACAATTTTGAAATAGACTACTAATACAAAACTTTCTAGGATCAAACTTCTTAAAATCAGTTAAACTGTTTTGAAGAAGAATTTATAACTGAGCATGGTTGGATGCAGAATCTAGTGCTGAGTTTTGGATTGAGAAAAATGTACATCACAGTCCTGAACCAGCCTTTTATGAAATTACTAGCTGTTGCCCGCGACTTCGTCCCCGTGGATAGAAGATGATAATATAAGTTATGATTTCTACCTGCCCTGTTTTTTTCACATTTTCCATTGTATCTTCGCTCCTATTAGTCGCAGTGTGGTGGTTTATAGCCTAAAGCCTTCCTCGATGAATGGTCTATTCAACACAAAAATATTTTTTTTAATTTGGACCAGTAGTTCCTGAGATTAGCGCGTTCAAACAAATAAACAAACTAACAAACAAACTCTTCAGCTTTATATATTAGTATAGAGAGATTTGGAAAAAGTTATAGTAAAAGTCCATAAGTAAAGTAATAGTAACAGCTATCTCTTAATTTATGATACCCATCTATTATGTTAATGTTGGTGGTCCAAAATCAGGATATACTTCAGCACGTTTGGGCTCCCACAAATAAGTATTGGAAGGCATAAATCTCCCATCACACATAACGGGACACATACAAATCTTCGTACGTGAACCATTGCCATAACATTACTCATCGTAACTTCGATCTATTTTTGTTTTGACACTTAGACATAAACAATGAAAATGGATAAAACTTTACCAATAACCACCAATATACCTAGATACATGATTTAGTTGAATATCTAGAAGTTTTTTGTTTTTCTTTACTGGTTCCTTGCCTAGATACTATCTGAAGTATCCAGATAAGTGGTACAAGGAAAATAGGTTTTGGAAAGGGGTAATGGATAACCTGTCTTGCATGGTCCCGGGTAAAAGACAAGTGGGAAGTACCTACTCGATGGATTTGGCCGGCAAGCGTCTAATATTTTTTTATTACATAACCCTCCGCTTTGCCCAGGGCGAAGAATATTTTCCCGGATATGAGCAGGAAGCATTTTAATGGCAGAAAAAAACTATCAATTTTCTGCTTTGGGACATTCTGACATGTTAATATGAAAAACGAGAGATTATATTCAGTTGTCTATTTTCATAAATGATTGAGTAATTTTGAATCTCTGATTTTCTGGAGTGATCGATTGCCTTTTCTTTACTATGGATTCAGAAGGGGGCTCAATCCAGTCGAAATTCTACCGGAATAGCCCCATTTTGTAAGGTAGATGTCACATACTTAAGAAAATTAATGACACTGTTTGCAACGTAAGCTTTTGTCAAGCAAAAATATTACTTAATACGGCTCGATATCACAATAGGCCTAACTGTGCACACTAATAATATTTTCGTCCCAAATATATAGCCGAAAAGTTTTTATACCCGTAGTTCCAGTATTTTTATGAGTTTTCCGTCAGAGGTACCTTTGAACGAGTTTTCCTGTATTGGTGAATTCGTATGTAACACGTTACATGGCTATAGTTATTTACTTAGTTTTATATCACAACAATCACAACTGCTATTTATTACTCGAATACGACTGTTTCCTTTAACAGCTGCGTTCGACGTTTAGTTCGTGAACAATGTTTGTTATTTGTGGCTTTTCGTTCTTGTAATTTGATTTCCTGATGTATTTTACAGGCTCTTTTTAATCGTAAACAAATATTGGAATACCTTTGTAAGGTTAGTTTCTGCTTATAAAGTATCTCACTTAAATTTTAATTTAAAGTGTTCGAAAAATAAACAACCTTAATTATAGTAATACGTACTAACTACACTAATTATAGAAATAAATATGTTTTAACAAAGATTTGTGTTCATATTATTAAACTGTACCTAGAGTTATCCCGTGTGTACACGTTTAACAAAGCTTCCGAGCTAAACAATAAGAAATGACGTATCTTATTTTACACCAGGTCTATTGAGGTATAATGCCGCCCAATTATCCATTTCCAGAAGTACATTAATAATACAGTGCCCACACAACTTGCGCTAAGTGATAAAATATGTATTCCCCTCAATTTTATGGTGGATAACAGTTAAATCGATATAGCGTTCCAATTTTGCACGTAATCTGGAGGCCCGATCTATTTGCAAGGACCCTTTCAAAGATTTCGAAGGTAAGTACATGGTATTTACCTACTTATGTAGGGATTTCGAAGTCCTTTTATCAAAAAATATAAAAAAGAATACTATACTCATGTATTGTTTTGTTTTATCAGGGTAGATAGTGTCGCGTAAAAGGGATTCCATCAGGCGCCTGGGAGTGTTATCACAAACTACATTGTGTTGCACTTTGCTGTGTGGCACTCAATTCTCTGACGTCACATCGTAGGAGACAATATTGACGGGAAATTTTATAAGGACAAACTGTTCTCGTTATCCAATAACCGATTGAATGAGGTAAAGTGAAAAGCAAAATATAACCAGTTCGATTAGGGTAGCGTCGCGCCGCCGCGTCAGCCCGATTAAGGGCTCCGGACGAGTCCGAAACTAGTCGGGTGATCTCGATACGAATACGCGTGAGTATTAAATAAATAATTCTGAAAAAGTTGCAGCTCACAAAATATTTTGGAGTTATTGCTAAACCATCAAACAGAGCCTTAAGAACCTAAATTATATTAAAAGTATTTTCTTCTCGGTGCTAACTTAATTCATAAACCTATTGTAAAATATGTCACGGTATGACCTTAGTCAAAAAATAAAGTTATTCAACTAAGAACACAACTATATATACAACTATTCACAATTGAAGATCGTATTCCAGCCCTAGACTCATTCTGTTCTTTATCGTCTTGTTGTGTTGCTGTTTTTCTTAGCAAATCAAGTAATAACTCGGTTTCCGCCGATTTGGAGTACCGCATAACAGATCAAAGGTCGCATGAAGTAAAAGTATGACTATATGAATAAGTCGCAGAATCATTGCTGTTTTTGTCAGTACACGTTACTTACGAGTACTAACTATTTTCCAAACATTGTACGATACAAAATAAAGTATTTACAGCCAAATCAACAAGGCAAACGTTTCATCATATTCATACAAGCATCTAAACGACTCACCCCAATTATTATGTTTGGAAATAAATAAAAGCCGTTGTTCGTATTTACCTTTTCAAAATGCTCATTAAATAAGTAATTACGCCCTTACGTTACGTTATACATGTTCCAATAAAGTCGTTAAAAATAGAACGAAATTATCGGCAATCACGCCCTCCCCATGAACATCGCCGCTTTCCCACAAAATGTATTTTCGTCATGGTTTATGAGGATATTAGGCGTGTGACGTCATCGTGTGGGGCGCCCGAAGCTGAACTCGTATGGAGTGAAGGTAATGGTAGAGTAGTCCGCAAAGACAACTAGTTAGCCAACAAATTATCGTAGTTAGAAGTCAGTCACGCAATACGCTCTTAGCTAATTTATCATGTGGACTAGGTGCGTCGGAACCCGTCAGTGTTGGATAACTCCATCTGTTCCAACTTTGCTGCTATTGTTGTTGGATTAACTGTTATTGTTACTTTTGATAAGGCAGATGAAAGGGCTAGAGGACTTAACTAAACTAATCTAGACTTGTCTATCCTTTTTATATGATTAGGCGAAGTCTACTTGGTGGTAGTTGGTGGGGTTAGTTTGCTAAATATGTTTTTGTTATTTACGTAGTTTATGAACGTTTTCTTTACCCCTACCACGTGCATGCTTTTTATTAGGATTGTTATGTTCTCTAAAGCAATATAACTTTTATCGTTAAAAAGATTACTAATACTGTTCTGCAACGATAAGATTACGCGGAAAAGACTATGACGCTGTTCACAAAAACCTTAAAGCTTCCTTGAACTCAGAGTAAACGTACAACATTCATCCAATTTCAGAAGGCACAATGTAGAAAAACCTCTTTCGTCAGGATTTATCTTAACATGACAGGCTTATAAATGGAAATCTCGACTTATAGGTACACGTACAACCAAAGTAATGGTTAGAAAAAGGATACAACGATAATTCCATTTCTTTTCTCCAAACCTCATTGCGTGTATGTATCATGTTGTACACATTACAAATATTTCGGTGCTCATATATTCTTGTATATTTACGTGGGTCGCACACAGGCTCAAGAATAACTCTGCCTTTAATGTTAAGGGAAACTGAAAAGATTAAGTTTATGTGTGGGTGAGCGCATCGGTCGGGCCTGCGAGAATTATAGCGTGTAAGGACGCACAAAATCTGGGAACACGTTCTGTTGCGTTGTTTGACCTGTAAACCTTTATTTGAAGGTATAAATGGACTCTGAAGCTTTATTTGTTTGAAGAGAAAAAATAGTATAAAGTAAGCTTATAGATAATTCAGTTTTCGTTACTCCTCTATCCTTCTAAGTTTCTTAATATCCAAATCCATACGGATTTATGGAAAATACCCAAAACATCTATATTTAGGCACGTTGTCAAATAGTTTGTTTAATTAGACTTTGAATATTTGATTCCCAAGACACACTTTTTCATTAGGCAACGTGATGTTGCAAAATTTTCTTATTTAACCGTGAAATAGCTATTGTATTCGCATTTAGGTAAACAATCATTTAATTCAATTAATAACCCTAACCAACATATTAAGTGTAAAATATTGTATTTTGAAAAAGCTTTTTACATGCAAACGACACCCAATTACACCAAACATGGGTAATGATAGATGTTTCTGTAAGCCGAGTCAGGCAACTTACAGACGTTCAGAAATTCAACCTCTGTCTAATGTTATTCTTTATACCCTTTTCCACTAAAAATAGACACATTGAAATAGTAATTTTTACTTAACTCTTTGCGACCATATAGCAATGTTCATTCAGTTTCGATGACTACCGTTTTTTTATCGATACCTACTGAAATAATTTAGTTTGATGCATTATATTAAAAAAAACGTTGAGCAAGCAAGCTCATTTTGTTCGTAATTGTTTTTCTCTGTCCTATTTGAACCCCTAGTTTGTAAGAATGTACGTATGCTATGCAGAGCGACTGCCGTGCTGCACTGCAACCCGCATTTTTATTTATCGTCCGTAACATTTGCCCCGCGTTTCGTTTTCGGCTAGGAACTTGCTACACTCCTACAGAGTAGAAATATTATTATGTTTACATGTTGCGAAATTGAAATCTTACGGCATAGGAGAAGGTAATAGAAATTTTCGCAAATATACTTCATAAAAATTAAATTTCACGAGTGAAGAATGAACACTTTTAGTTCGTATGACTCGAGATTTTATATGCATGTGGCGAATGGTGACGGGTGGACTTCAGTAAAGAAAGGACAACAAGTAATGAACTAAAGACAGCTCCCTTATGTAATAAGGTATGGTCTATCATCATCATCATCCTGGCCTTTTCTCAACCACGGTGGGGTCGGCTTAAAGTCTAAACAAATGCAGCTGAGTATCAGTGTTTAACAAGGAGCGACTGCCTATTTGACTTCCTCAACCCTGGTACTTGGGCAGACTTTCTCAGTCATGACGAGTGTCGATTAATGTAAATAATAGACTGGACCAACAAATTATATGAGTTCTGAAACACAAAGGAACTCGTTATGGCATCGGTCAATATATGACCACGAATATATGGACCGATTAAATCAAGCATAACTTAACCTTTAAGCGATCCACATATGCAGTTACAGTTTAGCCACGAGCTTCTATTTTATATTATATGTACAATTTTTTTGTTTACTTGTGTTGTGCATTTAGCTATCAGTGTTACATGTCGATCAACTTTTATTTTTGTACATTTTATATGGATTTTTCGTGAAAATTATACTCGTTTGCAAAGTTAAATTACCTTTAAACACTGTGTTCGTTCGTTTATCGACTCATATTACGAGAACTCGTGTTATGTGTTGGAATTTAAACTTAATATGCAAGCTATTTGGCTGCCTCTCAATATCACATGACAGTACATAGCCGCTGAGTACACATTGGGATATTAGAAGCTTACGCTACTCTCGATTTACACATGATATGGGTTTCATTATATTTGATTACATATAATTATTGTTGGGAGCTACATCAATAACCAGAGTTGTAGGGATCACTAACATTATGACATAATAACAGCGACTCGCTGAAGGTACGGACCGCAATCCCTTAAGGGACCTCCGTAACTACGTTGAATTCTGGAGTGGTGAAAGTCAACACTTCGAATACAAAGTTTTTCTTTGAAAATATGAGTTCTCTCTGAGGATTCCGTCGTTATTGTTTCAGCGGTAACAAAAACCCGTTTTAATTAACTAACTTTTAAACGAACAAAACAACTCTTTAAGCTGCATTAGAAAGTATGTGGTATTTCGGTACAGAGGATTAAAACAGTTAAGTGGCACAGTTTGTTTAAGGTTGGACGTAATATTTCATTAAATAAGACCACACAAACAGGACCACTCGAATTAACATTTACTACGCCGCAACAAACAATGCGAGCCCTAATTAAGAGCTTCAAATAAAATTATGCATTTATGGCAGAGTCGGGTACTTGTGCGGGACGGGCGACGTGCTGAAGGTGAATTGAAAGTGTAGGGCACGTAACACTACTACTTTGAACATCTCTAAACTGAATATGTAAATAGTCTAAAACTACATGCGGGATAAAAATCTAAGTACAGGCATTATTTCTGTTGTTAACTTGATGAATTAGATCATATTGGACAACGAGGCAAAAATGTGGCTGAGCCCATACCGCCATAAAAAGCGGTTCGGAAGCGGTCCATTCCACATCACGGAGTAGAGCAATAAACATGATAATTGTAATTTAACGCGCGCCGCCTTGCTCGTATTTTCTGACCCCGCAATATTCTGTCATGCGGCTGCTCCCGGGACCCCATGATCCTGTCACAACGCTTAGCGACCCTTTGAAATACCCCAAATTTTAATTAGAATATTGTTAACTTGTATCGGCGGTCTCGTCGTATTGTTTCGTACTTAAGCCTATCAAATTTTCGTGGTTAGTAAGCCAAGTCTGCCGCAGAAATGAGATTCAATATCAACTTTGTACTTTTATGAAAGGCTTAACTTTAGCAGCTGGATTACAGAGGCTTGTGCAGGTAACGAAATCTGTCATAATTTTTACTTTATTATTGTGCGAGGGTTATGAGTTAAGTGGGGAAGTAATCAAGGAAATTATAAAAGTGATTCGAGAGTTTCGAAGGTAGCTGAGGCACCTATACAAACCGAGTCCGGCGGAGTTTACGTGACATTTCAATTAAACCTCGGATTTCGCTAATGAACTTGCCCTCTCTAGCTAAACTTTGCAAAAACTCCGACACCGACCTTTGAGTTCAATTGATTTTAGTTCTTCGTAGTCGCCTCAAATGTCAATATGCTGAAAGCTTTTATAGGAAAGTATCGGAGGAGTGGGGGCGGGATTCATGGAGCTTTTAGGTCTGTGAAAAGGGACACAATAGAATTATGTGGGATAACACCTACGACGTGGGAAAAGTGTGACGCACTAA
Organism: Trichoplusia ni; assembly: GCF_003590095.1. NCBI lineage: Eukaryota > Metazoa > Arthropoda > Insecta > Lepidoptera > Noctuidae > Trichoplusia > Trichoplusia ni. Next base: position 3,741,540 of record NC_039481.1, read on the forward strand.
ATGTTTAAAAGAGCGGAGCGCGGCTTTACAAAAAGAGCATTGAAAAGTGAACATCGTGTCAGCACGTGCTAACGCAGACGACACACATTTAATCTGCAGCGCACGCCCGCGCCTGTTCCACGGCTGCGGGTACCTGGAATTCCAAAGGTGGCGAACTTGATTGACAACCTGCGAAAAACGGTTTTTTCTTTACACCTTAGTTTTTTAACCTGTTACAATATTTGGTAAAAATATGAAACCTTCTTCAAGCTATATTAGTTAACAGCTTTGGGACAATTTTTACATTTTTATGCCGATCGGTAATACTTGGTAATTAATGTTAATGTCATACAAAATTCCAATCAAAAACTAAACCTGGACCATTAATTATTAAATTTAATAATTACTGTTCAGCCTTGCATCTGTTTCCAGTAAACTAAAATAGAATTAGGCTCTAGCGCTAATATCATCCAATTGCAAAACTAATTTGCATATTTTATAATTGCGACCTGACTGGATAATACCCGTTATGATCAAAATTATGAATATTATTATGCATTCGAGTATAATTATTTCGTAACGCGTTATTTAGATTTATCTCAAACTGTACGAACTTCCCTCCTTTTCCTGTTTACATTTTCAATACCTTATGCAACATTTATTTATATTTGATTTTTCCATTAAAATAAGGAAAACCAGAGCACGCAAAATATTAAATAATCATCCTAACATAAGGTATCTTACAAATACATATTACGCAAACACCCTCATATACAAAATCTGATCATAATTATGTTTATTTGTGCTCAATCACGTTTTGCCGAACGAAGGCCGACAATGAAACTTTTCTATCAGAAAGATTACGTCACGGAACCCGGAATAGACTTCTTTTAACCAGATTCAATAGCAGCTTCCCCTGAGATAAGTAATAAAATATTATCTTTCGTTGTTATTCGTTTACGAGCCACCGGACAATTTCGTCGATATAATTTTATCATAACTCCAAAATTATGCTAATGAAGCCGGGGCAGATTCAGCGATTCGTTATTAAAATGCTGATTGGTGGATTTTTGTGCTGATGTTACGATAACGTGCTTAAGACAGGATATTTTTTAACGATATTCATCTTTACATGGTTAAATAAGTTTGCTTTTTGAATAATTTATGTGATGTTTTCTTTAGTTTCCTTTTCCCATCATGGTTGTACTGTTATCGATTTAGATCTTTATGTGTAAGGTCAAAAACGTTTGCATACATTTTCTGGAAATTAAATATTCTATAAATCTAAAAATATACTTATAATTATTAACTTAAATATTCAAAAGGCCTTCAAGGGTTGTATCTTTTTCAAACAAATATGTTTTTTCACTTGTGTTACACAAACCCTGTCATTTTGTAAATTGGGCCACACAATTAATAATATCGATACAAGCTTTTCTTGCAAGGGTCTTCATTAAGCTCTTTTTAATGTAACCCTTTCACATACCTACAATATTTAATTAAATAATAACTGATTAAACATGATTTTGTGCCGAAAACACAAAGTACTTTGTTCGGATAAGCCTTTCTATTGATTTCAATGAATAAAAGTTCGACCCTTTTCCCAAATTCTCCAATAAAATAAGTTTTCTGAATGTATAACTTTGCGATACTTATTTTTTCCAATATAAAACTAAAATTGGAGAATCACAGTTCTTGTGATCTTTACCTTCGCAAATACCCCAATAGAACTCAAACAAGTAACGAAGTTTAAAACTAAAATCTGTTGAAATACATACTTAAACCTTTTGGTATTCGCGTTGAAGGCTCTCTAATCATTTTGAACTATGAAAACTAATGTAAGTAGTGCTATCGATCAGCGCTCTTATTGAGTGGCATTTAATTAGAGTGGCAAACGTTGTTCGCAGTCCAAAGGCAGCGCTTAAATCGGTAAGTTCAATACCAGTTGAGATCGAGTTCCTGTTGGGCGCCAATAATTAAATGTGCGCGAATGTTTATTCATGCATTTGCAAACTTTATTTAAGCTTCTATTTCAATCAAAAGAGGATAGAAAAGTCTTTGAATTTATGAGTACAGTCCTCTTTCTAATTTTCAGTTTCTATAAAAACAAAAAAACAACTACCAGGGTAAGATATTACATCTTTGCGTCGCGGACACAAAACGCCCAGACTCAGGATAAGCATTCGTGGATCACGCAAATGTTACGCGGGGATCGAACCCATGACACGTCAAGCACAAATTTTGCTTGAGCAATAGCAGTATCAATATCTACTAATAGTAGATAGTTTCTGACTAACGTACTTATTATATAACGTATTTATGAATAATTAACAAGAAATAATATCGTATTATTTTGGAGGAACATGGCGTATATTTACTCATTACATAAAACAACGTATTCATAACAACGTGTTCCATATGTGGTTATGTGTACGTGCGTAAATTAAGCATCCATATATTATTAAACTTGTGAAATACGGTCTTAATGAAAGCGACTACCATAACATCAAAACCATACTTTGCGAAAGTGAGTTGACAAAATCTAAGTAATTAGACAAAATCTGTTTGATGTTCGCACAAGTTTATGAAAATGTTTCGCTCGGAATTGTCATTTTACGTTTCCAACGTCTCGGCGTTAAAATATTGATGTGTTACCTACGGCTTTACAGAGAACAGAGAATATTCATAAGTTGTTTCTTGTTACGGTCTGGTCATAACAGGTGCCGTGTGTAGGCATGTATGTAGAAACTTTATTAGGTCTGTAATCCCAACACGTGTACTCCCCGTACTAAAAAAAATATAGTATTTTAACGATACATTTTATTGAAATACATCAAAGAAAATTCTACGAATAGAATTTCTTAGGCTTCGTGTAAGTTTATTTTCCAGAAACTTACACAAGTTAATTATGATTTAAGAAACTTATGTTAATAGAAAATATCTTTAAATATTATCTTTATTTAGGCGTGGCTTAGTATTATACTAGGCAACGCCTTACATTTTTTGTAAAACAAGCTGCGTAGACTTCGCATAAAAAAACAATAATCCTATTCTATTCGATATGGTAATCTCTTTCCGATAAACGAGAAATAAAAACAAAACTCTATACAAATCTAGATTAAAATTCTGTCTGTATAATTATGTAGAGTAACTGGAATTAATTGAAGGCGTAGCTAGGTAAGCGGTGTTGCGGTGCAGCGCGATGCGGATTAGGAACCGTTGTATGGAAAACCACACATCCCTACACTGCAGCCTGTCCATTTAGCCGAGAGGGACGTGCCTTGTAAGAGTACCAACTATAAGAGGCATACACGATAGTGCCTATTGGAGTAGCGTCCAGTAAATCCAATGGACTGGCAACAAATAATGAAATAATAAGGTCTTTCTTTGTCATTTTTACGTACCCTTTGCTGTATTTAACAGATATCAACGGAATGAGAATGAGCGGAGTCTGGGCCTAAAATGGGCATGGTAAAAAAGTTCTTCAATACTTGCGTAGGAAAATAATGGCGTAAATTAACATTTTAGTTTAACACCAGGATACCTAGGCATCTCACATTAAAGATCTTTTAGGTTTACATTACATCATTCGGATTTTGGATTGGATGGCATGCTCGTGAAAGTACTTCTACACAGGCAAGGCAAAGTTAATGTAGATGTACCTAGCTAACGTATTTCTTTATTCATGCTCTTTTTGTGTTGCTAAGTAAGCTACTTACTAGTTGCTCCATCAAGGCGAAGTGCTTGTACGTACATTATACAAACATCGCCTGAAGCTATGAGTACATTACCGAAGCACACTGCCGTTAAAACACGAAGAATGCGTCCACTTTTATTGGTGTAACTAGAACAGCTAGAAAGAATTAGTTATCTTGTTTTATATCTAATATACAAAAAGGCTTGTGTGTGTGGTGTTCGAAATTGAACTCCCCCGAAAAGGCTCGATCGATTTTCATGAAATTTCTTGGCGTATTGTGCAGGTCTGAGATCTTTCATATCCACTTATTTTATTCCCTAAAACTCATTTGTATGCCAAAACAATGTTTTCTGGGACAGTTAGTGATAATATATGATAGATAATTATAGACGTAATATTTTCGACTTACTCATATGTATAGAGTCTGTACACGTTACGAACGGAACATATTATTAATTAAACATATTCGTTAATTGACGGATAAATAATACATGTATAGTATACACCAAGTTGACTATTTAAGTGCTTAGCCATATACACCCTTATTACAATCACTTTTAGTTGCATTTCCTATATCATTGTTACACCAATACATTCTGCGGTCGGCCGCATATTGAACACGCAGGTAGCAAATCAAATATAGTGAAACTTGTGCGGACTGACAATCTCTCCGAGTTTCCGTCAATCCCAGTTTGCTAAGGAAATTAAAACTCGTCCGAAATCCGTACTGTACTGTTAACTGCAATATCAGACTATATATTGTAATGATTTTCGGCGATTCAATGAGACCGAATGTTAGACATGTAAGTACATCATATATATTCTTGAATGATATAGTGATGTTTTTTTTATCCGACCCCTGCACTAAGAAGTTTAATCTTTGTGTTCCAAGGGATTTTAAAAAGAGATTTTATATGGTTACCTGTCAATTAATTGCGAAATATTAACCACTAATAAGTATATAAGTACAGACGCTATTTTTTATTATTTTCGCCCTCCTTTTATATTCTCAAGTAGTCAAAAACGTTTTCCATTTTGTGCAATCTGGAATCTCACTAATATTAAACATGCGAAAGTATATGAGTGTATTTGTGTGTGTGTAAGTTTGTTACTTCTTCTCGCTCAAAAGACTTGATTTCAAGGTAATTTTGTTTTGAGGTAGCTGAAACCTTTAACCATAAACTTATAAGCTAATAAATTTTAACCGACTTAGATAAATGATAATAATGTTTTAGGAGGTATCGCTGACACGGCGAAGCCGCAAGCAACAGCTAGTAGCTTTGTAAAGTATTTTTCGATCGATAACCATTCACAAAATAATTGAAAGATTTTTTTGTTATTATTGACGATTTAAACCATGTAGAGCAGGAAATTACAGAGCGGTTGGCACATTGTAATACCGAGCAGTACTTTCGGCTTGTTGCTGGGCGGTCGCTGCGACACTTGAGAATTTAATTTTATAAATGTTATGATACTTTTACATATGGCTTAATCAAATATTAAGCGAAATATTAAAACAAAGAAGTTTCTGTCAAAATCAATTTGAATTTACGTTTCATGATCGTTTTAGCCGAGCCCATAGAAAACTTGTCATTGGTAAAAAGAATGTTTAAAAAAAAACATTTCGAATCTTTAAAATTTTGCTTAACAATTACATTCTTAATCTGTGACTCCACGAATTTCAACTTGGCTGGTGCCCACACATTGTTTCATGTAACTAGTTTAATTACGGATCTGTCAGACAAGCAGACAACCAGCACAACTTATACTAACGGGCGAAAGGTTAAGTTGACTCGGCAAACAAGCGTGGGCTGGAAGATAATCTGAAGTTTAATAAACCGTGAAAATAGAATGTCACGAAATTATCCAATCAGATTGAATTGCTAAAACCAGATTCAATCGAAATATCCACGAATGCTTGTTAAGCAATGAACTTTTAACGCGAAGTTAACGAACGAATGTGGAACACGGGTGGGAATTGATTGATTGATTACGCCGGGGAAAATAAAGATAAAGTGTACCTACATGAGAATCATCACTGGTTAACTGATATGACTCACTTGTGAGTGTTTTGATATGAAAATTGCCAGCGCCAGTTATTTTAAAAGCGTTTTTGTCTCAAGGACGAGATTACCCCAAAGTGTATAAAATATTTTGTGGTCTCACATAAAAGCTGTGGTTCAGGCGTACGCTAATTAAAGAGTGCTTACAGAAAAGGCGCATATTTTCAAAGGTTACAAAGACAAATTTTCGTTGCAACAATATTTATACTAAAACATTTATTAATCTTTTCATATTTAAATACTCCGCTGTACCGCTCGTCGCAGAGTCTGATTTGCATAAGGGTCTCAAAACAGGGAATTAGATGAAAAGGTGCACTTTCAGTTTTAACTCTAGAACTGTGATAATAAGAGTGCATGTAAGTGTTTTTTTAAGAAATGAAACGTTGCATAATCCGCTATATAACTGGCATTTTAATGATTGTCACCAGTGTTAGATGATTTTGTAACATTATATTATGGTCGGTTGAGCCGACAGTCTTAGAAGGTACTAGAATTATAAGATCAACAGAGGTAACGAGAGCTAGTTATGTGAACTAGTAATTCATTTCTATCGGGTTATTATAGACGTCACAATTTTAAACTGCCTACTTGCAGGTAGTATTTAAAAATAATTTTGATTTTAATTATTCACCAATTTCAGAATATTTTAAATTCTATTTAATAACAGCTTTCGAACTGGTTACAAAAGTATTAAGCCCTTACGTGTACGGAATATTGACTAGTTATTAATTATTTTTTACCCAGTATTTTTAAAGGAAATAATAATCAAAAAACATTTAGCGTTTTTAATAAATTTTACTCCGAAATCGAACTCCCAGAATAACGTACATGTAGGTATCGCGTATAAAGCTGTCTGCAGTGTGGTGTAGCAAGTGTTCAAATATCAATTTGCAAAACGATTCAGTACGAGACAAGAATGCTGAATATTTATATTGTTATTTGAGATTGCATATATTCTCCTTAATTTTTCATGTTAAGAAAGCTTTATACTAAAATGATAAATTTGAGCATAGAATTATTATATTAATAAATAACTGAAGAATTTAAATAAAACCTAATTAAAGGCTCCATTACCTTGAAGATGAACTTCTCTCTCACTAATGGTTATTTTAGCCCAAAATTAAAAACGTGGGCCACGCTGTCGTGATGGCAATTACTGGTTGTGGCGCAAACTAATATTTCAATGCCTCTTTCTTTTTTAATTTTGCGTTACTTTCGCCTTGTTTACTTCTCAAGCATGCGTATTACTCTCACACGAACCCAAAGACTGCTTTGAAAGGAGAATGTTTTAGTGAAAAATTTGGGTACTTTATCATTAAGGCGGCTTTTTAAAAGCCGCCGACAAAAATTCTCACATTCTTAGAATTCAGCGCGTGAATTAGAAATAGGAGTTTTAAAATGTTAAAGGTCTTACTTACCTTTTGAAGGTGAAGTATACTTATTATACCTGCCTACATTGTTCTTAAAATGTTTTAGGGCAAGTATTTTGAAACGAGTTTACTGCCTACCTATAAAATGTTATATTAAAATTATAGTTCGAAGCTGCTGGAAGCTAAACTGTTTTTAATTAAGGAGAGATTATATTTGCGGTACCCTTGCTCTTGGTTTTATGTACTGACCTACAGCTCTCGACTAGCCGTATTAGCCTTCATGCTACAAGAGCCGAGCTTATCGCCATTAGCTGGCATCCTTCCAGCCTCGGTCTGTAACTATCAATTTGCTAACAGAAAAACACAATTATACTGGAATGACTTGAAAGGAAAACACTACAAGCTCGAAAACTTTGTTAACAACCTCAAACTGTCAGGCACTCTTTTGACACAAGGGAAAATATGAAACGCAAAGATACGTTCATTATGGAAGCAAATATCTGCAGATAAACAAAAACAGAGTGGCTTTTATTAGTCATAAACGGCTTTCATTACCTATATCAGAAACACACGAAGACCATAACTAAATCCTCGGATATACAAATTCTAAACGACCACTACAAATAGGCCCGACCTCTCTACCCAATAATAATATAGTTAAGTGCGCATAAAGTCAAGCGACAGAGAAAGGTCAGCGCGGGATTCTAAAGATTCTGTTATGTCAGCTGTTTAATCTTGTGTACCGCTACTTCAAAACAAGTGGAAGCCGAAAATTTAATTACTCTAGCACTCGTAAAGGCTTCCGTTATCTCTCGATCCACATCGAGCCCTAATATGGAAAGCACCTAGAGTTAACCTCATTTAATGGCCCGGCTTTGAACTTGTAAGCCCATTCATTTCTATTAGCTCTTAAGTAGTTAGAAAGACCTGTGTAAGCAATGCTGGAACTCAAGGATGATTGGATTCCGCGGAAAACCCAATAACTCGGTCGTGCAGTCATACAGCGATGAAAAATACGATCAAACACAGAGACGTGATGGATTACCGGCATCCTCACGTGTGTACTCTAGTATCGATAAAATAACCTTTGACGTTATAGATATATCACGGCGCACGCGGACGAGCTCTCCAGCCCTCGGCAGCGGGCGGTCGTGCACTCTGTATCTACGTATCCACTGCGCAATATTTTGCTATTCAGCGCACCACAACAAACAAGTGCCCTACCATTTTTCAATTCACACGTGACTGGAAACTAGATTAAATACTTGAATGATGTCGCTTTCAAATAGGCGAACCGCTACTCAGCGTTTTATCTCCCAAAGTGCTCGGCAGCTGTCAAGGAAGTCCGTTGCATATTTATTCATAAGGAGGTACTGCGAAGGGCCCCGGCGCTCGCTAACCACCTCACATTACATCCTTCGTTCATCCTTTTGACGTGTTTATATGTAACGTTTTCACGTGTAATGTTATTCTGAGTTATGCTCTTTAAACCCCAACGGGAGTTTAAATAATTCTCCCTTAATAGTAGGTCCACATTACAATAAACAGAATAAGTAATTTCTGAATAATTTATAAATAACCTTGTCTAGTATTTAACTACTGTCATTTAATGATACTTAATCTATAAATGACCTAATCTTAATTTGACGTAGCGTCAATAAACAGATATACATTTGATGATATCTCGACACACAGCGGAATTTCCCTGTTTGGTTGCGGCGATATTGATTTACAATCGAGACATTAACTTGTCTGGCAGGACACATTGTTTCAATCTTTATGGTGCTCTTATATAAAGCCGTATCAATAAATTCCGACGTGTGTAGGTGTTTTTTGTGGAAAGGATAACAATTTCTTCTTCGGTTTTTATGTGTGGACTGCTCAGGTGTTTCCTCGCGTAGTAAATCTAACACTTGCGTCGAATTTATTGGTGCACCTACATTGAGTTTGATTGCGGTTATCGTTGGAGGATTATGTCATATGGAGCGGGGTGTTTATTCACGTGACGCACGTAGCCGTCATCGCACACTCGCGGCTGGAGCCGTTCACCTCGCCGCTGATTTAAATATGCAGACGCTCGTATTGATTGTCTCCAAGAATAACGCCCCTTCCGACGTGGAACCCTGAAGCCGGCCGCGCACCGCCGCTCGCGCCACCACTAATCGTCGATACTCAACCTATTTTTGTCCGTTTTGTTAATTACACCCTCCAAAAGTGGCTTAATTCGGCCGAAGCTGGGCTGAACGCAACCAGAGCGAAACGAAACAGATAGATTTTTTAATAATTCTCGTACAATTTTCTGTTTGAATAATATTGCTGACCTTTCCACAATACTTGTATATTGTTCAAGAGCAATTAATGTAACTCGAAATACTTAGCGTGAATACAATGGGTTGTTCTGTAAAGTAGCCAAGTGTGTTCCCCCAAAACACAGGGCAGTAGAAATTCGAAAAGTTATTAATAAGATCATTTGTATCGAAACAAACTTTGGAACGGGTAAGAGACGTTATAACGATCTGATATTAGATTTCATTAAAAACTTTTTAATTACTTACAGTTATATTAAGTGTTCTGTAGGTGTTTTCTGTAGACTTATTAAGGTGTTATATTTATTACTGATAAATACCTGAAACCTTGGATGTTGTGACTACACACGCTAACAAACAATTATAGCTAAAAATGCTGCAGCAAAATATAGTGTCCACTTTTTTAAATAGGTAAATTAGGTCGCCATCGACAAATAACTCGAATATAAGTACCTTGGCCGCAGCGCGCCCAATGTTAATGGGTTTGCTATTATAGTGAAATATGTTTGATATTGTGGTATCTCTGAAAACTAAATATGATGGTAGTTGACCAAATCATGCAAGGATGACAGATTGTTCTTTTGTTTTGTTTATATATGGACACTGAGGCAAGGGAGCGCTAATGGTGCGAGTTAAACTACATAGAAAATAAAACGTAAAAAAAAAATGGTGCTGATACCCATACAAATTACTGGAGTACTAGTGTAGTTTAATGTATTCACGTAAGTTCATAAGCTACAGGCCAGATTTTAATATTAATAAACGTTTAAAACAAACATACTAAAATATCACGAATGGTCTTTAAACGCAACATGTCATCGAATATCTCTTTACATAAAATCTGTTTAACAAATTATTTAAAAGTTAAACAATTACTGCTGCATTCACCCACTATGCTACAATGAGAACAGCTGAATCGTCATACAAGTTTGTTGTGAATGGCTAGCTGATTGGTAATTGTCTGAAAACTGACCAATCAATGCACTCGACACATGCCTTTTCGAGTTCACTCGAGAGTAACGATAATATTAGTGGCGCTATTACAATTTGACGTATTTAAAGCAAAGCTATTTGGTCGCTAAATGTAGTAATTGTTTCTATTCATTTGAACAGTTTTGGTATTGCTATTACTAGTTCCTTTTAACCTATTTTTTTTTTGTTATAAGTAAAATTGGCGAAGGGTGTTCTGCGTAAATTAGTTATACGTAAATATGCTATATTGCTATATTGCTATATTAAATACTAGACAAAATATGATTTGCTGAATAAAACAAACAGTACTTGAAATAGAAACGTGGAACAGGTCATAATATAAATTAATTTTCCAACATTCAATTCGTTTGTCAGTAGAATTCCTTCGCAGAAAAACTAATAAACAAAGACCAATGCAGCAAAGTGCAAAACTGAAGAACTAAAAGTTCAAAACAAAGAAAAAACAATACAATAATCCGAAGCTTTAAAATATAATATTTCCTTCAATTAAAATAAAAGCGACCTTTCCAATCCTATCCAACGACGACCAAGCATAAAAGAACTGGAATTAAAAAAAAATAAGTTCAGATAGCAATGGCGATTCAGAAGTAAAACTCATTGTTTAATATCAGATGAAAGTGCTTAAAAGTTCCAAAATGAAGCGAGAACTGCGTACCGCTGAGGTGCAAAGGCTTTTCAACGATTGACCTAGATTTCAAGTTAAACTGCATCTAAATAGATACCTACCTATGTATTCATAAGCTTATTAAACATTGTGCATGTTAGTTTCGTTTCGTGTTTCAATGTATGAAAGTATCGTATTGAAATAGGTCGGCGACAATTATAATTGTTAATGGGGCAATAATCACAATAATTATGTAATTCCAACACGAATACGCGATATTTTATTGGTGTTATTAATCATCGAATGAACAGTTATTGTTGTGTCATGTGTAAATATTTGACTTTAAAGCCTTATGATATACGATAGCTTGGACAGTTCAATACAAACCTTTTTGGTGCGGATCACTAAAAATTATACTGGATTTAATATTTGAATTTATAATTTGACATCTTTTTTATTTCCAAAAGCGACTCCAATTTGTAGAAGCCGGTACTCTTCGACGTTCTCTTTTTGACTCTCACTGATTTTCAGTATCAGTCTCTCCGATCCGTTAAACCTTATAATCAAAATATGTAGTTTAAATACGATATACTCGTAATTCAACGACGCTATTAACAAGAGAACCAGAATTTACGTCGGCAAGTAATTGTATACGTTAGCGCTAAGGATCGTAGGCGTTGTAACTGAAACCTGAGACGGCCTGAACTAATATTTGTATGGTCTAAAGATATTAGTTTTGAGTCTAGGTGTTCGTACAACGCCTTACGTGTTTGTTTAGTCTTATTCTATTATATAGTTAATCCTTTGGATTACAAATATACTGATAAGCTATCGGTTTCCTTTTCAACCAACTTCAAAGAGTTGTTTGTTACCTCAGAACTTCAGACTGAGTGAACTGGTTTTGTATTTATTTGTCCAGATTTTGACGTCTACTACCACGAGAAGGGAAATCACAATAAACAAGACCGACACTGCTACTAAAGTTACTTGGCCTATAAGCGTCATCCTGAATACATTTCAGCAACATGAGTTGCACATCCTCCACTGGTCCACAGTCAGGACAGTTGGGCAACGAGAACTTTTTCATAAGGTGTGAAAATTGTCGATGTAATGGGGTAATGAAATAAATGATTTCGTTTCTTTTTCAAACGAACAATACTTAATGAATATAATTACCAATATAGACTATAAAATTGTAAGTTCCTGCAACATTGGATTAAAAAAATAAGCGTCCGTTATTTTTTCACAGTACATTACTTGCATTATTCTAGAATACCATACGTACACACAAAATATCTAGAATTTCCGTTAGAATAACTAGATAACCACTTTTATTAGTTCTTGAACTAGCGAAGTGCTTAAAACTTCTTCAGTACTTAAATTTTCAATTTGTTACCATTCTTAGTCTTCAAACTGATTACCGTATCGCAATCTCGTGGAGTTATGTGTAGATCTTGGCGTCCCTGACTCGTTACCAGGAGAACAAAATCCATGGTGAGTCTTCTTTGCAGAAGTCAATCCAGTAAGAATAAGTTTAGGCTTTTAGTTTTCATAGAACTTGATAAAAAATGTTTCGCAAAATAATCTTATGTAAAAATCTAACGTGTCAACTCGATTTCGAATTTGATCTCAATTGGTCCAGTCGTTTGAGCGTGATAAACTGACAAACAGTCATCCATAGAAACTTTAGCTTAAATAACATTAGGAAGGAAATACTCGCATTTGCCGCATTACGTAGCTAAGTATATTTGTCAATGTGTATTGAAGCACACAGTCGGAATAATTAAAGTGATCCTATCTAAATGTTCATTAGTCGCTGACAATGTGCGTATGCCGGTAATTGGTGTAATAGACTATTTCTATGCTAATTGATACGGACTGGGAGAAAAGCGGAACGCAACCCTTTTAGGTATGAAAAGATAGTTTTTGTATTGAACTTCGGAGGATAATATTATGAACATCATAACCACGTTTTGAGCTTTTGAGAATCATAATAACAAGAGAATGCTAGGTAGTCCACGTTATACCTTGAATATTGGTATCTCATTTGCCTGAAACTGTAAACCAGTTTTCAGTTTGGGGTTAAAAGCATTCATGCCAAAACAAACATCGTTTTATGGTAGTTGAAATTTCTACTCGATTCCGCACAGCAAACACTAACATATTGAAACTGTCATATAAGCTTGTATTGCATAGGTAACACCCACTGGGGACAATATGGGCTCTGTTCCGATATTCTAATTAATGCTACAGGTTATTATTATTGCGTAGCATCAAACCACATTGTAATGAAAATTCCTAAACGGTTATTGTTTGTTACAGTGTTATCAATTTGCAGTAAGATACGTGTTTGAATAAACTTGTACATGCCTGTAATAAATTAAAATGTAACAGTTTTCTACCTAATCTTAAAAAACGAAGTAAATAATAGCTACAAAAAATGTGCTTACAAAGTGCCATTGTGGGCCGCTTTCGGGTTTTTTCCCACATTATTTTGTTTTAAAGGAAACCTTTTTTATCGGGTTTTAGTCCTCCATACAAACCCACCGTGTAACTTGTGTAATCAACAATGGTCACGAATGAAACATCAGCGCGTCGAGAAGACTTTGTAAACTGTTTCAGAAATCGCAAAAAGAAATACAAAAAGGAAAAACAGAAATCTAAAAGCATTTCTCTCGGATTGGTTTTAACTCCAAATAGATATAAACTACTATCTAGATATATGTCCGAAAGAATGTTGCTATCCTTCAGTAATTGGATTAAGGACTTCTGGAGAATAACGGCAAGATAGCGAGCGCTCATATCCATCTAAGACTCGACTTCAAGTGCGCTCATGCAGCTTTGAAAATGGTAAGAAGATGAGTAGAACCTTATGTCGTAAAAGGGATATATCTGCATCATTATTATAACTTGTTTATCCCAAGCATAACGAAAATCAACTAGGGAAATTGTAATAGGTACCATAACTTTCCGAATGGAATGGATGTGATGTTTAGATAGGTATGTACTTATTTCATGATTGCTCACTTAAGAAAGGTCAAAAATATATTTAGAGGTCGACGTAAATTAATAAAGTACGTAACTGTTGAGGATTGTTGGTTATCTACAACTTAAGCTCAGATATCAATGAAGCGAGATATTCGATAGTCGAGATGTTTTAGGACCAGAACTCCTTATAGATAGAGGAAAACTTAGTCCAGACCTTTGTAAATTGACCTTTCTTTAGGCTAGTATAAGAACTTGAAAGTTGAAAATACTTAGTTGGTTTAGTTTTAGTTCTGAAGATGTAATTTATTTTCTCTTCTTTTTTTATTCCAGTGAAGGAATTACAGGCAATCAACGTTTATTAAATGCCGGCACCGTGTCATAAGTTTGCGAGCGTGGTTTTGTGATTGCTTTAGCTTTGACTTACAATCCGAGAAAGGGGTTAACATTATTCGATTATGAAATTCAATTCTCAGAAGCAGTCTGTGGTTTCAAAATTTGCTCGGTAAATGGCAATGGGTTCGCCCGCGATTACCCGTCCAAATGAAGGGTAGGTTATATTGCACTGAACTTATATAATAGGTAAACCTTATCATTTCATTTGGAGTATATTATATGTATATAAGCACGTGTTAAGTCCTTCATCACGAATTCTTTACAATTTATACATATCTATACTATAAGTAAGCGAAATTCGGGAGCGCTCCAGTCGAGAATCCGCCGCTACCTCAGCTGGTGATTAAACTAATCCTGTTTTGTAAGAAGCTAATCGGTCAATCCCGATAAGTACGAGTGAGTAAACCGTTACATCTAATATATAAAATTACCGTACTCCTTCGAAACGGCTTTACCGATTTTTACCAAATTATACATGCATATTAAGTAGGTCCGAGAATCGGTTACTAGGTATCTATTTTTCATAACCCTAAGTGATAAGGGTTGTCCACCCTTAATATTTTGTCTCCACCGTGACATCGACTGTTAGGCGGTACGTAGTTCGCCGGGATAGCTAGTCATTTAATTATAGTAGGTAAAAGGGTTATTAAAAAAGTACAGTACCGTAAAACAGGTGCTCAAGTGTTGCTCTTTTCGTCTCATAGCTACAAAATCCACAATCCAAACTGCTATTCAATTAGTCTGTTACACGTTGATGTTGTGTTTATCTTTAAGACGGCACCTCGCATGAATATGCGCAAACGTAAGTGTGTTTGGTTTTGTCAGTTCGATATTTGCCACAGGGGACTGGTGTGCACAACCTAATCCTTCTTAAGCTCATGTGAGCACGGCGCCAAACTCCACAACTGTATTCCCGGGATTTTTAGCCGCCACCCGGGCCACGCGAAACTTAGCTGACACCCCAAATGTATCGGTACTGAATCGAGTCTAAATGTTAAAGTTCATTGATTTATATATGTAGATATGTGTAGGTGTAGTGAAGGTACTTACATGTGGGTTTAGTGGGTATAGTAGAAAAATATATCATTTAAAATCTGTTATTATCATTTAGTGCGTATTTTTAATTTTAAGTACAAAATCAATGTATTTAATCTTACATAGCATATTAGATAAAGAAAAGTAAGAAACATAAACATAATCCTTGTTTTGAATAGGAAAGTCTTAGAAATTCCCTATTAATAGATATTTAATTAAAGACGTTTGATTCTATTTTATTTTTAAAGCTTAAAGGTTTAAATTTATTGATTTTTTCGCCGATCGCTCTCAATATTATAAAACTGCGCAATTGATTCAACATTTCGAAAGTAAAGCTAGGTCTGGATTAAAAAAAAGTGTCGTTTATAAAACCTTATTTTTAAGATAGTCTACACACTTGTCGATAAAATAAAATAAAACCTACTTAAATCTTAATGATATGACAAGAGCTAAGTACTTGGAAAGAAAATATAGTAATTACAGATTGTTTATTCATTAAAAGTTTTTAAAAACCACTGACGAGACTATGAAATATAAACCTAAAACAATGTAATAATTCTGTTGAACTACTGAGAAGGTAATATTCCGTTCATAAATAAATCAAATTAAATTTAGTTGAAAACTGTCAGAAAGCCAATTTAACTTGTTTTGAAATGCTAATACTTATATAGACATGTGACAAACAACAAGTCGGAATACAATATCGTACCTACTTACTAAATAGAATATATTGTAGGTATAATTTATATTAAACTAAATTTTGTTACTGTTTTTCAATTGGCCAATTACTTTTCAAAGACGTATTTTGTTTAAATAAGTTATTCAATAATAATACTGACCAGGCAAATCGTTTGCTTGAAAAAACGCAATCTTAATATCAATAAAAATAATTCATAATAGTAAATAATTTAGGTGAAAACGTAGTCCAACATACGAAGAGCTACGACTGACGGACGAGATATTGTAGCCCAACGTGGGACCTAGATAAAGTGCCTGCCTCACGGCGCAGATACTTGCTAAATATATTTGCTGAACCGTAGCTATTAATAATATCACCTGTCATACCTTTATTGAGCCTCGAACATCATAGTTTCAGCTGTACAACGTTCCAAAAATATCGATTCACGACGAATCCAGCATGTCGGCCGCCCTCTAGGGCAGACGGCTTCTCTCGCTCTACGTACACATAGGACACAACACGTCAAGCGAGATATCAAAACGGTTTCCCGCCACTAGTATTTTAACACATTAAACAGCCATTGCAGTTGTTTTAGCTCACAGAGTCCGAACATAACAAAGTAAGCACTGTTTTTTTGTTTTTATAGGTTTTTGACTTAAGATATTACAGGAAAATGGACTAAAAGTTTCATTATGCCGTTAAATTTTGAGGCGGACACCGTACCGACCTCCCACGCTCGCTCGACCCGACTGACTGAATTTCCCACATTTCCCGGCGCAAGCCTTCACCCCTTGTAATCGAGCACGTTCGCGAAGATATAGTAGCTGAAATCTAGATGTACCTACGTATTGTTTTATTATCTACTGTTCCAATAATATTAAATTCGATTATGTAACGATTTCTGACTTCAATCCAGAATACTATGTCGGTATTTTGGTTATCTAAAACAAATAATACGGTTAAAGATTTTTATGCAGATAAGATAGATATAGGTGGTTCGTTTTTTACAAAACCTTTAATTAGCATGTTAGTGGGTAGTATATTTGTGGCCTTTTAACATTATTGTAACGTAGACTGACGACACCGCTAGTAAATTCTATGCTATATTCGTCTGAAGAAAAGTAATATGGTTATACTAGATACTACAGCGATAATACAAACGAAGTAAGTTGCAAATCATTTAATGTGATTAAAATAACTGAAAAAAATCAACTGCTTTAAATTAAAATTACACTTTAGTTTAGAGTTAAATCGTTGTTTGCAACGAAACTTAAAACATTGAAATGTTCATCGTGTATAGTCTCTGGAGAGTATCAATAAAACTAGGTATGTAATGAAAATATACTTTTTTAGAAAGCTAATTGAGATTAGATATCGCTAGATTTTTACGTGATGGTTTGAGGATATTAATTTTATTAACAAAATAAACTATTTTCACCCTGGTTTAAATAAAGTCTATCTTGTTTTGTTATCTGTAGACTGTCAATGTCAACTGTCAAACATAAGAATAATAATATCAAATGGTGAATTATGGAATAACAATACACAAAACTTATGGTGACGGCTTAAATTTAATCTTTATAATTTGATAATTTCTGTATAACAACATAGTAAATTGGACTGGCATTACTTTTATGCTGTCCAGTATAACTTATTCAAAAGTTTGATCGAATAAAATGGCGCAAGCTGAAGACACCGAACTTCGAGACTTGGTTATCGATGCTCTAGAGAGAAATGGATCGCTGGCGAAAATACGAGCGTTGCTAAGGGCTAATATTTTTTTAGCTTTCGAAGACGAATGTGAAAACCTGAAACAGAACTTGAATTTAGATAACGTGCTCAAGTTACCAGAAGGACTGCTGGCACTATCAGTGATTCATGAATTTTTAGAATTCTGCCGTTTGAAAAACACTTTATTTGTCTACATGTCAGAGTCGCGTCAAGGTAACGAATACCATTATGAAGGGAAGAAAAAACTGGCCGAAAAGCTGAATTTTAACAAGTGTGATATGAAAGAACCTATTCTACTGACATTGATTAAAAATATGTTAAAGCCTCACCAAAAGAAATTTGATTCAAATGTTAACTCGAACTTTTCAAATCATGATACATGTGATGAAAAGAATTACAGGGAAGATGAGAATTGTACTTACATACTCCATGAAGACTCTCAAAGCAGTGCCACAAGTATGTCACAGTCTGACAACTCCTCTGATGAAAAGAACAAGCTCCACTTACGCCTCCAGTTGGATAACTCAGACACAGACACTTCAAGTGACTCGGCTCGTGATAAAACTAATTCTGAGTATATTCCTGGAGATCATATACTTGAGATGAATGAAAAAAGCATTCAAGATAATGTAATTCCTGAAAAGTCCATTGCTAGTGCTAACATAAGGGAACAAAACAAACAAACTCCTCGTGATACTCCAGGAAGTGGGACCTCCATGGTATTAAATGAACTTAAGTTAACTACTAGTAGTAGTGATTCTACCTCATATATAGATATAAAACCTTTTAACTCTCTTGATGAAAAGTTGCTCAATACAGCTGGCTTGCCCCCTGTTAATATAAATGTGAAGGACCAAGCAAAAACTAATGTTGCTCCTGTTACTAATGTGAAAGCTGACCAATTATCTCCAAAATCTCTGACTGTAAGTAATATGTCTGCAGCATCTATGAAAGAAAGTGAGAACAAGATTGTAAAAGAGAATCAAAAGAACTCACTAAGCATGCAGGAATCTGCTAAATCTGAAGGTGATACAGCTGACTTTAGTTATGGTGATGATTTTTCACCATCACCAGTATCTAAATATAAAGATGTACCAGACAAGCAACACAAGTCATCAGAATCTATTCAAGAAAAATCTGATAAGAGTGTAATAAAGAATATTTCAGTAGAAAGTCCACATCAAACATCTCAGAGTTCTCAAAGTTCAGTTTCAATATCTGATGTTGCTGATCTGATTAGTGAAAAAAGTTTAAGTCTATCACATAATAAATCAAGACTTTCTGAAAGTATTCACTCTAAAGGAAGAGATGAACGAAAACAGTCTAAAGTACACAGTGATGACTCAGGAGACTTTACAGAGTCTCCCGTCCCCTCATTGTCCAATTTAAGTCTTGATATCCATAGTGATTGATACATTTTTAGTAGTCATATCCTTTGCTGTCCTAATAAATTAGGTATTATAAGTAAAGCAATAATACTTTAAAAATACAAAGTAAGTTCCTTGAACTAGATGCATTTTTTTAGAATGATTATTTGGGAATAGTTTCTAATGCTGCTGGATATGTATGTACAAATTTACCATGGAGCCTTAAAATAGAAGTAATTGTATTTTGGAAAAATATTGTTGAAGATTTGCAACCGTTGAAATAGAAACCAGTTTCTTGAAACATATATTTACAAAAAAAATAAACAAAATCATAATTTTCTGTATATTTGTATTGTGATAATCTAATTTCTCGTATTACAGCTGTCATGTTTGTAGGCTGTAGTTAGATTTATATGTATATGATAGCTAAATTTTGTGCATTGCTTTGTGTGCATGCAACAGCCAGTGAAAGTTTCTTAAGTTGGGTATTATAGTTTGTAAATGAATCTACTTGTGCTGGATTCCAGAAAGCATTAAAATACTTTTAGCCTTCTTTTGCAAATATTTTGATATGTTCATTGCCAGATTTTAAAAAAACTCACAAGGCCTTTTTTGATTTAATAGGTTTATTAACGATTTTAGATTCACAGGGTTTTTTAATTTTTATGGAATGCAGTCAAGCTATGTTCATAATTAATGTTAATATTAGCTAAATTAGGCATTTAATTACCTATACTGGTATAGTCATTCTTATTTGTTTTTATACCAGCTATCCTGAGTGCCACTGCCTTTTAAAACTTGTTAGTGTTAAAAAAGCGAATCATTCCTTGCTACCATTGAAATGTCAGTGACAGATACTGCTTTGTTAAAATGGTTGTGCCTTATTTATATCGGATTCACCAAGTAACGCGATTGTTCCTTTTAGTACTCAATAACTGATGATTCTAGTCCTAAATGAAATAAAACTGGTTCCGTCCAAATTGCTCCATTATCATGTCTGTTTCTGGCGTAGGTTATTTATAAAACTATGCTGTAACTATCTGTGTACTTTAAATATAAATGTAACTATGTATATTTGTTTGTATTTATGAACCCATTTTGTAGGAGGTTAGCCTTAATATTAGTTTAAATGAAACATCAAATTTTTATAATCAATTTTATTTCACATTTTCTGTAAAGCATAGATTGTAGATATCACGTTTCATTTATGCACACGAGTCAATCCATACCGAACACTGTAACACAGTTGTTACGCTTCTCTATACAAAAGTAACGCTGTTTATGACAATAGATAGCGGTTAGTGTAATCGCATACAAAATGAAAAATATATTATTAAACATATTTACACTTAAATGTTTATTAGGTACATGATTTTTATATGAAAATGGTATAAAAATTACACTTTCATATATTACATACATGCTTCAGTAATACAAATGCGGTCCGTATCCTAACTTTGAAAAAATATAACAATAGTAAAAGCGACAATGCTTCATATAAACAGTTATAATTCTAATATTGTAATTACGTCTTAAAAAATGGAAAATTATCGCTCCAGGCACTGTTATTGATTTCTTATTCACTTACGAGCGGCAATTATTTTAATCTTGAATGTTAAAGAAAAGAATACAGACTTAGGTACAGAAAGGTCTACGACTCATGCCAGATATTTGCTAGTCTACACAAATATTGCAGAGTAAAATCCTTTCGAAAAATTATATGAAAACATAAATATCGCTAAGTATTATAATTTTGCGATAAATTATACAAAAAAAAAATCAACTAGAAATAATAAAGAATTGCAACTAAATTAACACTTAGAATAAGTAAAAATAAATATCAATAATGTACATATGGCAAATATTTGGCTTTATATATCATATAATCCACATGTAAGGAACGTCAGTTTAGTTCACACCTTCACTGCATGGAATTACTGCCGGTATTACCTTATTTCAACCACAATACGTAGTGTTGAAGAGCAATATCACAGAATACCAGCGGGTCGTATAAAATCCTAGTGTATAATGACGTCACAACACAGTCGGGACGTGTCACTATTAAAGCTCGTTGCCCATAGAGCTGTCGTGAGTGAGATTCGAGTCCATGCTTGCGTTGTCAGAGTCCTGACTTTGGTTTCCGCTGTAGTTCGCCGCTTCTTGGAGTCGCATCAGCATGTTCAGCTGTAACAGGTAAGCAATTGAATGAATATACTGTTTGATGAAGCCAAATATGAAAATAGGATGGTAGTAAGTAGATATAGAATTCCTTACCAAAGGATCCTGATTGTTGTTTGTATTAGAATCTTGATTTGATTCTTCAATCCCGATATCCTCCACTGTTATTGCTCTTAGAGTCTGCAAATAATAAAAACGGGGTTAATGAGAAGCCAGCATTATAATTTGTTCCTTATTCTTTCAAGAGTAAACCATTCCCTTCCTCCTTCTGTTTTAAGAAGAAAGTACTGAACCATATACATAGTATAATGAACCAAGTGTGTCCTTTTTTCCTTGGACTATGTTTTTGAAGTCCAGTAACGTACATGCGAATGATTGGGTTCCCTCCAGGGATACGAGGACTTGATATGCTGCAGCGGGTCGACGGCAGCGTGTCGGCGGCGGCCGTACAGCGCGATGCCCTCGCGGACCGCCTCCGACGCGTACGGCACGATGCTGTAGTTCCATACGTCAGCGAACCACGCCTGGGAACAAATGTTAAGTATTATTAGTTTTTTTTACCTAGTTCAAATACCTACTGGTTACCTTTTAGATTCTTATTAAAGATACATTTTTATAAAATTAAATAACTCTTCAGTAGGTCAGTGGTGTTATGGTAACTGGTAACAAAATAGACGTGACACCAAAAAGTAAAACGTACAGGAACTATTCCTGTAGGTCCTTTATACATCTGATTGTTATTGTCAATAGTACCAGCAAGCTGGTCAAAGTCCTCTATTATTTTCCTAGTGAAATTTTATCTACAGTTCATCGTAGGTGGGTCAATCGCAAGAAACGATTGCGGTTTTATCTTGTTTCTGATTTCTGATAGATAACTGTCTAGACATTGCTTTTATATCAAAAACACTTTATAAATGCTACTTGGTTTTAAACTGATTGCTTTTACAATTTAAATAGATAGTATCTAAATATTAAAATTTTGAAGAATTATAACAGAAATACAGTATATTATTAGATACTCGCCAAAATTGAGAAATGACAATTTTCTCATTTTCTCTCGATTTCGGAATTTATACCTAATTGGTGTTCTAAATACAAAGTCTCCGCACTAATTTCCTCTTAAGTACACCTTTTGATACTTTCCGATACTGCTCACAGCATAAGGATGATGTGATTTTTAGAATGAAAAGTAATATGTCCATGTGCTTACCTGACTAGCCTCCAAGTCCATGGGGCAGGCGAGGAAGAGCCTGGGTCCGACGGTGACGTCGCTGGAGGAGTGCGCCTCGAGGAAGGCGTTGAGCGCGGCCCACACGCCCGGGAGCCACTCCAGCACCGCCGCCAGCGCGGGCTCGCGCCGCCCCAGACGCAGCTCCAGCGTGAACAGCTTGCGTCGGAGGTACCTGGGGACGATGGTACAAGTTAATCATATTGGCCAACTGATGCCTGTAGACTTTTCACAAATAATAAATGTAATTGATAAAACGCCTTCACAGACTTAGTTATACAAAATGGTAGAATCAGACAAGAAAGTAATGAACTGAACATTAAGCTGAAATTGGTTGTTCAGCTCCTTCTTCAATATTGCCGTCAAGCAAGTTTTAGAAATGAGGCTTGTGATGTTAAAGTTCTTTTGTGTTTTTTTTATAATATGTCAATACTAGCTTTATTGCATTTTTCTTGAGTTCACATGTCTTGTAACTAAATCTGAAAACGAGCATCGTTGGTAGACTTACCTAGCTAAGAATCCCTTGACGGGCTCCATGTGGTTGGCTGTGAGCAGCCACCTGAAGTTGTGATGGAGCTGCAAGTTCGTTGTGTTGCACGTAGCTTGGGACATTGTACCTGTTCATAAAAAAAATGACAAGTATAATAATTATAAGAAATAGTTCAAGTACAGCATAATTTCCCCGTTCTTCAATAGTAAACACTGCCTATTGAATAAGTACTTGCAAAGGCGTTCCATAAACGGTGTTACAGGAAAGAGAATTCTATAATTCTTTCCCACGATACTTTTAGTTCGGCGAATGCTATAAGTAACTACTACTTACTTATGCCGTTATTTCTAACTACACATGTACATAATTGATATGACATGTGTTCAATAATCTTCCCGGTTCTACCTAATAATAATAATAATAACTAGGCCTACCTATTTAAGGATGTATTAATAATCATTGAATGACATAATTCAACCGTTAAAGGACATGCTACTGAGTAAGTTATTATGAATTGTAAAAATTATAACTGGACATGTAATGTCGTAAGACTTATAAAAAACAGTTTTCAAAACGATTTGATTTTAAGTGTAAAGTAAAAATAACACTCCAGCCATATACATAGTTTTAATTTTAAACTAAATCAAATAAATACCTATATCTTATACAACTTCCACACATTTTTCTTTGGGCTTAAGCGGTGACGGCGGTAAGAGTTGTAAAAACTTGAATGGCATAGGAAAAATAAGGATGCTATGTCTTTTTGAGTCAACAATTCTGTCCAAAAGATGCAGGGGAAAAAATACGCTTATTTAATAATAAAAAATAGAGACGATTTTGAGAAGAAATAGATCAAACAACTAGTTGAAAAGGGTATATATTTTCAGAGTATACTGTTCAACTCTAAAAATGGCCTCTTTTAGACATAAACCGGGATAAATGAAAGCAGAGAAGGGAGGCCTTTTCCCTGAAGTGGAGCACTAATATTAATTGTTTAACAAGAGGTATAGTGTAGGCACTGACCGATGATGACGGGCATGTTCCTGTTGTCGGGCGGCAGCAGGCCGGCGAAGGCGTCCCCGAGCGCGGAGGCGTGCTGCAGGTTGTCGAGGATGACGACGGAGGGCAGCGCCGCCTCCTCGCCCGCCGCCGCCGCGCCGCACTGCTCCGCGATGTTCGCCAGGTACGCGCGCAGCTCGTTGCATGACTTGCGGTCCACGCTGATAATATACGGACTTAGTTGTCGTACATACAGTATTTACACTATGGTTATAGTCGGTAGATCCGTAATATTACATTTTAAATAGCAATTTTCAGATGCATCTCGTTGGATCTGGTTTTGGTGGTGATTTTTTACGATTGTAGAGAAAAAATAGAGTGAATTTTAAAAATGTTGCTGCTCTCATATTTTTAATATTTTTACAATATGACAGGAGGTCTCAACAACAGTACTGCTCCCTTACCAGATTATTTATTTGGTTTTACTATCATACTCATATTTTTGTCAAGAATTACAAGTCAAGTCTGAATAATATCCTGGGAATCAGCACATACTTTTTCTGCTTACTTTACTCTCAGACTAGTAAGACTTACTTGAAGGTCGCGACGGCTTCCGCAGGGTTTCCTCTACGTTGCGTTTTCTGAACATAGAACTCAGCTAGTTTTGCTGCCAGGTACGACTTGCCGGTGCCGCTCGGTCCGCACAGAATTATACGCCGGTGTTCCGATAGCAGGGAAACGTATCTGTTGATCAATAACGTAATGTGATACTGACGTCGTACTAAGTACGCATTGTTAGCAAAGACGGCGGAAACACACTCACCTATATACAATATTTTTTGGTATAAGACTATCGAACGCCAAGCTTCCGACTCCTTCCAGGCAGATGTACAGCGTATTGACAGTGCCAATAATGTAACCACAAGGTAATAACTCAGGGAAACCTATTTCAGGACCCCGCGTTGCTTCCCCTAAGTGATACGATGTTATTGAATCAGTGTTCAAACCGAGATTCGTTCCCAAGTCTATTCTAGACAAGTAATCTTTAAAAGTCTTCCTAACTATATAATCTAAGTTCTGCCAAGTAGTCTTGCCAGAAATATAAGTGTAAGCTATGGTGAATTCATTACAGTTTATTGTCGAATCACTATTATAAACATTCTTATATGAATTACTGTGCGTAGATTTATTGCTTTTAAGGCTATTCGTGTTTGACTTATTTATTTGTGTGTAGTCTTGTGTCTCGGTTTCGGGGCTTCGGTTTTGCGATAGCCGCGGCGAGTCGAAACTGGATTGCTTCTCGAAATGGTTGTTGTACGCGCTCGCCGATTGCTTAGCGTAGAATCTGCATTCAGACTCTGTAAGCGTATCCTGAACTTCTTCAAAATATCTTTGGAATGTCTCAGGTTGTCCTAAATATACTGCTATAGCTATCTTTTTCCCGTCAGTCGTGTCTCCTTGACTATCGGCAACACCTGTTAAACAAAAACAGAAAGTCATAAAAACGAACCCTTCTAACTCCGAAATAAACAGAAACTTTTCGAATAAAACTTACCGATATCAGAATAGCTTTCCCCTATCGCGAGTTCTCGGCTCTTCGGCGGGGGCAACACGCTGTTTATGTCGTAGTCGCCACTCAGTCGATCGGTTGTATTGAGTCCGTTCGCGAATAAATCACTGCTGCCATTCAGTGCCCCTAATAGCGTCTCGCTGTTTTCATTAAGCTCGCATGCGGCCTTATTGCCGTATATGGGCTCGCCCAAGCTAGATTTAGGCGAGCCTTTTTTGGAGAAATCCATGGTTGGGGTCGACGACATACAGTTGAAGTCTAGGTCTAAAGGTTGTGAATGCATGTCTAGTGTCGCCTGAAAGAGAAAGTTTTTCATTGTATTCGGGACATTCGAAACATCAATCAGTTTCAGTTAGTTTGATTGTATTCGTAAGTTCCACATCCCGTTAGGAAATGTCCAAATCATAATGTTCCACAAATTTTAAACGCTACGCTGCATTCCGACAGCTGCTATCTACGAAATTGTGATTGGCATACATTTCCGTGTGCAGTCGTGTGAAAATACATAAACGATGTCATTAGCGTCATTATAGTAATAGTGCATAATTATAATAATAGTAGCTGGGAGGTGTAAGTTCATGTTTATCGTTTTCCTATCATTTCTTTGAAGATGCTTAATGGGATATTAATTGGTATTACTTGCACTTGGGAAAGCAATTTGTCATTTGAAATATTTCTTTCTTTCGTCTACCATGATTGTATACTTGATATATATATTTACTGGCTTTATTTTTAATATTCATGATTCTGACACCTGTAGTCGTCTGGCACTTAAAAAAACAAATGTAGGTACGTTTGTTTACCTGATGCATGGTAGCCTGGTCGGCGAGACTAAACCGTCTCGGGTCTTCGACAGCCGACCCGCCGGTCCCCAGCGAGCTCTGACTGCCCGCCAAGGAGCGTGACGTCACCAACCGTTGTAAACGCTCATTGTTCTGTTTTAGGTTCAACATCTCGTTCTGGAAGTGTACCTTTATTTGAGAAGGACATTTCAACGTGTTCATATAATTCATTTGAATTAAAATACGTTATGTTAGCTTGTTTTTATTTCTTAAACGTAATATCACGTCATACAGGTACTGTTGTTTCGTTAAAAAACACCCGGAATCGGACTAAAAAACTAAGTAGGTGAAACGAAGACAGTATATTATCGACTATTAAACTCAGTACTGCATAACGTGCGTCATTTACACAATGGACTACTAACTAGTTCGGCGCGATCCCCCAATGCTACCGTCTCTGCTATAATTGCGTACATTAACTCTCCCATGGGCTTGGTACCATTATAGTTTACGATATCAATCTAAATGATTTAGCGTTTTAAGTTCTTGTTACCGGATAGCTTTTACAATATTAAGTAATCGTTTCAATGTACTTACCCTCATTTTTATGACGGTGTCTTTAAGACTTTCAAGTTGATGGGCTGAGCTTAAAGCCTCTAACCGGATATCTGTTAGCACCAAATCCTTTTCTCGTAATTGCCTCTTCAACTCATCAACTAAACCAGAATCATCTGGTTTATCTGGAAATTAAAGTGGTAGCGTAAGCCACGGATAGTAATTAACTAATAATTACGACGTTAAGTTTGATTCGAATGCATTTATGATAAGTTTAAAGCTCTAAAATATTGTAGCACCGAGCACTAGTACAAGAAAAAATAATTAATTTCCTATTTCTAATGGGCCATAAAAATAATCAGTGTAGAATACATTCGGTTACTATCGGCAGTTGTCATGTTAAGTGTTTACAAGAATGGATGTACGAAAGCTAGGGTTAAATGTGATGCCACTCATGCAGGCACACAACAAGTCATCGTAGAACATTATAAAGTGAATACTAATGCGTTGTAATGGAAACTAAGAAAGTGTGCGTAACGGCTCGCTATGGTAATAAGTATGTAAAAATATATAAAAGTAAATATGAATTGACTACATTGTTTTGTCTCGGCTAGTAAGTGCACTTTCTCTGAGCTGTCCATTGTTTGCGGAGGCTGCAATTTGTTGTATATTTTATTATCTCACCTTTGGTCTGGTCTTCCGTCTTGGCCGGCGGGCACGGCTTGTCCTTAACGTCGAGCGTCTCGTGCGAGTGCTCGAGACTGTTCTCGTTGCTTCCCTCGCGGATCGTGTGCGGGTCGTCGTAGTGATGGGATCCCGACGAGCTGTCTTGCGACGACAGTTGCCCGAGGGAAGAATGCTTCGCTGTCTTTGATATCTTGGCGTTCCGCGAGAAAGCTTTCGTGAACGATGAGCGGAGCTGTTGTGTAACATCAGGTTTGTTAGTTATTGTTCTTTGATGACTTTGACAGTATGAATACTCAGTGATGGTTTTATATGAATGTTGTGATACAATGATGAAAGACTTTTTATACCTTGTCTAAAGTTAAAATAGGTAGTGACTGAAATTGTGTTATCTATTGTATGATTTGGGTCATATTTGTCTAATCGTGCAAGATGTGTTTTTTCGACTTAAATATTTAAACAGTGGTCTCGTGCGAAGTATCTTCATTTGTTCTTTGAAGAAATCGTAGCTGTAGGTAGGTACATACGTTAAGTAAATATGACCAAGTTCGGCCAGTATTTTCATTTACGAATACATTTTCTTGACTTAATTAAACACTTGTGTCCTGATTGCATACATAATCATGTAATTATAAAGCGTAATTATATTTTATATACTTAGATAATGTTTTAGTTGATGTTTTTATTATAAAATGTGTAACAAGTGATTTTTAATAAAAAAAAGACCGTCATGGAGAAAAACCGATTTGCGACGAAAAAAATTTGGATTACACCCGTGTAAATTATGTATGCGCGTGTCTAGTTGTTCGTTGTAATGCTTAAGAAATCTAACATACAAAAACACACATATGAAAATTAAACTTCTTAAAGCTGACTTACCCATCCCTTCTTTTTATGTTTCTTATCATGGGGAGCAGAGGAGCCGCTGCTGAGGCTGTTGATACTGGAGACGCTGTCTGTAGAGAGGTGCCTCGTGATCGCACCGTTACCGGTATGAGCTGTTCGCTGCGGAGACGACTGCGTTTGACTGCCCGGCTCCTAAACAAGTTAATAAAACCAGTATAGTTTGTTAGCAATGAAATGAATGTTTGCTTCAAGAGTTTATGCTGTTTTTATCACAAATACATAAAGGAAATGGTTGGTGTGCATTTGGACAGAAATGGCGATAAAGCTGCAGGATTTCATGTTGTTCCAATAAACACTTAATAAAATGCACTTTAAGAATCCTATAAAATAAGCACAATAAAAGGGAAACATAAAGAACAAGACCCAGGCAAAGACTGATCTTATAGATCTAGATAATATAGTTGATTATCGACTGAATCCGATAATCAAGTGGT
The DNA here is from genome assembly GCF_003590095.1 of Trichoplusia ni. Classification (NCBI taxonomy): domain Eukaryota; kingdom Metazoa; phylum Arthropoda; class Insecta; order Lepidoptera; family Noctuidae; genus Trichoplusia; species Trichoplusia ni. The sequence continues at coordinate 3,770,571 of NC_039481.1, forward strand.
ATGATGCGTATCCGCATCCGTATTATTTTTATTCATTTATTAAGTCGTTAGCACGTCGTTAAATTATTACAACTCATTAACACTGACCGGAAATTAATATAATGTTGTATCTAACTATAAGCTCGTAAAGTTATAAAAAAAGACATAAAGAAGTGTGCTAGCTTACGTAATTACTGTGAAAGATGATTTGCTTTGAGAAACATTCTTAAATATTATTTAATTAAACATCAATAATATTTGGTACAACAACGGTTCTTGTAAGTTATAATTTATTAATTTAAAACTTTTTCCTAATCAGAAGCGCAGATGTTTAAGGTCTAAAATGAAGGTGAGTCGTTGTAAAACAAAGCAATCTCGCTATGTAACAAAAATGCGTCCATATTAAAGTATAGAAGCAGCAATAATTACGTAACACCACTTTTAGAACGATCTCGACAGTAATTAGGCCACAAGCCCCTCTCGGCTATATTTATCACTTTCTCTAATTATCAATAAGTTTCACAACATGATAGTAATGTATGCTTGTATCAATTTCAATAGTCAACATTGTATGCCTACATACATAGAGTCCGTCTTAACGAGGCAGTAAGTCACTTGTCTATTCTCGTCTCGTCCCAAATGTAGAACAGGGACGGATCTATTGACGGTCAATTTAATGCTAATGCTATCGTTGCCTTATTTGTTTCTGCTTATTGAACCTCGAACGTCCAGATTCTGATGATTCTCAGAGTGTTTCTACTTAGCCGTGCTATTTCGTACGGTTGACTCAATGCTAATGATGTTGATCTTATTGCGACGCATGCTGGTATAATGTACAATGTGATTGATAGATGACATTGGACAACGTACTAAGTTACAACATTAGAATACGAATGTAAATGAAGATGTTGCAATATTAGAACGCAATGGCTTGTTCAAAGATTTTGTTTTTATAGCGCATACAAGTTAAAAGAAATATTAGGAAAGGCACAAGTCGAGATGAATATTTTTTGATTAATTATTGAAGTCAAGTCTCCGTGTATACCTTTAAAAACGATCGGGTCTCTTCCGATGAAGTTATCCCGTGAAAATAAAGAGATAATAATATAGCTCCAATAACAGCCGAAAAAATTTGCTCGTATTCTACATGGTAAACATAAAGATAAAAATAAATAATGGTCAATATTTACCGGTCCGGTGACATTAACACCGTCTGCCCGAATACCCATGGACTGCATGTGGGCTGTCGTAAGACCCGCCTGAATTGATTGCTTCCTTAGCAGCTCGATCGTTTGACGTAACTCCGTTAGCTCAGAATCCTAAACAAACAAAAAGTATTGAGACACATTCAATGTATACAACAATAAAACATAATTAAAAGAAAGTAATTTGTATCCGTTTGAACCGGTTAGGGCTCCGTCGGTTGTGTGGCTAGTAGTAAGACGACTTCATATACATAATTATTCTCATGCCAAGCTTGGTAGTTCTTTGTTTCGTTAGAACAGAAATCTTTGTATAATTATGTAGATATTCAAATATTCCGTCAAAAATAGTAATTTTATTGAGTCGTTAAATAAATTAAAGGATGTGTGATTTAACGATGGAAACCTCGTTATTTATTACCTTTCTCTCGGCGGTCGCGGTGAGCTGCTGCAGTCGCTGCGTCATGTTGGACAGGCTTTGCTCGAAAGCAGACACCACGTGCGCCTGTAACAAAATACACGTTTCGTTAATTATTTGACACGAAAATATAATTGCGTCCTAAATATAATAAAAATATACTGTTATTTGGATTTGTAATATACGTATTCCAAAAAAGATTTTGAGAGGTGACTCATTCGAAATCTTAAACAAAACGAACGTCGGATTTGAATTTATTTATTTTCACTTTAGACTAAAATAGAACACATTCGCATAAATCTATTAAGTTATACCTTGTTTCCCTCAGTAAGTTGAACATAACTGTAATTTCTATTCACTTTAGTTTGTAATCAGAGGCAACCACAGGCCGACATAGATCTCTCCATAACTTCGGTTAGTTGCAGGGTGAGATTATTATGTATCCAGCCCGACATCCTTAGCTCGATAATGACACCGATTGCTCTCGAGTCGGAAACCGGTTGAATGTGGTACATTGACGACAAAATAATTACTTACGTCACATTTTACCGTAGTTACGTCTAAGTAAATATTGATTATAAACAGTTTATGAACTGCAAAAGTGAGTCATCAAAATAAATTGCTATATAGGAGGGCAACACATTACAGTGGACGTGGGTGTAGCTGGTCACAGGACCCTTTGTTTGCTGCGGAGCGGGAACGCACTTAGTAAAATTAAAACAAGGGTAACGTCCCCGGGCCCCTACTAAATATGACTGTAAACTACAGCACACCTACCTACACAATAAACGTGTACCTTCGCGTAGTTGTAATTATTTAGAAATTCAATAAAAAGCCCATTTCCTTTAGCCTTATATTCAACGTTAATTCAATTTAAATATATCTTTTTAATAGGACTATACACCTGCCGCAACGTATGTTGCTTAGCCAATTACAGTGCCCGAGCGTTATTGATAGATCTCTCCACGAGACACCTTGTACGCGTGCCGAAGTTAACGAGTTAGCATTATTGTGTGCAATTACGGTTTCGTGAAACTCTGAACATCAGAAGAACCTTCACTGATATTTTCTAATTTATATTCTTACTTGAATTGATTACCATTTAATACCAATGAATGTGTTTTATTTAATTAGTAGAATGTTGAAATGCAATATGGTACGAAAATATTGTTTGGAAGGTATAATGTTTTGTCATGGATAATAAAAAGAGTAAAATTTATTTGACATCACAACCAGACCACTTTGTTAATATGGCAAACATACGATGCGATACCATGGAGTAGCTTGTGTAGAAATGAAAACATTTAAATCTACTTTATCGCAACAAAAATAAATCAAAATCGTTATTCTGGTAATGCTAGACTAACAAGACTTTCCAGTAAGTTGACATCCTTTGTGCAAGTAGGTGCGGCAAAATGTTTATTTTAGATCCATGGTACGTACCATAAAAGTATATCGGACAGGTGGAAACTAATTATTAATCAACAGCTGCGGAAACAGCCGCGCTTTAAGAACTTAATGACACGATCAAATAGTTGCTAGTCCTCTGTAAGGAAAGAATTATGTCGAGTGTGCCCGCGAGAGTTTTTACTGTGAAATATTTTATGCATCCGTCTGTCTGTCTTGCAAGAGCTTCCGTAAATGGACATTGAAATTATCTTCTTGTACACGCAGGTGAATGTTACGGTAAGATTAAACAGCTTAGTATTCTAATTTCCAGGCAGATGCCTAGCCCCTTATTAGAAATAATGATCGTAGAAATAGAACTTAATGTTAAATTCCTGCAAAACACTTGACCAGAACGTTATTCTTGTTGCCTTTTATAGAATGATCATACTCCTTAATTTCAATGTACAATCCTATTTTAACTAGTTCACCTATGTAGTCAATAAATTCAACTGTTTACGGAATTGTGCCTGTATAATTAACGAATCGCTGTACGTAGGCAAAAATAAAACATTTACTTATAATGGAAGATAGGTTTCAGGTAATTTAAAAAAAGGAAACACGTTTCGGTTTCGTATCTTTTTCGTGATATGGTCAAGCAAATACAGTTTCACATAATATTTCTAAAAACATACGGAGAGATCGCATCCAATAATACAATACGAGTCAAGTAGGTGTTACCTACATGTTTCTCCTTCATATTTAGGCCCACTCTACATCCCACTGGCTTTACGAGAGATCGGTACAAGACGGGAGATATTATTTGTTCAAGTGCACTCTTCCTTATTCGTTTTGGACGTATCTGGGCTGCAAGTCGGTGTCGACCATAAATTTATATAAACGGTGAACATAATAACGACCAGGCCGTCAAAAATTAAAAAAGGTTATTAAAGGTTTTGTTAGCACAGTTGGCTGTAACGATTAACGTCGTTTTTGAGAAATAATTTATGAGGTATTGACGTTAATAATCTAGAATTCCATTGAATGATTATTTGGATAATCAGCTTTCATTGTGCGGGAATACGAAAACATAAATTGTTGGATTAGAGAGATGATAGCAAGTTTTAAAACAATACGCCTATAAAACAAGTCCTGAGAGAAATGGTATTAAGCGGATACAGTTGCGTTAGGAAAGTGTGCCGTGGTCGCAGTGGCCACCACCTTCGCGGACTTCAGAAGTTGCGACGCGCACGCGCAGGCGTTTGGAAGTGGGAACGATAGTTATCTCACGCTCGATCCCAATGTACTTATACGTGGTTCTATGCCTTGTAACTACTGGAACTAATGCTCGTTAATATTGATGTGTATAGTACGACTCTATTAAAGTTTATTATGTTTTTCCAAGGGTATTCATTCGGTTTTTATACCAGGCATAAATCCTGGTTGATTGTCGTATTATGACGTTCGGTGTAAACAAAAATTATACTAAAGGGTTTTAAATTTTAGGACACTTTTTCCGATCAAAGAGCGTCAATCGACGTCGATTAAAATTCTCAATCTTTTGATGATGTTGATTTAATTAAAAATTTAAAGTGAATGTTGGAAAAGCTGTTACATAAAACTGTAAACATTATTAGAAATTTAACAGATACGTTAAGTCATCCATAGATGGCATCGATTGCTTAAGTTCAAAGGTGTCCCTTGAAACGATTACAATAGTTCGCCATCAGATGCCCACGCTCTCTTGAGTATAATACCGCATTGTTGCAATTCATACGAAATATATTTCATTTTATTACCGGTTAGATAAGGATGCAAATTTAGCCAACCAATAATGAAAATTGAAAACTTAATGTCGAAATGTAAAATTGAGGAATAATAATGAAGTTTAAAATATTTTATTTTAGTTTCGTCTATGTATTAGTATAATGTCTTTGTCTTACCAAATTAAATACACGACGGAACATCATTTTTAGGTGGGAGACATTTTATGCAGTTGTAAAACAAAGAATGTTCTGTTTCGACGTATCGATATCAATTTTAAAAATGTTTTTCTCAATACAGGTTTATGTTGGCAATATAAAATGTTTTTAATTGGATTACACATTTGAAGATCCGTTCGCTGCACAAAACTGAGCTTGCATGATAAGATTTTTTTTCTCGATCGTGGGAAAGTATACTTTTAATGTCCGATGAATGGGATTTGGGAGCGATTAAGTCAACACCTGACCGCCCGTTCAGATGTAATAGTGAACCTTTTGACTAAACCTTCAGTAGTCAGGTAAACTTGTTTTTATAACTTTAATTTATTGTAAAACGCTGAGAAGGTTCACAACGATGCTGCGTCTGATTTTTTTGTGCATAGCACCTGTTAATCTTGTGAACGTACGAGTAGATATGAATTGGAAAGCGAATCAAATTGAAGAGTTATTATGATATTGATTTTGTTTAGGAGTTCATCTGTAGAAAAGTGCCATCTCATGATTTATATAACCGTGTAGACTTTAAAACAGACAATAAAAGCTTAAATGGTACTTTTTTAAGTTAAAAGTTACGACACTCCCTGAATAATCTATTTAGGGGAGACGACACTCCCAACCCATGAGAGTCAGGTGAACACGCTACGTCACTCATTAGTATTCTCCCCTATGTGATGTTTCGATTTGATACGTGGTGTGCTTCCACTACAATCTATTAAAGCATTTAACTTAACATCAAGGAACAAAAACCACACCTTCTACATTCCGATTTCACGAAGAGAAATGTGTAAAAAGCGATTGTATCAACATTGGTTGGGTACGTAGTATTTTCTCATTATTTTAAGATAATTATAGTATAGATGTGTTCTTCGAAAAATGTGTGAGTACCTATTTGTTGAAACACGAATGAGAAACATCACTAACAATGTAATATCACATAAACGAACGAGAATAAACAATAAAGAATCTTACCTCTTCTAAGATTGGACAACTCTTATAGCGGGACTTTTTGATGGCCAATTCCCACCATGGCACAGGTGGCTTGGAACGCAGAATTGTTTGACATCCTACTTTCGGGTCGTGTGACTCATACAGCGTTCCTAATGTCCTTGATGATGGGCGGGAAGACGGTTGCTCAGAATCTTCTTCTGCAGGAATTCCAGTTATACACTCACAGCATTTATGGGGCCTTCGCTGTGGTCTTAAGTCAGCACTAAACGAATGCCTATAGTTAAGTCGTTTCGAAAATCCATTGTTTTCGCTAACAGATCTCTTAAATCCATTTCTGTTACCTTGCAACGGCATTCTTGGTATCTGTTGCACTTCGCTAAGAATAGTGGGTTCACCGTGTAAGCTCGCATGTTCATCAGTTAAAGGAGTATTAGGTTCTGAATGATACCCTATTCTATTTCGATGCAAACTTCCGTATAACTGATTATCTTTTATGTTGGTAGGTTTTAGGTCTATGAATTTTGGTCTTCGTAAATTTAATGTAGCGTATTTCTGGGGAGACCTATGAAATTTAGATTTGTTCGGTAAATCTTTCAGTACATCTTCAGTGTCTGTAGATGGTATAGTGGAATTATCGCTGTAACTTGATATAGGCCTGTCGTTATCGGTGAAGTATGATGACGATTCTGAGCAATTATCTCGATCGCTGTGGCTCCTTCTACAGTCAATTGAGGAACCAGTAAAGTCCGTGCGTACGGAATGCAGCTCGCCGCCATCCTGGTTAGCTACGTGCTGTTCATACGACTGGCGCTCGCCGTTACTCAAGTTCGAGATTCCAACTTTTTCGCCACCGCCTACGTCCTGCTCCGACGGGAGCTCTAAGCTTTTTAAACGTCTACGTGGCTTAGTGTCTATAGAATCATAATGTGTTTCTTGTTTGCCATTTAAACTTTTCACTGGGGAATTGCTTTTCGAATGTGGTGGAGTAACTTTGGCATATATAGGTTCTGTAAAGCTGAGTCGTGATGGTTTATTATTATACGTATTATTTGCTGTTACGTTATTTACATACTGCACTCCACAGCTGTTTTCTAAAAAACTGTTTTTGGGTGTTCTGTTTAGCGTGAAATATTCAGAGTGTCTTTGAGGTAGATTGTTGCTGTGATTTGGTTCCACTAGATTTCTTATTTTTATTCTGCTTCTTGGCGCTCGGATCGTGGCAAATCCATCGTGTATCGGCGATCCATGATACGTCGGAGATGTAGTCACTGCCATGTTAGGTGTATTTAACATGTCTTTATCATAAACACTGTAATGGTTTCCATAGTTTTTAGGTATGAACGATCACCATACCATTACCGACCACAAAACAATGTGAGATAATGAGCACTACACTTGTTCCTCCTTATTACCTGGAAAGCGGAAAATTGCAAAATACACGTCTAACCTGGCATCTACGTAGCCTTGGTACTTTCATTCCTGTAATGTATGTAATCGAAATCATTGGCGGCGGAAGACTAAATGTTATAAGTTCAATCATGAATAGTCATATTAAACAAAAGTGATCCTTGAACTCATAAGAAATAGGTGTATTCTGAAATATCAAAAACTCTTGACCCGTCAAGAAAGCGGTATAAATATGAATGAGATTTATTTTTGGGATCCATTAAGATGCTTCAATTTCCGGCTCAATATAATCTTAGAGATCCACTCAATAAACCACAACGATATTTAAAACTACCATACGCTCATTTAATAGTTACTGCTACTGCAGCAATCAGACTGGATTTAACCAGCAAAACAAATTGTGATATGCAGTACATACTATACGATTTTATGTGCAGTTCTTCTTCCGAATTGATATGATTGTGATGCCTTATGTGATATCAACTTTCTAACGCAGTAGTAGTACCTATTGAGTTACGCTGGTACGCATTTACGTATTATAAATGACGGCTAGGCTCGAGATGTGACAGGCGTTTGATAAAATATAATATCAAGTGCATGTCACTATCAAGTGCATGTCACTATCAAGTATTTATAAACTCAGTTTCTTTATAAATCATGCTAGAAGGTAAAAAAATCTTATATAGCTAGTCCTATTTTTTAAGTTCACTGATAGTTACCTGTGGTGTGTGGCTTTTCAATAAGGCGTGTGAACATTAATGTAACTTAAGTTATGTTACATAATTATCATATTTCTGATGATTCAAACAATGCTGCATTGATATTATTACCTATTATAGTAAAGGTAAGTGTTCGCATAAATACCTAGTTAATTTCAAGCTTTTTCTAGCGAGGAAGTATTTATGAATATATCAATAATCATTTTCATTTCCAAGATATAAGTGTAAATGAACTTGAAACCCTAAGTGGAATATTTCTCGATTAACGACATTGTAGACTGTGATTTATCGGCGATGAGTTAGATCATAAAAGCCAGAGTTACGAGTGCTGCATAATTCATCTGCATCACAAAACAATAGCGTAACCGGTTGCCTATATACGGAGTAATGCTTACACATACTAAACAGACGTGGTCAACAACCATAGCTTACTCGAAATTAGTAACGATAAATCATTTATTTTAGGGCTCCGCAGCCTTTCCTTTGACAAATTGACGCGATGTTTACAAAATATATCAGAAATGTTCTTAAGGCATTTGTGCAAAACTGAAATTATTTCAGAAATATAATTGAGTTGAATAACCTTTTAGCATGCTTATTGGCCGTTATGTTATTTATTTGTTGTCAAAATTTGATGATATCTCATGAAATAAGTCATTTGCATTCGACAAAATTATGTTACGCTGTATATACCTACGATGGAACCAAATATAGTCTAAGGTTCGTTTACAAACATCAAGTTTACAAAAGTTACGGACACAACTTGTAAGCGACTTTTATTACAAGAAAAATATTACGTATAACAACGGGTTACAAAAAAGGACTAGTCAAGCCTCGTGTTACGCGACTTGTTCAAATAAATAATGGTAGGTCATGTAGTTATACGGGTTAAGTCATAAATTATGAGGGGGGCGATCGCGGGCGCCAATCGAACAAGCAAACGTCTCAGACTGAGGGGAGCGCCGGGAACAGTTCCTGTAGCTTTGCATCGCTGTCCTTTTTTAATGTTCTCAAAGTGTTATTATTGGACATGTCTGACGAGTTGTACGAAAAATACAGAACATTCTATAAATACTTCAAACTCATATTACCTAGTCTAGTTACGTTTTATATCTTACTTTTTAATCTCTATTCAAAGAAGTACAATACATAGGAAGTCAGGTAACTATAAATGTATTCAAACCCGTAATTACGGTAGCGAACAAAAGCTAAAACCCTGACTCATTAATTCATCATTAAGAGTCATTAGTAAAATCGTTGATAAAAAGTAAGGAATCTTATAGACTAATCCCTTTAAACAAAATTTTGAGAACCGTTGCCAGGTATACTAGAGAAAAGGACGACATAATGTTTATATATCGTTCTCTTTCGCACTCGTACGGCTTTCGTTCGCGTATCAACGACCTGTTTGTTGTGGTGTGTAGCCTTTACATACGGAGTCCGTAGTAACAGCGCCCAGCACAATACTTATTTTCATTTCATGGTCATTTCGTAACATTTCAATAACCCTGCCCCAGTGCTCGTTGACTGACGTTTGTAAATAAACTTAGGTACTATGCAACTGCATTACAATGGTCGTGATTATAGCATTTTTGTATTGATAACGGTACCCGAAATTGAATTGGCAAAAGCATGAATAATCATGTAGATATGCTATCTTCTGTTATAAGGGAATTTTTAGTTCGTGTGGATTACGTTTGCTGTTTGAAAAAAGAGACATAGAAAACACAAAATAAAATTATAGAGGCTAATAAAAAGTTAGTGTAACGATTATGTTTATTTTTATTTCGTTGCCAACTTGATATGTAACCAGACCTTATTGTGGAAGTTTATATACATGCGGTTTCGTAGTAATATTTAATCTATTTTTATTTAAATACCAGTTGGGTAAGGTGTTAGTTTCAATTTTATTACAAACGAACTCATTGAATATGGACCAAATTCGTTTTCGTTCATTTCTTTTTTCCTTTCCAAGCTCATCCCGGTTTTTTTTTGTTTTAAATTATTTATAACATTAAGCATACTCTTTTCTAGAGCTTTATTTGACACAGCTATCTAGTAAAGGTACAAGAACAAGTGCAACAATGAGACCATGGCCCTAACGGTTGTTATGGCAAGTCGCAATGCCGCACCGTTTGAACATATGAGAATCGATTGTTTAGAAAAGCAATAATATCATGATAACAGCATTCGAACCACGCGCCTATATATGCAAAGAAAACGTAAGAATGTCATGACCTTAATTACTTGTTTGGAAATTGTTGAACCATTTTTCACGTGACTGACTACTTAAAATGAAGCACTATTTATGAATCTGTTATAATGTTTCTATCTATAAAGAAGTCAATGACTTTTTTGTGCTCGTTTTACAAGTAGCAAGGGACCATAAAACAAAACACTTCTGCCTCAAGCATGTATTTAAGCTGATATTTACAAGGTAGGGTACTATTTTTCGTCGGAACACGAGTTATTATTTCAGATAATTTACCAGTAATTTAAAGTAATTTCACGTTCCAAACTAAATATTAAACCGGAACAAATACGCTATTCGTTATTATACAACTTGAGTTTTGTCTTAAATAAAAATACATTTATCTTTTACGCTGAGACTAACTTACTCAATCGTAAGATAACCCCGGGCTGTTTAGATATATTGATATTAAATATAAATATTAAGGAAGTTATCAAACTTAAAGTGACATTTACACATAAATATAAAACATAAATATATAATAGAAAGTACGTTAGACAGGTTTTTTTATGAGAATTTAGTGTTTAAATCCGGAATTATATAATTACAATCGTCGAATACGAAAATCACACAGCGTGGTCATAAAAAATAATAGTTTGCGATTTGAAGAATATTAATGTTTTCATAACATCGCCAATAAAATTAATGAACCATCACACTAAGAAACCTTTTAAGGTTAAATTAATGTTGAGTTTATTTTTATTTGTTAAATATTTCTTAAAACGTTTTTGATGGACGAACATCGAATCATAAAATTTATCACCGCAAAAATTACTTGTTTCAATATAATCACTATAAGTACATAATGTTTATTATTAACAAGATGTTTTAACGACATAATACCTATTACATGTAAGATCAACTTCGGAATGTTAAACATTATTATGTTAGGTTCCTTAACAACATTTGTAAGCAATACGAATAATATAGCGTCACAAAAGCAACGATAAAAACTTAATAAATAATTTACTAGTCAATCTATTCTTAGTATATTCAATTAACATTTAAATGTATTATCATATATCTTATGTGTAAATCACGCGCAAAAAGGACAATATTGTTAATAGTGATGATCTCAATGGAATGAAGTAATTATTATGCCACACTTGACCTCTAAATAAGTGTCTCTACGTGCGTAATTCCTTCTTACAAACAAGGAAAAGTATCTGGTCAGTTATCATTACACATATCACTATATGTCTGTAAAGTCGGTACTACTTATACATATATATAGAGTATACTTAAGACAATACGAAGCTATTGCGTCCATTGCCTACCGATACAAAATGATTGAGCGTTCAAGCAACAGTTTGAAGGCAAGCATCTGTCGTGCACATGGCTCGATGGCCGTTATAAGAGCACACTCGATGGGAAGACATTCGATACGAACCTACCTACAAGCGCGGAATACACATCGACAATACCCAGTCATCTGCGAGATTTTTGTAATTAGCCTTTAAAAACGCGGTCAAGGAACTCAAATTAGCTGAGGCTATCTATGGTTATAAAATATCAAGCATCAGTTAAGTAGGTTGTACCAACATGTCAGAATTTACTAAAGATACACTTAAGATAACATTCTATCAACGTATGACTAAATTACGCCGAAATCTCAATGTTTCCCTTAACGACTCAAATGTGTATTGGAAATTCCATTCGCAGATTTATCACGATCTCAGTTTCGATTATCATAAACATGTGATTTCTATACATATCAACGGTTTCAACGTTTAGCTAAAATATTTTATTATTATGTATTTGATACCTATAGTTCCACTGGTACGGTTAGTAACCACGAGAATAAGTAGGTGCGTAATACAAGAGCAAATTTCACAGACGACGGTCGTAACAAGCAAATATACTGCGTGGGTTGGGCGCATTGTTTGCCTCTCCTGTAAGTCTACATACATAGGCACGTTATATTAGGTACCGCAGCACTGGATTTTAGGGGCACCGACATGACCTCCGACCTCCATTCAGAGCTATTGTCATGCTAATGATAACAACAGTTATTAATCAACTGTGACGATAATCATACAAAAACGCTACAGCTATTTACGGTAGAAAGCAACTGGATTTATATAGGTGAATGGGACCCACGTTATTGTATGTATTCTTATTGTAGAGACGGTAACAGAACTACTGTCATTACGGCAGACACCAAATGAGGCCGTCATACAGTTGACTCATGGTCACCGGTCATTCGTTGACGGCGTTATCTCTTTTTTTTTGTTGAGTCAGTCTCGACCACCAAGTGACATTAAACGTTTCTTAAGAAGAATTGTGTTTACATTACGTTGTATGTTTATCAGGAGTTGACAGAAACTGTAACATGAGCTTGAGCCTTAGCTAATCTTCTTTCGAGTAGACATGTTTGCTGCAAGCACTTCCTGACTAAGTAGATAAAGTACAATCCTGTCTTGTAGAGCTTCCTTCCGTGCTTGCTATTGAACTCTACACAGGATAACGGATAAACCACTCAGGGAAGTAGTTACTTGTTTCTATACAGCACATTTAAATTATCGGTTATATATGAATCCGTGCTGTCGGTACCTACGTATTTTTTACGACAAGGATCATCGAAGATATTGAATAAGTCACACCAAAGTAGGTATTTTTAATAACAGTCTTCCTGTCAAGGTCGGCGGCCGTTGGTGGTGACGCAACAGTCGCCCAACGGGTTTTGTATTAACTTGCGTAATTCATTGATAAAATCCCTGCCGAGGTGAAATTATCGAACTACTTATGTTGCCTTTAACATAATAACTTGATTGATGTTCAATTTACCAAGTTTAAGCAAAACATAAATAATATTTTGAAGGCCGTAATTGCTCTCCTAAGTACAAAAACTAATGACTCTTATTACGTACTTCGCTCATAAATTAATTTAATATTATTGTATCTAAGTAGTTACGTCGTCGATAAAATTCTAGGAAATAATAAACCGCAAGTAACGAAGAAATACTTTAAAATGTTCACCTTTTATTTTACTGAGTAACATACTCTTTTTCAACGATAATCTTTTTTTATTTTTGAACAACTTGAGAAATAATCATATTTAGTACTTATTCAAGATAAGGAACATTTTATGGTATTCAGAACAAGTTTCGATTATCTCTAAATGGCCTAAAGATATTGCGCAGTCTGTTCAACGACATTACAACGGCACGTTAGAAACGCTTAATAAATATACAAGTCATGACAATGTGGTAGCAATTAACAACAAATAGGACACAACAATACGATTTGTAAATTGACAGGTCTATTTCGGTATAATTATAATAGAATGAGTTACATTATAGAGCCTTATTAAAATCTTGTACCGGATTATTTCAAAAAGGGTAAGAACTTTCAGTAATAAATACCAACAATTAAAGTTTATAGAACAATCATTGCCATAATAAAGCTTCGTTCGAAAGAAATGACTATAAAACATGCATTTACGTAGCAATATCAATAAATTTCAAAACTGAATAGCCAGAACAACTGCGTGATAATGTGTCATTGACACCAAATGTTACGTGTTTAAAACACATAAACACTGCATTTCAAAGGATATAGGGTATATATGTCTTACTAAAAAACACGATTTCTTTCCCGTTTCTGCAGTTAGCAACCTATGTTTATAATTACCTATGTATTCAACAGTGCGGGCGATAATTATTAAATTAGTGGCTAACAATTAAAACTTCTAATAAAACGTGGTTTTGGAACTATTACTAAAACCTATTTTTGTGATTAATTTATGCTTCCGATATTATTTATTTTCTTGCATTATTTCAGATTTCACACAGCTCTACCTAATTACTGTGTTACGTTTTATTTATTAATTACCTAGAGCAATAATTTCCTTACTTCGTATATTCCAATACTGTTTCCAATAATGAAAGCACCTGCAAGTTCAAGTTATTTTACGTGCATTTTACGAGTTCGTTGTCTTTGTTCTATAAACACTATTTTCAGTTGTGATGCGCCCAGTCTGTATATAAAACATTAAAGATTATGTTAACATCGGTGCTCGTAAAAGCCACATACTGTATCCTTCAACTCGAAAATAAAGACCATCCTTATTTGCCAAATAGAATTTACTATTTTAAACTAACACTTGATAGGTGCCCAGGAAGAAAGTCTCAGTAATAAAATAACAATTTGTTTAAAACGAAGGTTATTTACTAGGCCATTTAGCTTATTGAACAAATAAATAATGTAGGGGCACTATCAAGAGATCCCTGGCCAGTCTCCATACGAATTAACCTCAATTGACAGTGTCGAGGAGGCGCTTCGCGCTTTTGATTGAAGACAGCGAACTGTAGCCACGAGTGAGTGCCGCTTTCTGTATTCGATATTTGAATATATTATTTCCAGATTTGCAAGCCAAAGACGGCGTATTCCTGGTCACAAAATTTTATTACTCACATGTAAAATTATATTGAAACCGAAAGGTATTTACCGAATGCAATACAGTCACATAAAAAGTATTGATAAGATTAGTGATATGCCGTTATTTGTTGTTATCTTTTTGTTTCGGCAAGTTAGATCAAACAAACAAAGTAGATATAGGCAGGTAAGTTATTAAAACATAGTAAATCGGTAACTTAAATACTAACAAATGTCATGTAAGTTTTGTTAATAGTTTTTAAATTATATTTTTATTTACGTAAACAAACTATAAATGTCTTTCTTAATTAACATAGACATTTAAAACAATTATAATAAAATAGGATGTAGCGATTGAGAAATAATGAAGAGTCTTTTGACTGAACCGTCTTAGAAGTAGAGCATTCTTGTTATCTGTAAAACGTAGTTTGATATGCTAAGTAGAGCGAAGTAAAGAGATACCTAGACATGTTTGCATAGATTAGTTTAGATTACATAGGGATGCTGCAAGCGAGTTGCGTAAATAGGGCAAAAACCGTTGTCCTGTGGTGATATGAGCATTGCACTCGTCTTAGCTTCCTACTGGCCCTACACCAAGAAGGGTTAATACACGACATTGATTTATCGCACCCATAAAGATCCCAAGAACAAACTAAAATAACAATATAAGTTTAAAAGCATTCCATATACGGAACAAAGACACTCGCTTGTGTGCTGCCAATAAAGCAATAATTTATAGAAGGTATTTAATGTCGTTTGTAAACTTGCGGTTTGCGTGTATGACACAATAGCGATAAGTTTTATCTTTTTAAGATTAAAGAAATAGCCCAAATCATTAATGACCGATTTCATTTTGTAGAGTAAACGTACTCTACAAAAATATTTCGAGGAAGTAATAACTGAGACTTGTTGACGACAGAGCAGATGTTATTTATCGCAGTAATAACCAGGCGTTGAACATAATTAGCAAGGACATTAAACTTTAATGTATCTTTAAAATTCACGTAAAAGTGCAGTCAACGCAACTATACTAAACTGCAGGTTATAATAATACACCCGTAAAACACATCAAACGAGTTAAATATCAAACGTTTGACCCCAAATAGAACCAGATCGTCTATAAACAGAATTTCGGTTTGCGTTTGATGTTAGCTTAAAACGTTAGCGGGGACACGCGCAACTCTTCCCAATTGACAAGTGCCATGGTCATCAATACTCAAGACGATTATATTCGACATACGACTGTTTCTGAAGAAATATAAGTATACAATAAATGTTTCGGTCGACAAAAGGTTTAATGTTGCCGTAACTCAAAATTAGTACTTAGACAACTCATTTCGTACGCAGCCAATATAGTAAAACGTCTATTGTTTCTTTGTAAGTAATAACCCAAGGACAAGTTTAGTATGTTCAATAGTGGACGTAAACAAAATTCATGAAAGGGATATTGTTCGCAGCAAGCAGGATCTCTCAATAGGGGCTTTCTTTCGAACGCTGCCGGGTAAAAAAGGGACGCAGTTACCTGCTCCTTAGTAAACTGCTCAGATAGTAGAACGAGAACATTGTATTAACCGAAATAGTCTGGACTAAGTATAGATGTAGTAACTGATACATGTATGGTAATATAATTCATGTTATTTAAATACATAACAAACGTAGACCAATTGTAACCGCCAATGATTTCAACTACATTTTTACAGGTCATTGTAAATAATCATTCCAAAATGCTTTATCATTAAAACAGCTTAATATGGATAACTTATAGAAAACCAAGACCCGGATGTCTTGGTAACAAAACAACAAACTATAATCAAACGTGTTTCGCTCATATGGAGTTCAAAAGATGACTGAAAGTACAATGCTCGAATTAAAGTAAGTACCAAAACTCGTACAAAACACAGTCCAAATTAAATCCATGAAGCACTTTTCACAAATATCACATTTACACACAACATATAAGAACTGTTTGTTTATAAAGTCCGAAGTTAAAACGTGCATAAAGCGGTAGAGCTCTAACGCACACGACCGCGCTCTACCGAGGCGCAGTCTACACTGGCTTGACTGATGGTAGTGTGGTAGTGTTTGTAACTGAGTCACGGAACCCAGAGAACCCGGATCACTGATCAATCCAGTAACTCACGGTCTATTGATTACAGACAGGATGGGGACGAGGGTTATAAATTAGGGTGTGGAGAAAAACTTTAATAATATAACTTAAACAGTTTCATAAATAAAGTATTAACTATTATTAACTGTTATGTCACGGTAAACGATTTTTGTTAATATGTTTTATTTTAAAATATGATTTAGTTAGTAGCTCTAAGTTTAGTCTAAAACATGTCGAGATAACAATTATAAAGATAGAGCAGTAAAAAAGGCGGGTCACACACTTTATCTTATAGTACGCGAGGCACTTGTTGCGCAAGTGCGGCAGGCACTTCTGAGGATTTATGGGCCACGAGCTCGAGTTACATTTGATAACGTCCATGCTCACGCGGCTACTGCGACAAACGTACGATATTGTAAAAAATCGGAATTCGGGAGATTTAGAGGCTCATAAAAATTTAGTATACTCCAACCGGTTTCCAATGTATTCAATTAAATAATCAATTTAGTGAATAGATTGTGCACGAATAAACGCAGTCTTCAGAATTGCTTAAATCCTTTTTATGAAATGTAAACTGCAGAAAATATACCCCACGAAATTATTATAGCTTCCAGGCTTGTTGCGAGCAATTAGCTTTTAAGTGAATAATTCCGCTACGTAGTGCATATGGATGGTGTGTTAGGTATTCAATACGAGCCACCATATTCTTTGACTGGACTGGCAAAGTGCCAACATCATTTGTTACATTAAACAATAGTTACTAATAACGTTATTTGAAGTGCTAACTACTTTTTATCCATGTATACACAACACAATCAAAACATGAATATTAGGTACATGTTTATGTTGGACGTAGAAAATACATTATTCAAGCTTTCAATATCATAAAAAGAACTTAACGAGAAACTGGGTTTTAGATTTTAAAACAATTGAAAATCAGAGCTTCTCTTTGGGTTACCCTTTCTTGTATCAAGACTAATTACTAAAACGAAAACATGCCTGTAGGTTCATCAATAACAATAAAGTAACGGTAAAATGAGATGTTTTTATTGCACTATGCACCACGAATTGGAAATAATCAACACTTAAGAATTGTAACACACGAGGCAGGGCAAGAACGGCGATCGATATATCAAATTAAATCGCCATTGAATACAATTGAGATCCCGTGAGTAACCGTCCACATTGCCACGCTTTTAATATTAATGTAAAACGATCATCGTTCGCATTGTCTGGGTCATTATCGAAACCATAAACGCTAAAACAACACTAAAGAGAATAGCTTTCTCAATGTCAACATTTGTGTTTCTAAAATGAGTTTTTATTTGTATAATTCTCATGTCAAAGTCAATGATGTGGCATTGAGACGCGACATCATGCACTATGGCTGAGTCGCGTACAACACAATCGGTACAAAACTAAACAATGGCAACGCAAGAACATTGGAAGTCTTTCGTTTTGAATTATGTATGTCGGCGATGCTTTACCGACCAGTAAATTAGGAACAGAAAAAAATATACTCCACGACATTCATTGAAAAGTCAACTTTTTGTTTGTCCAGACGAATTAACTGAACTGTTGTAGGAACCTTAATGAGATCGATAACCGTTACGTCTTCAATCAAAGAAAAAGTTTTCGTCTGCCTTTTGTATAACAACGAAATGTTCCTGTTGATACTTTCACATATTGCGCGGACTTTACAACATAATTATGTTTTTACTTTCTTCTTTTTGAAGTTCATACTTGACACATCTATCAAGTATTTGATGGTACTTTATCTTTTTAACATCACACAGATAAATAGCTACTATACGCATTCAATAAGAACTCTTCAATCAATATTTGACACCATAATATAAGCTTTGAGGTTGTTAGCCCTACAAAAAATAATAGACAGTAATATGCTAATTGATATGTCAATTACTTTCATCATATCAGCGTCAAGATATTCTTGACAGCTTGGGAGATAAAGCTTTACTGATAAACATGTCATTTTAATTAGCGTCTGTAAATTATAAAATTGTTAGTAGCACATAATGTGCTTCATGAATAAAGCAGTAGATTTACCACACCAAACCCACTTCTGCAAGATCTAACACTTGCCCGTTGTAACTTTTGCCAATTTTAATATTATATCTCTCATTGGTTTTGGCTACCAGAGTTTGAATTTCGAGATCTCTATGCAAAAAAGGACGAGTGAGACACTGTTATTGACGCTATGCATTATAGTCTTAGCATAATAGAGCGCATGTATTATTTCGGATTGTATGACTATTATGTGATAAAATTTGTCTTCACGTACTCTAGTCTAGATAATGGTCACACAAGATAATAGTATAATATACATAGTGTCTGGTATCTGGACTACATCAGGAGTTCCAAGTTCAAAGTTGTCACTCGCCATATTCGCTCACATTTATAGCCGCTTTGTCATGTGTGCGGTCAAGATATGGGAGGCAAGCGAAAAACTGGTAATTTCATTAAGAACGCTCGTAAATGACAATTACTTATTTTAAAGGCAAGAGGTATTTTTCTAGTTTTAAAAATCGAAATTTCGAATTACGGTAGTGATTGATTTATAAAGCAAGTTCCTCGCCTTTGACTTGGGCATCGTATGTTACAGTAGATAGCCGCGGTGGCAGTTGGCATTTGGCATACATTCTTAAAGCCCGATATGGGAGGAAACGGGCGACCGGGCGTCTCACGGCCGCACGGACCTCCGATATTATTTACTGACCCCTAACTTGTGACATTCCATCTTAACTTTCTTGAAATGATCCCAAGGGCTGCGATGGGTTATCGGAAATATTATCCAAAAGTTGAGACACGACGTACAGATTACGTTCAAAAGTGTATGAAACAAAATCTTGATGTTTCAAGTCAGATAGTATGGCCTGGAGAGAAAGTATAGATGTGTACAGGGAGATCTGTAGTTAACCACATTGTTGTGAAACATGATAACCACAAAATTTGATCGGTATGTATTACGAGGTGACTAAACAAAAACAAGGCTGGCAGCTAGGCATCACTGAGCATATCATCGCTGAGATAGCTTTACAAGGTGGTTAGCTAGTCATTATTTTGTCTACAGAGATGGTATTATGTTACGATTGTATCAGAGACGGTGTTCAAATGTGTATTAAGTACTATAGAAAGAACCATCTCATGTTACAATTTTAATTAAAGATATTTCAGTGCGTATTTAGATGACCTATATGACAAATGTATTCGCTTAAATTACAGTGCTATTTTAAGAAGAGTTAATTTCGACTCCGTTTTACGCGAAAGGAGTTCCTATTATCCTTTTTAGGACATTCGAACTTTGAGGTAACACTAAGATCGTTGACCTGGTATCTAAAGAATGTGCTTAACGACATACATTAAATAAATGTGCCAAACAATTATTTTTAGTTTGAAAAGGTACTTACATTAGTTGTCAGCTGTGTTGTCAGTGTGTGTACTTTTTCTTTAGCATCGGCGAGTTCTCTTCTCAATTTCCGGACCTAGAGGAAATATTCAGATTTTAGTGTCATATTTTTATTTAACCATCACTTTCTAGTGACCCCACAACCAGTTTCGCTATGCAAAGTAGACCCTTACAATAGTGAAAACAAGATTTAAGATTTTGTATTATAGATAAAGTATGGGTAATAAATTCTGAACCGTCAAGTACTAAATTGGCTTCTCTTTTAGATTTACAGTTGGAATAACTACTTCGTTTCTTGGGTAGTTTACAACATGGCTCTATGTATTTTGGTTTATTATGATTGCATTGGTCAACTGAAGTTAAAAAAAGTGTAAAATTAATAAAGTAAATTGTTCAATAACATACACCAATTACCTCGTGCGCCTGCCTTTCTTCCGACCCAGCACCAGCAGCAAGCGATGACGCCGTCGATACGAGGGATGCAGTGGAACCGTGCACTGTGGACAAACCCTTTATATTAGCCCATTTCCCAGATACTAAATTGGCTATGGACAATAGGGATGACGACTGGTTATACAAAATCTTTTAAACTACATAATTTAAAATAAGACACGTATTTGGCCTTTCTCTGAACAATAAAACTGACAAAAGTAAACTTAGTTCAGTAGAGGGCTTGTGACGCAACTAGTTTATACACAGATGTGACTTCATGAGTAGGTTCTATTTACTGTAATTTCAAGAATTTATGATAGGTGCCAAATTACGTATCTTATTATAATTTATTAAACTTCCATACGGTAATAACGAAAAGGAATTGTCTTGATCCCAATTTTCTCGGTTTTTTGGTAATAAGTCAAGCTTAGAACGGCAAGTACGAATCCGTGTTTGAAGTATATTTTCCTTTTAGACATTGGCAAACTTTGAAAGGCCTGTCAGAAGTTCCATTCGCTATGATTGTGTAAGTACACGCATCTCAAATTACAGCACACCGTAATGTAATACTAGTCGTAGTACCCAATATAATTGGACCTTCTGTACTTATTAGTGTAGAAATAATTCCACACATTACCGTAAATTAATGTTTTATGTTTGTGTTCTGTCGCCGATGCAAGCCACATGTTTGCGGTTGCGACACACTGCATCGGACATCTGCTTCGAATAACGATAGCAATGACCGGACGATACGAAAGCTCCAGTTATATAGAGCAGACTAATTAAATTAAAGTATTGAGTAAAAGCTTGTTAAACTGTTTTCTTTTATTTATGACTGGAATGGTTTAATTATCTTGACGAGGTTGTGTAGATCAATGTGAAGTTATAAGAGGTGTTTTGGTACATTTTAATTGCTCTAGTTGATTGCTTCCAAAACTTCGTTCCCATGGAGAGTTAACGTTGGAAAATTCAATTGATTTACGGCTTTATAGCCTTTATTACTGACTTCTACTAGTTAGCAAGTCTTTAGTTCTATCTAATAAAGATTGGATTTTAAATTGAAAGACACTTACCGTCATCATTTTTCTTAGGATAGTGATGGGAATGCCTGGGCGTATGCATCACATTGCCAGGCTGGTGCGTGGGGCTTAGTGCTGATCTTGGAGACGGCGATGGTGGCTCCGAGACGCCATAGTTTAGACCTATATGAGTATACATATGTGTTGTAAATACAATAACTTACATCTTTTTAGGACTCTATATTCTATTTTTTAGTTTGACCCATAAAATATCATTTGACGATTCAGTATATTTAAAAAACTTGGATGTAAATACTTAATCTTATTTACCGTTATCAGACTGTACTAACAAGGTTAGATGATGTAAAGCAGGTAAATTCTGTCAGCTGCCTTTATGTTTAATTCATGGAAGAAAAAGACCTTGCACTGGAAAATTTACACAACCACCACAGAGACACGTTAATTACCCCATTTTCTGGGGCACTGATTACGATTAATTATGCGAGAATGTACACTATGAGCAAGATACGCATTGGCATCGATCAGAGCCACGTGCAACAGCGTGAATATGTATCGACATTCCACGTCCTATCAATATTAAAAACGGAGAAGCAGTTGACATATTCAACCGTGAAATGAATTATGTAAGAAGTACAATAGATTGTAAAATTTGTGAGCTTTGAGTACAGCAATCACTTACGTTAGTCATAGACACGGGATATTTACAGCAGTACTTAAGTTTTCAGTTCTGTCGTAAAACCTTACCTTGTCCGGCTGGTCCATACTGCACAGGTAAACAATAATATGGCTCGTAATCACTCTCTGATGACCGTTGCAACATTGATGGATACAACTTCTCTGACTTTGTTGACCTGCAAGGACATTCAACTTTAAATTGTTGTAGATACAAAAAAATAGAATCTACGATGAAGCATAGTTGTAGCCTTGTTTTCTGTTTATGCTTTGCAGCGTGAAATGATAATAAAACACTTTTTACTAAATAATTATTATTTTATTCGTAGAACTCTTAGGTTTTTATGTTCCTTTCGGTTGTTTTAAGTGCCGTTCCTTTTACCACCGCTACATGAGAAAGCAGTTGTAAATTAAAAAATACATATTGACAATTTCTCATTGTGAATTTCCTAGTTGGACTTATACATAAATACAAAACCTACTTGCAAAATTGAGTTTATAGACAGCGTTTTGTGGTTAAAGAAGTTTTATTTGAGTTTTATCATTTCAAGCTAGCCATAAAGCACAGACAAAAGTCGTAAAAACTTACATTTGTAGCCTCGTAGCACACATCACAACATGGCACAGTATACAAGTACATTTAGCAGTACCTAAGACAAAGCTTTTTGTTGCCATATATGTGTAGTCTCAAACTTGCGGTTGCGTCAAACTGGTTTTGTTTTATTTTGGTCATCAAATGGAAAACACCTCATAATCTAATGAAATGTATTCAAAAATGACTTGATCAAATAATATCTTCAAGTAATCATGACAAAATCATAGATTTGCAAATATGAATTGCTGTGTGCATTATTGAAAAAATATTTGCAAATAGTGTGTATTGAAATCCAAAAAATAATCAGCTTACACAATGGCGTTTTGAAATGAAGTATAAATTAAAATTAGATAAGCCGTGCCATGTTCAAATCATGCATAATTGTTTGCTGTAAATGAAGCGTGCCACCTCGAAGCCAAAACATGTACAAACTTCCAAACGTGTGGCATACCTTGGAAACGTCCTATCTCTGAGGTAGCTAAAAATTTAACCAACAAGACTTACATTATCATATTAAACACCTACCATACAATAAATGTTAAATACATAACAATGATAATAAGCGTCAATGAATTATTAGGGACAAAAGTATGTACACAGAAGCATGATAAATGAATGTACGGAGATAAGTCATTAATAAGGAGAAATTATTCGCTCCTTTAGAATAATAAACTTTGGAGCTTATGTACCTATTTGTTGTGAATATATTACTTCATAGCTCATCTGGTAGTTGCACAGGTAGGTAAATCATATGCATCGTCAATCGCAAGGACGAAAATGTTACAAATAAATAAATACAAAATTATTAACCTTCCCATATTGAGTACGTTTATAATAATAAATATGAATACTTGACATTAAAATAGACTTCTTATTTTTCTAAAATGTATAAAATATAAATTACTTAATTCTTTGTTTGAGGTAATTTAAATGAGACTTGTGAATAGACATTGGGGACCCACCTAATACTGTTGCTCCTGTTTAACCGGGAGCCCTGTGCGTCTCGGTGCATGATGAGCTTATTGTGTGTGAGTGAGCTGCGGTGGTGTGAGTTAGGGGAGGAGGTGTGGTTGTGCGCCTGCGCTGAATGCAGCGACGTGAGCGACTCCATCGACTCGCCTTCAGATAGGCGACCACTCGCCGAATATGTATTGCTGAAATGGGGAAAAGTGATGACAGCACGTAATGGCCAGCTGTATATATATATATAACTCTTATATACCTATGCATATGTAACTCGTGTTCAAAATCAAATTAAATAATTTAAAAACTAAATTAAAAATTGAAAATAATGTATTCACAACTGGCCATTGAAAATAGGACTGAAAAAAGCATGTGATTTCATAGAAGTTTTGTGTGCCATATAATATTGAGTAATAGATATTTTCATGAGTTGGTTATATGTTATACATAAAGTGTTGTTTACTTATAAATTGTTTGAAAGTAACTTGTGACAGTTGTCACACTTAAACGGAAACTTTTTTAGTTACGAATCCACAAAATATTTACATACGAATAATAGAATAATATTCATCGTAAAATGACACACAAAATAAGCATATAAGAATAATGAGGGATTATGATGACAATGACAGAAACGACGAAGATTTAGATACTTTAGCCGAGTGTTATCAGACACATATTAGCTAGATTTAGACATCATTTAATTCTCTATTTTCTAAAATTATCGTTAATACGTGTATCAGTAAGTGTACGAGTTGTATTTCAATCAACACTTGATATAATCTTTAAATTGATTCTCTTCCACAAAACTCATTCCAATACGTGCGTAGGTATTGTATATTGCTATTTGTTTTAAATACCATAGTTATGTTTTCTTCACAGGTTTATTTTATGGTTTTAAACATGCATAAATACTCTTTGGTACAAATACAAGAAACAGAGTGCAGTATATTTGGTTAGTTTCAAGCATGAATAGAGAGCAACTTTCTTATTAAAGTTTACTTGCTAACTATTTTTTTATTATAAAGAGACATATTGAAGTTTCAAAGGAGAGCCTAATGACACTCGACTAATTTCCACGACACAACACACAAATAAAATTTGTACAGTCCATCACTCATGTCCATACAACAAAACACCCAACCACAAACATATATAGTATTTACACATATTTACCTGTGTCTTAGCCAAGGCGCATAGGGGATCCCGTAGTCAGACTTTACTTCAGAATACGTTTGGGTATCAGAAAGACTGCCGTCACTGATTTTAATACCACCCCTAGGTGCAACCCTGCAAGTAAACGCCCGTTATGACTGACACGAAACGTAGACATCTACACATCTAATTCAAAATACCACAACCAATAGGGCAATAATCATTGAAACGCTAATGATAATTGTGAAGACTAGTTTAAACTGCTTTACACCGAAAAGAGCTCTTGAGTGTTGAACCAAAAACGACTCAAAACTGACGCAAAATTCCCACGCTTGGTGTTAACTGTTGTTGATAAGGAGTATTTGCTTACTTGTCGGTATCCATGATTAGAAAAATATCCGGAATATATCAGGTAATATATTTTAAAGTTCACAAATTGCAAGTAGATACACTAAATAATAAACACTAACACTAATTATAATGTTTATATCACTGAATGGGTATGTTTAATTCGTCTGAACATCACGAATTTCATCTAATCAATGGTGTTTACTCCATTATAATAATGGTTGATGGCTAGCACAGAGACGAATTAAGTCATAGTTCAATGGAACAATACAAGACCTTGTGACGAAACAAGTTTCTGACAGTTCGTTAAGCAGTCGAATGAAAGTTATCGCTACATCCCCGGATTAAAATACTATCCTTGTTTGCATTTCTAATTAAAATATTTAATTATGTTGATAACAGTTCGATGGATGATTGGAGTTTAAAGGGCGAATAACTGTTATTGTTTTTATAGCAAGAGAATAAGGCCTATGGAAATTCTTGGGAATCTATAAATTTTATAATTGTCAAAAGAGTAAACTATTGTGCTATCGTAAGGAATTCAAATTCTACTCGTAAAACATTTAAATTGATGCGATAGCATGCACTCGATACGCAGTCAATCGTCTACAAAATTTAATAGACTACTGAACAAAATGTGTGGAAAAAACTATACGATTCCAGTAAATTTTAGATGAAATCTACCAAATACTATTTGATTATGGTTTTAAAGTCCAGCCCTGCATCTCTCCTGTCATTTCTGATGACAATGAGGTCCCAGCTTTTAAAGAGAGAGCTAGATATATATTCGGCCTATTCCCACATACAGGGGCCACCCCAGTGTATTAGTTAAACTGTTTAATTGCTGATGTCAACGGACAATTGTCTTCTCCCAACTGTTGATTTGTACGACTCGGCAGTCAGCTGTGAGCTAATAACGGCTAGACAATCATAACGATACAATTACGCATTGTTGTCCTTTACGAAAACTACACATTTACTTCTATCCATAAATAAATTACTCCACGTTTATTACTTTAACTTTGCTTAAAATAATGATGCATAAAAATGTCTATTCAGAAAACAATGTATACTTTCATTTAATTTCAGCATTTAAATAAATTGTTGCTTTGTTGTTTGGACATTGTGTCTGACAACAAAGAATACATAAAACCCGCTCGGTGTCACATTAAGTCAGGTTCTTTGCACAATACGATCATATAAGTAATATTTCAGCTAAACAGTCGTCATAGTATTCAGTCTACACAACTATTTCCACTACTTACCAGTCTAACTAATTAGAGGGCTAAAAATGCACACGACAATAAAAAGCCGAATACAAAGCCAATCAATGCCCGTTAAAGGTAAATCTGCCATGCGCCTAATACAAAATGCACAAGGCTAATGCAGTCACAATTGAAAAGGGGTTAGTAGAAAAAAGGTTTGTCATCTCTTACCTATGATGGTGGAAGAGGGCAGCAAACTCGTGCGTCCCAGGCTTCGGTAAGGACTGTGATCCAAGAAGCCTCTCTCGCACCGACGCCGACAGCTGTGCCGCCGCTGTTCCACCCAGAGAAAATGATTTCGGACCGATTCCATTTTCTGTATAGCGATGAGAAACCAAAAGTTTAAAACTCGAACTCACCAACGAACCCAGTATTTTTTCTGCTTTTTTTCGGTGCAGAAAATTTAAGAATATTTTAGAGGTAGTGCATAAGTGCAGTTTAAATTATTTTCTTGTGCTAACCTTAAGGTTTCGAACAAATCTACCAATTAAGGTTTTCTTGTTGGTGTAAACGGGCCTTAGACTTCCGTCAGAGCGGATGAAAAATGGATTTCAATTTATAGCTACTGTTTGTATCAAAATTATCTAATAAAGAGTCCTCATAATTGAATAAACTTCTATTACTTTATAGGAATGTTTTTTCATTATTGAAACAAACAGTAACTCTAATATTTTTTGTTAAATGGTGAAAGCATGATGGATAATTATTTAATTAAAAAAAGGTTAAGTATGTTAACAAAAGGTAATAAGAAAAGAGTATGAGTTATCAAACTTAAAATATGTT
Organism: Trichoplusia ni; assembly: GCF_003590095.1. Lineage (NCBI taxonomy): Eukaryota > Metazoa > Arthropoda > Insecta > Lepidoptera > Noctuidae > Trichoplusia > Trichoplusia ni. The sequence goes on from NC_039481.1 coordinate 3,798,027, forward strand.
ACAATTTTGTTATTGATGTAAAGAATTAAAAGAAACATGAGGATTTTTTTAGATTTTAGTTGGTATCTAATTATTAACTTACTGTGTATTTGTAGATCTTGCGTGCAAGTTTGTGTACCTCCGGACACTTTTACTTTCGTTCTTGGCACAGCGGAAACTTGAGCGGTTCTGCCACCTAATATTGAAATATAGATTTGCAAAATTGATACTAACGACAAAAAAACAAAATGGAATCGATTGCCCGCTTTTTGCGGATTTTAGCAGACAACCAGGACCAGTGTAAGTCATTTTTATTTTTATACTTTTTTTTTGGGGCAGAAAATTAAAATTATTCGGACAGTATTTTTTTTAATTTTAAATTTCCGTTTCAATAACTTTAAGTAATTTATTCATACCATGTTGTGGCGGTCCATTAGACTGAGGTGCTGGTTGTTGCACCCCATTCTGCCTTTTCACATAACCGAAGCTTTGTGGGACCTTCGCTTTGCCAGATGAACAGGTGCTGCCATTTCCTCCGCTTGACACGCTCGATGGACGCGATGATCCACCACTAGGCGACTGGAGCTGGAAAAATGAAAACAATCATTATAATTAAATGATTTAATTATAGAATGTATAGTTGTTCGGCTACGGGGCTTGAAGCATAGTGATAGAAATTGGAATCTATCCTCTATACTAATATATAAAGCTGAAGAGTTTTTTTGTTTGACCGAGGAAGGTTTTAGGTTATATAACATCACGCTACAACTAATAGGAGTGAAGATACAATGGAAAATGTGGAAAAAAACGGGGGAAAATATTCATCTTCGAGGGCTACAGTTCAAAAATTCCTAATTTATATCTACTAACCACGCAGACGAAGTCGGGGGCAACAGCTAGTATAATCATGTAATTAAATGATTTAATTACAGACAGTGCCGTATTATCCATAAGGCACTTTAGGCAAGTGCCTAGGGGCCCACTATGACCAGGGGCCCCCACCACTATGACTAGGGGCCAACCATTCCCGGTGAAATAAAAATAAAAAATGAAACCACGGTAGAAGCCTACATTGACACAATGCATCTAAAAAAAAGTCGATAATTTTTTCACTGAATGAAAATAACATGAACAAATGGGGCCCTAATCCTCTGCTTCAAGGGTCTCGGGGCCCCTGGGCCTCTAGATCCGGCCCTGATTACAGAATGTATATTTTTTCGGTAACGGTGGTAGATCTTGGAATATAATGTAATTAATTACCTGTGACCCTCCGCTCCTCGACGGATGTTGGCCAGACGAATTCGGTGGTGGATACTGAAATTAAATTAAATTTCTTGTTTACATCATAAAAACAAGTGTTGTTGTTTACATCGCTAGATTACATAATACTGTGATATTATTTATAACTACTTACTCAAGTTTAGTGCCATATCTACAGTGTAAAAATGATTACTGATCTATACTACTAAAGTTAGAGTACTATAATACTGAAGTTCACCTAGAAGTAAGTGTCATTTTACTAAATCAACCAAATTATTTTTTAATTCCAATGTTTTCCAAAAGAATCCTCTAATCCTATTCTTCGACTCAATGATTCGTAAAGTCCAACAGTTCATGTACTCTAAGGTAATATTCTTCCCCTTTGTCTTAGTATAATAAAAATAACTTTTTTTTAATCACCTGCGGGTGTGGTGCGATGCCAAGCTGTTGGGCCGCAGTAAGTTTCTCTCGCTTGTGGTGCTGCGGAGAGTGGTGACCAGCGCGCCGCTCGCCTTTCCGACCGTGGGAAGGACTCGGCGGGGCTGGTGCTGGCTGATTCTGAAATTAAAGGGATGCAAGACTCAGTCATGTTATTACACGAAGGTTAGTTGATCAGGTTTAAGGCCTTTTGATAAAAAATACTAGTATTTCTGGTATTCATGATAGGTATTGATACATGATAACTTTTATTTATACGATCTTGTAAAAGCTTTGAACACAGTACGATAAGGCGGCCAAAGCTAACCGTAAGGTCACACAGACGAATAGGTGCATCAAAAATACAAGTTTTAACAAATATTCGTATTATTTACCATTGGTGGTGTTCCGACTCCTGGTGAGTCGGTATACTTCTTCCATGTGGTGTCCTGCCGCGGCGCGGGCGGTTGCCTCTCGGTCTGCTGGCCGCAGTCCGCCTTGCTGCGCGTGCGCCCCACCACGCGGTATACCACTCCACTGCCACCTTCCATACCTCTATTGCGGCCGCGTCTGGAAATATAAAGAAAAGTGTTTGAGAATTAAATGTTACTATTAACAAAATTACTTAGTAAACTTTCGAAGTAAGTACAGTCAGTAACAAAAGGTCATGGCTGCTAACTGATGTACAAGACGGATTTGATCATTTGTTTTTGTGCAGCTACTTTTGTTGCTAATCGTAAGTCGTAGTATAGGTAGTAGGTCTTAGTCCAAGAGGAAAGAACTATAACCGGTTGTAACTACTCACAATTTTACATAGAACAAATTTGTATGTCCGATACAAGTTATATCCGCAGTTCATTATGCCTCGCTGGTCGTATTTATATACCTATGATTTCATTGAATGTACCTACCTATTGAAAAGGGTCCCACAATATCTGTGTAGGTAAAAGTCCCTCTACTTAGAAATGGCAACGGAGGGTGCCTACCGCGTTTCCCCCACGCATGAGTCAGGGTTAAAAGCCTTAGAAGGACCTAGCAGTAATGCGTGTAACTTAAAAAAACTTAAATATTAATATCTTAATTGGTTGTTATTTAAAAAGAAGTTACTACAAAACTCCTTTTAAAAACAGTTAAGAAGACATCTTTAGTCCACAACTATGAGTACTAAGCTGAATTTAACCTCCTTAGTCGCCGAAGCTTGAGCTTACAGCGCTTACTAATAGCGTTATTTTTAATCAACCGTTCAAGGTTCAGTCTTATTTCCTTCCGCGGCGCTAGTCGCAAGACTAATTAAATATCTTCCACTTCATTAGGCGATTCTGTTTTTTCTTCAGCAAAACTAGACTTTACCGTACTTTTCTTGTGAAAGAACTACCGGTAATAATTGAAATTCTGGAAAGCAATTGACCTCTCTTACTTGTACCTAAACAGTGCGCATTTTAAATTGCTTAATGCTCTACTTTGCTAGCCTTTGACGTAAAGTATTTTATACTTTGCGTGACTTATTAAAAACATGTATAGGTACATGTGTTAGTGTATTACATACGAGATCAAAGTAGATTGAACGCAGGGTGCCGTACTGGCGCGACTGGGCTGAACAAAGGGACTGAATTGATGGCAACTGATAAAAGGGGAGCTGTATTCTCTTATGGATAGAGCAACATGTCGTTGCGACCTACTTTTAAGTATATGTGGTGTGGGGCAAATACAGACATGTTACCCCTGTTTCGGAGCCCGTTTCGCTGACAGTTTAATTAAAATAATAATTACTTGAGTGACATCAATAAACGGTTTCTAAAATACGTATTTAAAAACTTGATACGCAATTTTAGCTTGACATAAACATTTCATATTTCATTCTAAGTTAAACAAAAAATATTTACAAATGAATATTTTTATCTTATAGGTCACCGAACTCGACTTCTGGTACTTATCATACCAACTTCTAAATTGGTTAGTAAGTACACAATGCACCTATCGGGCGTTATCCGATAATAGTGTAAAAACAAAGTAACTAGCTCATACTAATTATGACAAGACAAGTAGTTGCTTACTGCGAAAGAACGGGAGTATTCAGTATAATCATTAATCACTCTTTATTACACTCATTTAGGATCAATGAAGTCTTTATACTGAAGAATAGTCCGTTTATTTTTAACTCGGTGTAAGGAGGTCGCTACTGCTGAAGGTTCGTACTTTGATAAGTTAAAGGGCAATTTAGATCATATTTTTGAAACAAGTTTATAAACATAATGTAACAACTTAATGTTAATATTTAGATAATAAAGTTACTTTCATCTAGAGGAAGTATAATCGACCTTATAAATGATTTTTATATTATCCACGTTCTTTTCAGTTAGATACAAAGTTATAATTGTTTTGAGCCGTCAATCGAAACCAACCTTCAGAAGTTTGTAAGATAAATTTGTTTCAGCGTAACTTTACAGATTTCGGCTGTCTTGCAAAATAGGGGACTGAAACTCTTCACCCCACAATAAAGATTGCGATAAGATAAAAACGAACGTCAACTTTTTAACTTTTCAGTTTCCTCGTTCTATAGATAGTGCGAGGAACAGGCTCATGAAACGGTGGAAATGGTGCCGAGAAAATTGTTCGTACGTCTTGAAGCCAGGTTAAGCAAACTGTAATCTATTACAGTCAGAGCCAAGCCTTTGCGGTTACAAATGCCGCAGTGTCCTAGTTTATTGCTAACGAGATGCAGTAATCCATTTTGCATTCTATTTTTGGAAAAAAAGTCTTAACTTCGGCGCTCTCCGTGCTATATATCTACCTGTCTATCTCTCTTTGCTAAAAAAAAAACGCTTCGTAATCATTTTAGAGTTAGCGCTAATAGTGATCTCGCTTTCATATATCGTTGAACTTTTAGTAAAGTAATCCAAAATAACATCAGATTGAAATATGCATAAAAAAGTGCAGTTTAATTCCCAAAACTGCTCTGATTAGACAACTTTAAATGATTATCCCAAACCATTCAGAACTCCAATTCTATAGACAACACAGCTGCCCTACTTATGCAAATTGTCGTCTTCAAATCCGACACGATTCTTTTACAAATGGCATCAAATGGACCCAATCTTGTCGCCCTTTGAAATCCTACTCACACTATAAGAAAAGAACTTCCAATAAGACGTGAAAATATGTCAGAACCTTCTTTCTTACATAGTTTTCATGATTCTTTTGTGGTGTCCGCAGTGAAAAATTAAATGTGCCAAGTTTTGAACCTCAAGTCGTCTGGCGCTAAGCCATTCTTGTTACCTCTTGTTTACCTTTCGTAATGGCCTCTTGCCAACTTATAAGCTATGATATATAACGTCTGTTATTTTACTTTACATTAACAACAAAAACATTTTACAATAAGAGTCTTATCGTGGAACGGTGACCGCGTGTTAATGTCTCTACAGTCTTCCGTAACTAGAACAAACATTTATCTCGACTTGGTATTTTTTTACTTCGGATATTTGGAAATTATAGCTGAAAATGCAAACAAAGTTAAATAAAATGCTCATTAATTTATGTAAAACAACTATTTAGTAATATCTGGTTAAGTATCGTATTACATAATTAGCGAAAACAGTCATTTTAAAGCTTAAAGTACTAAAGCGAATGAATCACTAAATATTTATGAAGCATTTTGCTTTAAACGCACGTTAATAAATAAATAATAAATTACATGTAATCTGTGTATACTTTTCATGATCTACTATAGCACTTTAAAGGTCCTACAACTTAACAATAACATTATAAGTGCAAAGAAGACAACAAAACACATTAACGAAATGGGTTTATAGTAACTGACATATAGAAGGATCAATAAGACAGTTGATCGATCTCAACAGTCGCACTTCATAGATTAAACCTCAGGGAAAACAGTACATTTCGACACACAAGCAAGTCTAGTCTACAAGCAAGGGGGAGATAAAAATGTAATCAGGCGGGTTCGCGTATAGGGAGGTACTTCATGACAATTAGTACCGTACTACCGATACGCGTAAAGGTAGGTGTACAATGAGCGTAAGGTGCATTAATACGAGTCTAGTCCCCACGCCCTTTGCTGTTGTCATTTGAAACATTGCTGCATTGGCGTCTTAATGAAAACTGAGCGCCCGAAGCCGCGTACTAATGATGACGGATCTCGTGAAAGGAACAGTCTCCTGCGTTCGTCATTATCTATGAACCGAGCAGCTCTCTCATTATTCTCTCATTCATCTCATCATTTCGCTGGCACGATGAATGCTCTTTTGTTATATTTGAATCTGTTTGTCGAATGTTTTGTTAGATGGTAAACACTGAGTAGGTGCCTACTGTATATTTTGTTAATTTAGTATTCATGATATTCTAAGAACATGAGAGAATTGAATACGCACGTACCATATAAAGCAAAACAGGAATAATTTGCTTTTACAAGTTAAGTTAATAAAGAGCGAAATATACTAACAGGTTAGCAAGGATCCTTTACATAATTATGACATAAAAATAGATTATGCATTCTATTGGAAATTGGCTCGGTGTGCTTATACGATCAGAGCATTCCTTAGCTCTCCGAAACCTAACAAACAACAAGTTTAAAAGCGCCTATTTCAAAACAGAAACTATTACAAACTATATTGAAATGGCGATAACGAAAGTTGCACCAACAGACGTCGAGTTGGATGCTGAAAGCTATTCAAACGCAACCGGATTTCCTCTCGGTGTACCTATTTCAACTTCGATTCACTTCGCTATCAGCACACGTAAGGCTCTTTGAGGTTTTCAATAGTTAAACTAAAACTGCTACAAGCTTTAACACATGTACGGAATGGAAATTGTTTTAGAATTTGAACAAATCAGTGACTACATTTATGTGAATATAAAATTGAAATGTAAACGGTTTTGTCTTAGCCATTGGTAGATATAATAGGGATGAAAATTAAGAGATGATAAAAATTAAATAACAAAACAAAACGGTCTTTGTGCAAAAAAAGTCTTCCAATTAACCTTCTTTTTATAATCCAAACCAAAACAAATGGGTTTCCCTTTTATAATAAAACAGTATGTATTTATATACATATAACTACAGCGTAAAATGATTCCGTAATCTATTTTGATTATTTATTGAAAAAAAATAATTTTCGCTGATCAATTTAACTAATTTAAATAACATCGTTCAAGTTCCTAATATCACGAATAAAGCATAACAAATAGTTAACAACCCTAAATTGAATTCTGTTTAGGGATTCTTTCCAAAGATCATTTGTCGTTAATGCTGCTAAAGAAATATATTTAGTTCTAATATGAAAACCTTGATATTTTTGAATATTATTTAACTCGTCTGGCAAGTAATTTATATGTCCTTTAAGGATTGAACAAGGTTTCTCATAAATACTGTTTATTAAGTATACGACACACTATATTTCAATCTAAGTTTAATTTCGAATGACATCTACGAAAAAGTTCTATCGCATTAATACTACTCACTTAATTCCATGAGTATCTTAACCTTTGCTTGTCTGTTGGTAACTTGACATTGCTCCAATATTGTGTACTATAACGACGTAGTAACGAACATTTATTTAGCAAACAAAACTTGAACGTTACGGTAGGGTGTTAGGTTACAGCAAAACATCGTCGAAGAGTGTTTCCTTTCAAAACAGAAGCATTTTCAATCAATTTTTTGTATACCCAGCTAAGTAGTAACAACACGAAACTACTTGATATCATGTTTATACACAGACCAGAGAAGGGGTAGAAGGTACACAATAAAAAAATAGCTATTAGTGTATGTTATTGGTTGAATACTGATGAAGCCTTTGGACGATAAACATTTCCGTACATTACTAAATAAATAAACAAAAATAAAAAAAATACAACCTCATTTTTATCTTTTCGAGAGCTATATATTTCTATCTCTTTAGTTATTTACGTGAACGGTGAAAAGACTTTCAATATCGAGTGTCTCGCTTCATTAATTTTCTTTCGTACCAAGGATCCATGCGCCCTGCCCGAAGGCTTACCCTTGTCAATGCTGACTTGTTACGTCTATAGTTTCCTTGAGACACGTGTTTTACGGACTTTGATGTGTACAATGGACTCTTTTTCGCAGATTTGAGTGTAATTTAAGGATGTATCTTTTTTGTAACTCGACAGAACCATATAGGACATATTTATAAAGGGATGTAGTTGTATCGATTTATCACTGCAACTTTACTTAAAATCTACTTACTTATATATATTTTTTTGTTTTAATTACGAACAACATATTTTAAATTCGTCGTTTCTAAACGCGTGTTTTTTATCAATTAGGTAGATTAGCTTTTAATTAGTCTAATGCTATGTGAAATAAAATATGTGAGTAATAATTTCGTATGCAAGAAAATAATTATATAGATACAAGTCCCACAATAGCTTCCACACATGCTCGTATCGGATTAGCGAAAAAAATATGGCGCTTAATATTTGAAGCACGTTACGCAACGCATAATGTCTTATGAAACATCATTAGACATAAAATGCAGACGATTCCAATTACAGCCAATAAGTATGCAATCAATTGAATAAATAATAAGAAAACTGTCTAACGATTGCTAGGTGTTAATTATGTACTTGTGAAATACCTGACGTGGAAGACAACAAGTTATTTCCAACGCTCGACTTCGTCTCATTAAAATTTCAAGGAGCGGAACAAACAGCCGTGCGGCCGTTCGCTTTGCAATATCCGAACGGAATTTAAAACTTTTGCAGCGAGAATAGTTCCCATATTGTTAGCGGTTTTTTTGTTTCAGATTTTCCGCTTGCCGTTTTCCAGCTGTTATAAAAGTCTACAAGCCTCGCGCGCGAAATAAAACAATGACATTTCAAAAACATTACTTCCAAGTTTGTGGAATTAAATTCTCGACTGCTGTGCTGAATGAGAATATTGAGAACATTGTGATTATTCTTTCCTCGTTCGTTTGCTAGAGTCTATACGACTATGATATCGACGAGTACCTAATAGTAATCTGAAACCCAATACACCTAATGAACTCAATCAAAGTCACCAATACGCAATCAATGTGCATTTACAGTGTATTCAAGCCAAGCTTGCGAATAAAAATACCCAGTTCATGATTCATGGCCAAGTAACCCCTTCAAATAAAATCGAAACCGCTAAAGCATTTTAGCCCTTATGAACAAAACACAAGAATGTGAATCCAAACAAAATATCACCCGACCCGTTTACAAAGTCTCATTTTTATATAGGAAATCTAAATCATGAACACACACCACGATTTGGTAGGTAAGCTTTCATTTAAATAGGGGAGAAAATTTAATGTAGTGGACTAAATTGTTCGGAATAAGTTAAAGTTACGCGAATGCTTTACAAACTGCAGCTGTTTTATATTGGTTTTAATGTACCCATGTTAGATGTATATCTATGTTGATTATGTGTACAATATAGAGTGAACAAAATAATACGCAGTTTTCAAAATGCGTTATATGTGTATACACAGCATCAGGCTCTCTCTGTTATTACTTAAATCTTTGAGAACCCAATGAAATAGAGCAATAGTTTGGGGGATCAGGCTTAGGATTTCCCGCCCGGCCGTATCCCTGCAGATTCCGATGTAATAACCTTACTCGGATAAATCGCTTCGGGTTCCTAACTGTTTACTTATTTCAAACATTAAAGGAATCCTCTACGTAACAACACCAATAAACACGATATTGTTGGATGAAACAATTACATATTTCTGCATTGTTTATTCAATCTATAAAATGAGTATGTGTAATATTTCGTAAGGAATGGTGACCACATGTGACAAACTAGCGATACATTGACTTCGCTAACCGCCAGATGGTTGGAAGGTTATTGCCTTAACGACAATTAGCTTGTTCATAATAATAAGTTAAATTGAAACAATTAAATAGAGATAAGAAACAAGGAAAGTCTCACCGAGTGCATCCTGTCCATCTTCATACGTTGTAAATTATTTCTTCAAACTTATCTCTTCTATGTTACAATATCTATAAAGCACCGTAAGCTTACAACGTCTAACGCGAAAAGCAAAGACACATAGCAAGGCAACACTTATATTATATTAGTGTCCGCGAAATTATTATCATCGTTGGCGTATAAAAGTACAGCAAATCAAATTTTGTCCGTCAACCGACCGGTACTCCCGCTCACCACGAGACCAAGCGACAGAAGGCACAACGCATATGGTCCACTACATCGTCTAGGATACACTTATTAACTAACACCAATGTTTAAATGGAATAATAACAGTCCACGAGATTAGCGTGTGGCGCGATCGTTCCGCTATCCTTTGTTAAGTGCGGTCCAGCTCCATGGCGCCAGCTGTGATCGGCGTGCTCGGTTCGACGAGCGCGCGTCTGGCGACGAGACGATCGATGCCGGCAACAGATTTACATTTTCCGTCGAGGAAATCGGGAAAGTTTGTCACGTGCGTGTGTGAGCGCGGGCGGCTAGTACGGCGCGCCCGCACGCCGATAGTGCGCGGCGCCGAGTGCCGCCCGCCCTGCCGCCGCCGCCGCGCCACCCGTGCACTACGCCGCGGCTGCCGCGACACCGCCGGCTACACAGCTCGCTCTCTACGTACTTGCCACATGACATTGAAACCCTACACCCTTACTACTTCTAACTAAAAACCTATACCGCTAAATATTTCCAACTATTTTGATTTAGCAAGTTAATAATCAAAAATTTCATACAAAAATTCACGGTATGAAATGAAATTATTATGGGAAAAACAGAATACCATGCTAGCATTCTATAGGAACGTGTTTCCAAAAACGTTGGATCTCATTGAGCGCACCGATGAAAGTACAGTTTTATGTTGGGATCGTTAAGGTGCCGAATGGTGCGGTACTGTTAGGGGTGGTTAGGGTCGAGGCGGCGGTACAGAGGTGACGTGCGGGGCAGGGGCGGCATGAGACGTAGGAGTATCGATTTTGGTCACCCCGCCCTCTCCCCTAGCGTTGCGACAGTGTGAGTGCGCTGTACGAGTCCTCGCCGAGAGATCGTCGGCTGCACACCGCGGGAGCAGCGTCAAAATATTAACAAATGCTTTGTTCGCACTGCCAAGCACTAACATTCGCTAACTGTCGTAGAACATTTACTTGTCTTCGATTTTAGCTTCGTGAGTCACGTGCGAGGGTAACTCGCATTGAACATGCAAAGCGTGTTAAGTATTTGTCATGATGTACTAAACCGTAATATTAATCTTATTTGTAGTCAATTCTTAAGGCCCATATTCCATTTCCGTTCTTTATAATACGAAGTCATTATTTATCTTTTTCGCTCTATCACTTAAGTGATTTTACTGTGTCGTGGTATTGGTATTATTATATTGTACAATTTATACAGCAGGATTTATGTAACCTAGTATTACATAATGTAAGCGCAAGTAAATGATCCGTGAGACAAGCACGTTAGAGACCTTCGTTACATTATGTCGGAGAGTGACGGAAGGCGGGCCGACCACTTGTGGATTGAGAGGCTCAGCCGATTCTATTGGAAAATGGATTTCCTTAACAGTCACACTAGTTATAAAAATGTATAACTGTACGGTAAACTTGTACTTGCTTTTAATCGATGTCGATGATAGATAAAAAAAAGTTTACTTAAGAGTTTACTCTGTTGTTATACGTTCAAAACTATTATAGTCAGTCTTTTCTTTTCTTTGTAGTGCTTAATGCGCGAAAAAGCAATTTATACAACCAGACATTCGCGGAAAGGTCAAATCAATACGACTTTTCTACCTGGGCGGTTACATAAACTTTGTTACATAAATAACACCGGCTTAACGCTCAAGCAAATGAATGTTTATTAAAGGGCCCGAGATAATCTGCCATTTTAATAATTTGACGTTGATCCAATTACTTCCTAAATCTCATGAAAAATCCAATCTGTGCAAATATGATAATGTGAAACTTTGTTTTCAATTACGGAGGTTCAAGAAATAAAATGGCATAATATGTAATTTTGCGTCGCAACCACCTTTAAAACCCTAAAAAGCTCAACCATTACGGACGCAATTCCATCATGGCAATGAATCTCACGCCCTCAGGGAGCGTTTTAATTTGTGTTTTATTGTGCCCTTAAGAGAGAGCGCCGTCTTGTATGATTACGAAACCTACAGATCTGTAATACACACATTATAAATAGTTATAAACCTAATATTAATCTTACCTTTCGTCCAACTGCTGTAACTGCGACGGCTGCTGGTAGTTCAGTCGACGGCCATACAGGGAAGCTCCACCTTCAGACATATAGCCATCCATGATGTCGTTATTGCGCCCACAATCCATTTCATTAATATTTATGCGTCGCAAACAATCACCGTCTGACATATAACCCGAAGCGATTTCAAGATCACAATAATCTGGGTTCGAAAACCCAGGCCCGTAATTTATGCGGTCACGCAATCCCATATTTTCTCGGCCAAAGTTAGCTTTCACTGTGTTGGCATGATGAGGATAGCCCGGAATATTCTTCTGGGTCAATCCTGAAGTCCTCATTGGCAATGTCAAGTGACTGTTATAGCCTCGTAAAAGGGGCCGCATGGGCATCACATTCATTAATGGATTTTCATCGTCCCCGAGAGAATTGTCACGACAATGTGACGGCGTGCTGGAACGACTGTCATTCTCCATTCTCTTATTTAACTCCGTCAAAGTTCTATTGTGATCAAACGTCGGTTTAGGAACAGACTTGTCCAATGGTCTTCTCTGAGCTGCTTCCTTTTCCGAGATTTCCGCTTCATTGATCACTTCATTAATATATGTCGTGTTCATGTCTATCCTTTTATTGGCGTTGCCAGAATGAGTAGCAGTTTTAGATATTTCTGATCCAGATTCACTGGAAGGACGGTATATTACGCTACTATCACTCGAATTAGAATGTTGCCCTGTGGTACTGTGAGTGGAATTAGAATGAGAACTTTCAGACATTTGTGATATGTGAGTATGTATTCCTGTATTAACCACTGGCATTGGAGATACAGCCAACGTCTGCTTTTGTGTTATATCTTTACTTAAATTAGATTGTTCTCTACCGAATGGAAGTGCACTTACGTTATTTGTAGAATTTAAACTAGAATTGCTTTGTATAGGGCTTAATTGACTATTTGTACTTTTATTAATTACATGTCTATCATCTTTCGATATTTTGAACGTTCCTTTCACAGCAGCTGTTGGTTTTGGAATCCCAGTATGGTTTTGCTGTCCAAAATTTTGGGCAGAAGCTGCTTGATTCTGATTTCCATGACTTTTTGATGGTGGAGATGCATTTTCATGATTTTGATGGTGTTTAACATCTGGTGTACTATCACTTCGTTTTTCACTGAGCCTCATTTGACTGCCAGACAGTTTCACCATTTTTGAGTTAGAGTTTCTTGAATGGTCATCGATCTGATTCAATTTAGTATTACTTATAGATTTAGGAGCAGCCAGTTTAGATTCCTTGTCACGAGCAGGAAGTTTGGGACTGTTCCTTGATTTATCACTATTACTTGTTTTACTGCTGTTTTTATTGAAACCGGTAGAAGTTTCTTTAGGGGATTTGGAACTAACTAACTTAGGTTTTACATTTTTACCAGACTTGTCTTTTGATAATGTATCGCTTTGTTGCCGTATACTTTTGGGTCCTACTAAGTTTGTAGATTTGATATGTGAGTTGGGAGTATTAGAAGACTCATTGAGGCTTAAGCTTGAGTCGGATCTCTCGCTTTTGGCTGAAGAGAAACCACTGGACGAACTAGTACGTTTTGACACAGCTGTACTCTTGCTGCTTTGCTTCTCATTACTTATTTTGTCTTTGTTAAAAAGTTTTAACTTATCAAGCATGGAATGCTTTGTTGGTGTCCCATTGTGACTGGATGGAGTTTGCTGATGTTGTGGTTGCGAAATTAATGTTGATGGGATTTTACTACCAGGGGCTAGCAACGAGGAATTAGGACGTGATCTGTAACAAGGAAAAAAATAGTAAAAAAAAGTATTCAAGATAGTTGGTGGTTTTTTATTAGGTATAGACCTATAATTCTATTGTCATCATAGATATTTTTTATGATAGTTCAGTTCAGGGTATACAAAAAAAATAGAGTTACGCAAAGAAAAAAAAACTGAGAATTAAAAGATAGATTTAAAGTTGCGTAACCAGTGACTAATATCTTCTTTAGGAGCAAGTTGAATCATGTCCGAAAGGACGTTGCAAAACAAACAGAATGAGCAGACTCAACCACTTAAACTAAACTTAAATCATCTTGTAAAATAAACAAGCAAAGTTACCCGGATGAAGAAGTAGGCGCTCGCGGTATAAAACTGACAGCTCCTTGTCCCAGAGGGCTAGTAGAGCGACTGGAACTAGCCGACAATCCGCTTTTACCACCTGCAATCAAACAATGGCATTCCGTCAGTGACTTCATTATTGTCTCTCACTACACATGTAAACTATGACAGCTCACCAGCCTACGGAAATGATGTAAATTATTTTCTGATCTATATTTACAATCTCTCACGTATCAAGCTGATCAAATATTGTACCTATAGAGCTAACATTCGCTAGATAAGTCTGAGCTTTTATCAAAATACGGCACGGGTGGTCTGGCCGTGTTGCGCGCGCGACTGGTCGCTTACTAAGCTGCAGAGCGAACAGTGCATGCGCTATACTACACCCACCAAAAATAATTGAGCCCTAACACCCCTTCTACTTCTCACACTCTGTAGTAAGCCAAGGGAACTTCGATTCAATGCAACAGATCAGCTTATGTTGGTTCGCTATATTAATCGATACCATACCGACCAAAATAATTATTCGTGATGTCATTACATTACTTTTCAAATGTATGCGTGTGCGTAAAGCTACCCTAAACAAGGGACATTAATGAGTCAATAGTTGCCATAAATACCACACATTATGGGTTCTAGCTTAGTTTGCTTGGCATCAGATAATACTTGCCTATGGTGAGAGTAAACAATAGGAATGTATTGGAGGTGACATAACAACATACCAATTGCTACTTTGACGCATAACAAAATTACTTTTGTAATTATTGTGTCGTTATACTTTCGTTCACTTTATGATTTTATTGTTTGTTGTTACTTTGAAGTTGTCACCTACTTAATTACATTTCAATTACAGTACTTTGAAAGCAGTAGCAACAAAACCAAAGCATTTTAAAGGGAAAGAACAACAACTAAAAATACTTATTTTTGTAGCACTTTAAATTGATAGTTAAAAGTAAGAGATCATTATCGATGCCGCAAAGAGCAATCAATCGAACTATTGACCAGTATAAGTAGAACTAAACCGTTTACCTAGATTTGCTTCATAAAATTTACACAGAACAAGTCATAACTAACAATAGTTACATTCAGGTGTTACTGCACAGCATAGGAAGCAGATCGTTGTCGACCGGTGCGCCAAATAACATTGTCAATCAACTGTGGCTACATCCGTTCTTTATTCAGGCCGAGACTATCCATCACTTTAGCACCCAACAACCGTATATCCACTAACTACATATCTAGCTATAGGTATCTATGGATGTTCACAATTTTTATTAAAAAAAATATTATCACACTTAGACCTTAATATCACCGTATAAGCGCATGACTTTTTTAAATTTCACGCACAAAAACACACCGTAGAAACATAATTATGAATGGCTAAGAAATTACAATTCATATTTTTTTAATATGTACCTGGCATGATAGAATAAAATAACAAAAACACAAATGAAAAATGTATGTAACTAGTAAACGATTAATTTCTTATTCTACCCTTTAAAGTAATTATCAAAAAGTTTATCACCTACCGACACGGTTTACATCACTATTTCACTCACATTAAGTCATTTTCGTCGTTTTAACAATCACACAATAAAAAAACAAAAGCTATTCATCGTTATACCAGTATTGTTAAATTAATTTGAAATAAGAACGTCAATATGCGAGCAGCATGAGTTCTCGCCGGCAACTGAGAATGCATCTGCACAACAAATCCGTAGCGCGACTACACGATATCACCAGGGCACGACGAGTCTCAAGATAACTCGACCCGCGTGAGAATCATAACAATCGTGTTGACATACGAATTTGTGTCGCGTAATTTAAAGGAGATATCAATACTTTAGTTACTAGTCTTATATCTTTGCTTGCTATTGACAAACGATTTCGAGCGTCAGAGAGTGCGCTTAAAGATCATTTTTGTTTAACGTGCGTAATGTATCACAATTTTTTTTAGGTACTTGTTTTGTTAAGAGTAAAGCGATCACAATCACATCCGGGGTTCGCAAATTAATTTAACTCTTCAATTTTAATGTGTGTTATAGTACAAAGCAACGATAAGTCTTTAAATGAAAACATCCAAATCCAATAATCTGAACAACCGAGGTCTTACGTCGCCCTTCACTGCTCCCTGTCGCGCACCCTTGCAACCCTCGCTTACTATGGCCTTGAATGTCAGATCAGAATTTCTAATACGGATAAATTTCATAAGTGAAATAACTGTTCTGAATAATGTTGAACTCTTTGGATGATTTGAGAACGTGATCTCCCAATTATGGTATTAACTTTTTAGAGCATGAATATGTTACAAAAAACATTCTATTTTTCTGGTAACTTACACCATCATTACAACACATCTTACCAATATTAAAAAAAATTTCAGATTACATCATTGGGTATAAAATCTCAAAAAGAAAAAATAACCGTAAAAATCTGAAGATAACGAAAGCACCATCACACGTGTTTCAGACAGAATTCATCAGCATGTGGGCAAGTAATAAAACAGATGACGTTACAGCACTTATCAGGGAGAGTAAGTGAATAAACTTGGTATAAACCCTTACTTTTACCACTCGCGAGTTTATTTTAGGGACCTCAAAGCCCTCAGGTGGGTTTACGAGCAACAAATGGGCCAGCGACGATGTTTTTTTGGAATGTGTGCTGAAGGTTGCCTGTGTCATATTCCGGTTGTATTTATTTACTTAGGATATTGCGATTAAAGTGAGTGATGTCTACTGAATTTATAAACGATAAAGACAGTTACACGTAGAGGAAATATCGAATGTATTTTTTTTCAAGATTTTTTTTGATGGATGTAGGTTTTTTATCTTCTTGATGACTGACTCTTGACAAAACCAGACCGTTTAGTTAACTTAAATTACTCTGATAAATTGGCTCGAGAAAGCCGAGAAAAGAACAGTATTTTCTACAAACAAAAACAAACTGATAAGACCAATTAATCGCTTTAGCAGAGTAAAACCTTTTCTTAGTAGACGTTCGACGTCGATCCATTATTCTCAATTTAGTTTATCTGTAGGCGTCGAGTTGTACAGAAGCACAGACAAACAGACGCCTTGCTGAGTGCACAGGCTAGATATCGACGGGCTGCCAGCGTTAAATAAGTAATTGGATTGAATTAATTAGACTTCTCACTCACAAGGCGCTGCACTTAATTCTAACGTCTGGTCTGGACTGGCGAAGTATGCTGCTCATAGATAATCGAGTTAGGCGTTCTGTTGGACTTATTTATAGAACTGTATTCCATTTTGAATTATGACTTCTTTTTTAATTTTTGCGACTAAACTTTTAAAATAATTGGAAAACTCAATTACTATAATGCACTTAGTTTTTATGTCGTACTTACATTTCCTTTACCATATAAATTGCTTTTTAAATGCATCGGTTTCCGATCCTAAAGAAAAGATTTTAACTGTCATAGGAATATCTTAATACAATTTTATTATACAGTTAGTAGTTAAATTTTAATAGCTATACAGCAAATTACATCCGCAAATGCGAATGGTAATTTTCATAGAAGACTCGACACAGCACATGTTGACAATACACAAATTATGTACTTTATATTCAAATTGCTTATGAATAGGAAGTTGTAAACGATATTCATTGGAAGTGGTTAACATACAGTGACCTGTATACAGTGTAACTAAGACTCATTATATTGTATCGACTTGAATCGAAGATAACAGCTGCTACCCATATTGATGCGTGTTTTATTAATACACCTATTATTGAACCCAGTAATGTAATCACGCTTGACTAAATAATTAATAATAGGGATGAAGACAATTTTTTCTTGCAGTGTCCGGCTTGTAGTTTTTTGTATAATAATTGATACGTATTTTTTAATTTGTCCCGCAAACATAAATTGACCAAATTACAGTGAATGAAACTTACGCGTGACTTCACGATTGAGTATAAATTTTACCATATCGTTACGTCACAAGCCTCCTAGAGTCCTAAACTTTAAAGCAGTTAATCTTTGTCAGTTCTAGTTTTTCTGAAAAAGGAAAAAATACGTGTCTCATACTTTTCAATTATCTAACTGAGGGACTAATTAGATTTATTCTTTTTATACCCAGTCATCATCCCTATTGTGTTAATTTAAACAGTTGACTCTCGGTTTGGTTCGAATACGTTCTTTATTTAAGATGGCTTACAATTGACGATAGTAATTGGTTTCCCTCACGACATGAAGGTTTCATATCGATTTTCGAGAGTTCGTTGATCAGTCCTATGGTGTCGTTACTACGTCTTATCGATATATATCCTTAAGTGTTTGATTGGAAGAGGTTGTATGTAATAAGGTTGTTTCAGGTTTAGTATTCAATGTGAATAGTGATTAACACACCATAAGGACTACCGTATTTATCATGTTATGTGACTGTTTAGTAATAGTCAAGTGTCAATGTTCTTATTAAAAACAGTTGTTGCTCGCCGCTTTATCCACGTGATTTTAAAGATCTGAAGTGTTAAGGAATTTAATGATTATCATTATCTAAACTCCTTAGTGAATAGTCTGAACTCTAAAGTCCAAACATATTAAGTAACTTAGAGATAGCACGACTTAATATTTTTTTTATCCTAAATATAACCAAGCAATTTTTCAACCATCTTCAAAATAGAGGAGTATTTCAATTCAGTAACATTTTGTTTTTTTGTTTGTGCTTCGGATGGTTGAGCCGATTTTTTTCTTAACTTAGCTTACATTGCGTCCCATAAAAAACATCAAGACCATCTTTTTTATTTGAAGTCGTTTATACGTTTTTGTCATCAATGTAATTATTTATAGCATTAATTACGTAGCACAAATGTTTTTCATTTTCATTCACTTTGAATGGCAAAAGTACTAGGGCACCAGAAACAATAAAGAGTTGTATTTACCTGTGTGCGACGGAGTGGCGGGCAGCGGTCGTTTGTCGGGCGGGGCACGTCGCGCGGCCGCGGCGGACGCCGGCAGCGGGATCGACGTCTGCAACACCGACACTTGCCTGCACAAACATAAACATTTTAAATAAACATGGAAACACAAACTAATCACATTGATTTGTTTATCTATTCAGGATTTAAAGTCATCAGCACCAAAAGGGCTACATACATAATATATGGTTGCACTTGAAACTCCTAATTTATTTAGAGAGTGTTTTAAATTGCTCTTCAATTTCCTAGGTCTTGTACGTGTTTAGCTAGTCAAGGAACTGCAATATCTGAGGTTTTTCCAACAACATCAGACACAATCCATTGCATTAAATGAGTGTCCGTGGGTAATATCAACGACTCAACGTAAACACTTATGGGTGTCGTCATTTGTTTTATTTTTAGTTATCAAGCGTAAAATAATCAATGATTGTGTTCGATCTGGTCTATTGCCTCCGATGGCCAGTGAGCCTCTGTGAACCTGATAAAAATGCTTAATGGAGTGAAAAACATGTATACTATAATAATAATAAAAATAGCTTGGTGTGAACATGAGAACATGGCACTCGAATTCAAGTAGAAGATTATTGGGGTTTTACGTTTTTATTATTTCAGATGATCTTAACCAGAAGGAGACTAAAAGCATTTTGATGAATACCTCAAGTCTTTTTACAGAAATGAATCATTTCTGGCTAACAAAACACTTAAAATACTTACATTAAGGTACAAATTGTTAACCCTAATATTGTGTGGAAAAAATAGAAAATATGATCATTTTTCAAACAAGTTCCGGTTATTGCATGATGGCGCGATTTTTCTATTAATATTAAAACGAAACCTTTCGAAACTGATTTTCCTTATAAGTTGTAGGTGTTATGTTTCAGGGGTTGAATTATTCAGTTCACTCAATTTCGGGTGATCATATGCCACGTCTTATCCATTTTTAATAGACGTCACACGATCTTCTGGGCTTATAATAGATTATCAGATATCATCGAATTATACGTCTTCAGCCAGTACCAGTAAACCAAAATATACCTTAGCTGATAATAGCCCACAATTCCAGACAGAAATTGCAACTCAGCACCTAAACTACTACTTTTCAAAGTTCTACTGAACTGAAACTAGTTGAAAGTATCGAAGAAAATTCCCTTAGTAAGATATTAGAAAAGTTCCTCAGCAATATTTAACAATGTCGCACTATTTCATAAGTAATGTTCCGTAACATGGCAGGAGATATAAAACGAAAGTATTTTTAACATCAAATGAGACCTGTAAATATAAAAGTTACTCCAGGTAAGTGCGCACTCATGTTCCTTTTAAAAATATAACAAACTTATATTAAAAAAGCTTTGTAAAAACATGTTTTTAGACTGCTTTTGACTTCAATACTCAAGCGAATCCAATTTTAAGGGTATATGGCTGGGCTAATATGGCCACCTCAGCTCCAGCGTCAAATCAGCTTTATGACATGCCAAAATATTGCATATTGATAAGAATATACCTTCATACATACCATTTAGTTTCAGAGTTAAATAATTAAACAATACATGACACCAAAAAAAAAGGAAATAAAATAAATAATTAGGTGCTTTTTTAATCAACTCTAAAGTACCCTTATAAAATAATAGACATTATTCCAAACCGGTAATATCCCACTGTGATTATCCCATTATCGGCAAGGCTTATAAATATAAAAGAGAAAATCTTAAAGGCACTTAATGCATAATAAGTAAAGCCACGGGCAGCGGACTCGATAGGTCACTGGAGTTAGAACAGAGTACTTCTATTTAATTTTAAACTAAAGGCAGTTGTAGAAAAAGGATGCCGCTCTACGCCATGTAGTGCGCTGTCACGCTCCCACAAATGTTTTGAAGTAGGCCCTCTGACTGGCCGTGTAGGAAAACACGATACGCCCATTTGAACTGTGCAAGCACGAGCGTGGGTCACGAGTCTGGAATAAACCACCTAGGAAGCTCTCAGGTGCCCTAAGATAGTTTACCAATGCATTACATTATTTTCAGCATGCTCCTATATAAATATAACTTATCTAAGATGCAACTTTTCTCCCTAGGTTAAGCTAAATTAAGAACGTAAGTTTATGTGCTTTAAAATCACGGTACTAGCGTATTATAATTGTTTGCAATAAAGATAATTGCTACGTCTCATAAAACGCTATTTTCACGATGGTCAATAATAAACACATTTGACAAAAGTTACAGCTACTGCCCGCTAGATGTCGTTAGTAGTGTCTAATCACTACTAATGCACCGCAATAAAACATTGTGTAACCCAAAGCTTTGTGTTGAAAGGTCTATCCATAGAAGAAACAATGTAGATACATTTATACAAGACAAATGCTACAAAGGAAATCGCATTAAAATCTCTTTTAAGTTAACGTTTCTTCTGCAGTGTGGTCTAAAGTTCCACAACGATACATCTTAATCCAATAGTCTGCGGTCTAGACGGGAATTGCACTTTTTGTTCTCACTGCGATTCACATAAGTACGAAAAAACAATATAAAAAGGACGTCTACAAGGAAAGTTATGTCGAAATTAACATAGAGATGAGCTTTTTAAATAGAAATTATATGTCCATTATGTATTGAAAACTGAAGTAAATTATTTGGAACATTAAGTACCTAAGTAGGTACAGGCAGCAATAGAATTTATAAACACTTTTATATTAGCAAGGGTATGATAATAAAATAGATACCTTCAACACCTCTAACTTCCTCTAAAATCTTATTTAGCACCAAGATTATCGGTTAATTAGATTTTTTTTTTTTTACATCACAAATCCAAGTTTCTTCATCGACTTTGTAGTTGACGGTACCAAACAGTTACAATATAAACATAGTACCTACTTAACTACCTTTCATGTATATTACGATGCTTGTTTAGCGTGTTTAAGTATGGCGCTTTGCGATCAAAGCTCCGATCGATAATAAGGGCGATATCCAAACAATGAACATGTGGCGTCGCCTGCGCCGGCGCATGCAACACGAGTCCGTGTCATTTGACATGCGCGACCGTGCTTTGTGTAACTAGGGTTGTCAGAGATATCATCGACTTTCGTGTGGTATATTAATCGCTCCGTTCCGCATGAAATGTATTTTTGAAGAATAAAATTTGGCGCCAAAAATACTGAGTTAACAAGTGAGATTAATTAATAAAACAATTGTATTTCCGATCCTTTTGTACAATTTATTCGTCCATTTACGCCTTAAACTTTTCGTATCTAATTACCAAATTCTAAAGCCACCGAAATTTTCGACAGCCCTATGTCTAGGCGTGCTTTGCGTAACAGATATTTGACACGAGCCCCCTGCTCGATAGAGCACACTTTGCTTTACGCTTCGATAAACCTAGACACACATATACATACATTTTATAGACATATTCCATAGTGAAAGTCAGTATCGCCGAAGCAATACATTATCAGTGTTACTACTGAACCTAAGGATCAGTGTTTTCATTAATCTGAGGGCCTACGGCGAACTCGTGATATTATTGAACACGTAGAAGCGAGACAAAACATTACCGTCTAACAGTGGCGTCTCGCTTGCACAGTAAGAATACCATTCGTTTACGAGGTGGTTGGAACGGTCACAAAGGCCTTAGATGTTGCAGTCTACTTGAAGAAAATGTAATGAAATGACGTACAGGAATCCGAAGGTTCCCACAGCGGAAAAGTTTAATTAGATGCCATTACACCGTAACCCTTTAAGTTAATACTTGGCACTTAATCAACTACAACCATTTATTAAACTCCAGCAATTTTGAAAAACTGAATAATGCTGCAATTTGTTGAGGTTTTTTTAATTATATTACCACAAGTTGTAGGTTTATTAAGTCCGTAATTTGATAGTCGAAATGAAATCGATCACATGGAAACTTTTGTTTACGGAAACGCTGCAACTTATCAGTTTTGGATGACTGACTTCACCTTACCGTATTGCATACAGTATAACCAAAATAAACGCAAAAGTTAATGAAAACTATACATAGTTTTATTTATTTGAACTTTAGTATGCGTCTTTTAAAACTTTTCCTTTTATTTTTTATTTTAGGAAACCTTAAACACTATGTAATTTCTATATTGTCTAGCACCTCTGATGAAAAACTTCTAATTTTAGGACTTTTATCAAAATCGAAACTATAGCCGTATAAGAATAGTATAGTATAGTATAGTATAGTATAGTATAGTATAGTATAGTATAGTAGTAGTATAGCCGTGTAATAAGAAGTAAAACTAAAGTGTTTGTTAGGTAATAGATTCAATAAGAACAATATTAAAAATAGAACTTAGGTACAGGTGAGCGGTTGTCAGTGTTAGGGGCGTGACGCCTCCAGCGCTTCCCAAACAGGCGCGTCGCGCGTGACACGGCTTCCGGAGCGGCTCGCCACTCGCTCGGAAATAGAGGCTGTCGTGGGACCCGCACCACGTGACGTCACGTCGCTCCATTTCGCACACGCCACTATATTAAGTGCCTCTTGAATTTACTACCCGCCATGTCATGCTCATTTCGAAGTTCGAAGTTACACAAGACTTGTAATTTAGTTGTCGGAGTTCGTATTAAATTGATAACTGCAGCGTATACCAAGGGAGTTCCTTACGATGTTTGATTTTCTCTTATTAAAATTCTGTTACAACATAAAAACCTGTTTAAATTAGTACCTAAAGGATTTGTTTCCCAGAGAATGCACTTAGTTACATGAAGAAACAAGAACTTCAGCGAGGATCATACACACGACCCTCATAATTTGATTACCGTCTCATGTCATTACAGGAGCGACATTATTCTACAGATTATATTCTCCAAAAGGCGAGTCGGGGGCGATGCACGTAGCTTCATTGTTCACGCGCCTCCATAGCAGAAACAAGATTTCGAGATCAAAGATTACTCCAGGATTTCACTTTTACAACATTCATTTAACGTTCATCTGAAAAACATTGGAACTGAATATAGTTTACAGCCGACATCTGGAGGAAAAAATCTTCTAGTTGGTATAAATCTTAGATAAAATGAATAAACAAACTCGTATGTGAGGAAAGAGGGGTTGAGCTAGATAAAATAGGTCTCGTTACTGATGGAGAGCAAAGCCAGCGAGCCTTCATATTAGAATATGGAATGAAACGACACGAATAGCGTAATAATTTTGCTACGGAAAAGTATCACGTCATTAGGGCGTCTGCCGTGTCTGCGAGGCTTTTATGTATGTTCTTCAACATAAAAATAAATAACGAGTTGATAAATATAAGGTGTCAGGAGTTTCTGTACCGAGACTGCCGAGGGATATTGAATTCGCCCGTAGGTGTTTACTGGTGGCGTATGTAGACATATACCCATCTACCACAATACCCACGTTCAAACGTAATCCAGATTTTGTAAAAAAATATATTTTTTTTATGAGTTATTTTCACTTCGTCAATACCTAACTTAGTAGACAGGTATCTGTTTTTTTCTAGAATATCAAATAATTTATCCGTATCAGGACGTCTGTTAGAAACTCAAATGTACAAAAGTTATTGCATCGGTATAAAACAGAAAGGTTTATTACACGTAATAGTGTAAACCAAAAAATATCTTTGATCCATATGGTGTTTCAAAACGTACCTCCTGACTTCGGGTGATGTTGGAAGGCTTCTAGATTTCCTGCTCTTGCTGTTTTGCCGGTGATGGCCGTGCCCCGAGTTCGTGTTCCCCATGGCTCGTGTCTTACACTTACGACTTTAGACACCGTCGCATGGCACAGTACAAAGGACACAATACACTTGTGCTGCAATAGGCACACATTTTGCACATTTCACTTACTACACTGTTCCTATATTGTTTTTCTATATCAAGTATCCCAAGCGGAGTTGTCACGCAAATAGCTTTTATATTGTCTACCCTCGCTCGCTGGAAAATATTTGCCTTGTATGTTATTGTTACAGAACTGTGGTGGGCTGCATGCGGACCCATAATAATAATAACTATCTTCATTCTGAACCTGTTTTTATGGAAATATTTTGTTTTTAATAAAACGCTCCAATTTATTAGCTGCTATAATGATCATTAAAGACGAATTTCGGATTTCTGATTACTGCTATGCGATTGACGTCGCTCAATACGACAATACCTGTCCATAATTTATCGGGGCGCACACTACAAATGCCAATGTTCGCCGGCGCTCTGAGCATTACTGGAATTTCAAAGGTCAGATCGGTTGAACCGCCAAGCCATAACTTACTGACCACAGCACCACAAACATTCCATTTGCGCAAAATACATAAACAAATTGCATTATTTTATATGGATAAAATTTCTTTTTGACAAAAGTCATCTCAAACAATCGTTCATTAAGCTCGACGTAGGACAGTGTGGGACAAAACGATTAGTTATTATTGACTCTTTGTTCCGAGAACTAAGGACAATGGAAAAAGGGCCTAATTACGAGTGTCGTTCCAACAGAGTTCAAGGTACATTAACCTTCTTGAACTTTTGTTAAAAATAATCAAACTCGATGCCGTCGTGATAGAGATTTTTTTGTAAGAAATAGAAGTGGGACGAATAATGAACGAAGTTGAATGGATAACTGATCGAACGAATTTCACTGCAAATAGTCCATTGTGAGTTGTAACAGGAATTGCACGCCACTGCAGAGTTTTAAGCGCGTTATCGAAATTATCACGGCGGGGGCAGTGTGGCACGAGGCACTCGGGCGTACACCTAGCTATCCATTCTGCTCGCTACGGCTACGTGCAGTTGCACAATTTTCATTCTCGCGAAACGAAAAAGTTTTGAATAGCCCGTGGATAAACATAATAATACGCAGTCAGCGAGTTTCACCGTTTACCCACGGAATGTTTGTTTTGAACTAAGTTAAAAGTAAAGTAGATTATTTATGCAATAAAAAGCTTTACATAAGTGGTGGAGCGAGTTAAGTTATTTAGTCGTGATCTTTATTCATTGTTCGCTCTTACCGCTCTTTCGTAAACGAGCTTTTGTCACTAATTTATACAGCATTGTTATGACGCTATTATGACGAAGCCGAGGGTTTAAGTCATTGTTTTGGTGACGTGTTCAATAGACCTTTACTTTTTAATAACTATTCAAATGAAAAGGGAACCGGAGATGCAACTAAACTTTACACCGATGCGAATTGAGAAAATAAAGAGAGTTAAACACGTATGGCACACAAAGACAATTTAAAGGCGCACTACGAGCAAATAAATGTCTCGGGACTCCACTCTAAGACGTAAGATATTGTGATATGCGAAGGTATAGAGGTAAATAATTCATGAGCACTTCACTTAAACCCGACGCCTATAAGCATAACGCCCACTTCACATAATGACAATGGACAAATCGGGTAGAAGGCGCGGGGATCGTTCGTGAGATGTCAAATGTCTTTCGTGAGGGATAAATCTAGATTGGTGGGTGATGCATTGCAGTTCACTTGGTTTAATTCAAACATTTCTCGCGACTTTCGATGTGTGTGCGTTGTTCCAGGAATTTCAAGTGACTGGTTTATTTAGCGTCCATAATGAGCGTGAACTGCATTTGTTTAAGAAACAAAACATTCCAATTCTTGGTTATATCCATCATGTGCGTTTTGCAGCTGGGTTCGCTCTTGTTGTTCACTTTTATTGCTGTATTTTCTTTAGAGAAAGTTAGTACATGTATAGCCAGTATCTAGAAGAAAGTGCATTCGGCTTTTTTTGTTATAGCCTTTTCATTATTTCGCAATACAATGGTATGCCTAACAAGCGCTACATCAACCTAACGACTGCGGATTAACACTTAGTTTCACGAAACATGCATTATGCAGCTAGCATCTACTCGTAAGAACATCTATGAAGTCTAACTATAGTATTGTGCAACTTAATAGCAATGTCTAAGCGCCTTAGCCTGAACAATGCACCTTGTTCCTAGGGTTGTCCCAAAATATTTATACATTATTTTTTCTATTACATCATGATATCCACTTATTGCAAAACATTTCAAGAAATAAATGGATTGTGGCACAATTCCAGTATCACCACAAATTAATAAAGTTATAGATGTCCTAAAGTACCTTTTTTAAAATCCTCTTGAACCAACACATCCTCATCCGTACTTACAAGTACCTATACTCACGTTGAAGTATTAATTACAGTTTAAATACCAAACAGTTTATTTGACACCCCTATATTGGCAACAAACAGTGGGTTTTCGTAGAAGCGGACGTCGACAGGACTCGTCCTTTACACAGCTCTGACGGTACACAGTTTTATGCAAATTTATGCACGTATCCGATCGGCGATTAATGTGTTTCACTCAGTTTACCTGTGCCTTAATTGAACCACTATTTCACGTAGATAAATTAACTCTTCCTTTACATATTGATCAATTAGTCACGCAATTAATATACCTACGCTGAAATTTGGAGCGATTTTAAGCAAGCTTTGATAAATTTTTGCAGTTAACGCGATTATCACAAGACCGACGCTACGGTATAGCGAAAAAGTATTTATATACTGACTATGTTCGCCTAAGTTTATTTATGAAAGTTTCAAAACTGTTTTCGAGCTTGATCGCAGTTGTTATTTTTAGCGCTTTTCATATACTTCAAATCAAACAAATCACGCGTACTTTGTAAATTCGCTTTCCAAGAAACAGCCGACGACTAATTATGAAGAACACGCAATATTATGTTCTGTAGTTAAAGACTTATTAAGTGCTTGGGAACCGTTTTATTAATTGAGTCAATCGAATTTATAAAGTATAATCTTTTGATTTATTGCTACTTTTTATAGCTATTTTTATGATTACAGGTGTAATAAGAAGCTATTAAAGTATTCTATTTTATGATCGAAGGTATGAAGTGTAAGTCCGGTGAAGCAGTCAAAGCCCTCACACACTGCATAGACGTCTTAAAAACAGGCAGAATGAGATACAGACTCGAGGCACTGAAGGTTCCTTAATAATATCTAAGCTTAATGAAATCTACTGACTAGGACATCAGAAACACATGACATATACTATAGATTAGTTTTTACCAGTTTTAATGTTTCATAAAAAAGGTATTACTAAAATAGCAAAATATTACTGTTACACAAGTGGAAACGAATATCCGTACCTCAAGGAATAGATTTTTTTACAAACAATAGTAGGTACTAAGCAAACCGCTTTATAGTATAGTCTAATCATGAAACGACCAAGCACTGAGCGTTCGGCATTTCTTTAGATACAAAACAAACAATATATTGCATGTCAACATAAGAAATAATTCCGTATCCGTCCTTAGCAACAGAAAGGACGTATCGATAAAATTATTCATAGGACAATGAATCGATCAATCGCTTCGAAGAAGATTTGATGAATCATAATTTCTTCAGAATAACGACTGGACTATTCTCTTGGTGATCTTGGCCCTACCATTATAAAGTAGATTGTAATTGTATAAAAGAGATAGCGCTCTTTGCTGTGTAGAGCTCTGTCCCGCTCACACAACTGAGTTTTAATTTAAGATGAGGTGGTAAGCCCCAAGATAGTGATAAATATGTCAAGCCAAGGTGCATGTTAGTGGGAACAGATTTATATTTGTAGCGAACAAGATGTTGTAGTGAGATAATAACATTAAAGTGATTTGGGTGGACACGAGTGCTATTAATGTGGTTTGTCGATGTGCTTTTGACAGTAATTGTTACTTAGAGGTGTTCGTACACAATTTTTATAATGTAACTAGCTGACCCGACAAAAGTTGTTTTGCCGATTTATTTTTTCTAGTTGTATGTATTTTTAATGCCAGATTAAAAAAAAAAAAAAAAAAAAAATTTTTACCCAGAAATAAAATATATTTTTTTAGTGTGAGCAACCCTTATCACTTAGGGGTATGAAAAATAGATGTTGTTCTATTCTCAGACCTATCCAAAATGTACACAAAATTTCATGAGAATCGGTCGAACCGTTTCGGAGGAGTACGGTAACTAACACCGTGACACGGGAATTTTATATCATAGAAGAAGAAGAAGAACTTTTTTGAATGTGTAAGTAAATTTTTGTCGTGGAACAATTTTACTTAAGTATTCAGTTTGAACTAAGTAGGAAATATAAAACATGTTTGCACCTTTATATATAAACATAAATAAACCCTGTATTTTATCCGTAAATATGTTAAATACGTAACGTTAATTACAATAAGACTCGGCATTAACTAGACGTACTGAGCATTAAAAATAAAAAATGCCTTTGGGAAATTAATAGAATGATCGTAGATTACGCCGCGGGGCAGAATAACTAATTACTTAATTAATAATTAAGATATACATGGTAATAAGGGAAATAGCGACAAATTTGCCGGCAATGGTATAGAACCGCCTTTTATTTATATTCATGACTGCAGCTGAAGCGACTTTAGACGTATTTATTGTATGTGTTTGTGATTATTCTCACTGATAAATACACCTGTTTTTATAAGTTGTAATATATACGTCATGTTCTATGATATTTGATGAATGTTTGTTTACTGTATCAATAATGATTATAAGTATCTTAAAACTAGCTGTTGCCCGCGACTTCGTCCCCGTGGGTAGAAGATATAAGTTATCTTCGCTCCTATTAGTCGCAGCGTGATGATTTATAGCCTAAAGCCTTCCTCGATGAATGATCTATTCAACACAAAAATAATTTTTCAATTTGGACCAGTAGTTCCTGAGATTAGCGCGTTCAAACAAACAAACAAACAAACTCTTCAGCTTTATATATTAGTAAGTATAGAGTATAGATATAGATTACCTACCATGGGCGAAAGCTTCAGTTGATCAGTGCCGTTCAATTTGATGTATTAATTATTGAATTAAATGTCCACCATTATATTATAAGTACTTAGGTTTCATATCACGTACAGTAGAGGTTTTATATACCTAACCTTACATAAATTATGTTGA
This sequence comes from Trichoplusia ni, assembly GCF_003590095.1. Taxonomy (NCBI): domain Eukaryota; kingdom Metazoa; phylum Arthropoda; class Insecta; order Lepidoptera; family Noctuidae; genus Trichoplusia; species Trichoplusia ni. The sequence continues at coordinate 3,827,821 of NC_039481.1, forward strand.
ACGTAAGTTCGAAGTTTGATATTTAGCGATAATTTACCTAATCCTTCAGGTAATTGGCTGTTGCCACAAAGGTCGGACACAAATTTGAATGAGGTGATTTATCGATAGGTTCGACGGATCGAGGCAACCTATAGTAATGAATACGTTATTAATTAGCACGAGTAAGAATAATTATAGGGACATTCATTACCGATACAAAATACAACATAGCAACGATAGTTGTGAAATAGTAAAAAAGATAAACATCAAACCCTTTAACCCTATTGGTTATAGGTAATAGTAGTCTAACCAACGAAAATCGCATTCAATTAATCCAAAAACAAAATCCACAAAAGACTCCAAAAATCCATACCCAGCACATTAAGAGTTTCGAAATATTTATCACAACGATGATTCAACAGAAACGTAAAGACTGTTCACATAAAAGCAAATTAATTAAGCCCATACAATGGTGGGCTATAAACAGGGTGTTTGTTTGTGCGGTGCGATGGGGGAGTGGGTTCTGCAGAACTCGTGTTACAAGAGAACAGCGGACAAGAGGCGAAGCTTTCGCAAACAAGCATATAGACTTAAGACGATTTGGTTGCATTCTGAACTAAGCTCATTTGAACCCGCTGTGTCTTATACAACATTAAATGAGATTCGGATTGGAAAACGAGCTTATTTGGTGATTGAAATACTTCTATCATTAGTTCGTATTTATTTGTATTTGTTATACGCAATTTTTTGAGTAGTACTAGATAACCCTAGATAATCCTATACTTGGGTAGTTCTATACCCAACAATGAAATTTAAATTAAATGTTAAATAATAATAAATTAAAATATTACTTATATATTTCAACAACACATAATAAAAACGCATTAATTTATAATGATAATTTAAATATTTGATTTTGATTATGTAAAACCAGCCGCCTCAATAAGGCACCGCGCCTTACGCAGCAAAATCAGCTTTTAATATCATCGGAGTGCCGTTAATAACGTAAAGCCTTTGTGTGAGTCTCCAATGCGAAAAATCTCGGCAGACACGTTCGCGCGTCTTTTCACAAAACATTAAAATATTTATTGTTAGAGCTTTGTGAGATTTAGATTTTCGCATGACATGAATTATTTATTTTCATAGCTACCATTTTTTTTTCAGTTTTGAATTTCACTAACTAACACGTTTTCATATTTTCTAGATACATTTTGTGTTTGCTGAGCGATCTTTTGAGGTCTAAGCGTACGATAAACAAATTTGACTCTACTTTATAAATATATGCTGAACTGTTCCATTATCATTACTTATTATAAATATATAACAAACGTTAAAATGTTATGTAAAATTAATTTCACTAATCCATTTCTTGAAAAAAATCTCTAGTCAATAATAGTACGTAAAACAGTTTTTTGCAATAGAACTCCCCCACGTTCGCGCTAGGATCACCATTATTTATTCAAACGCAGACGCTGTAAAAGAAATGAGCGCAATTTTATTTAAAGTTTGCTTTAATATTTTGTCTCTAAACAAAGGGAGAGGAAAGGTTGAATTTATGACCGGCCTGTAACGGACGCAATACCAGATGTCTCTCATTGCAAATAGGGAAAAGGAGGTTTACATCAAGACTGTAAAATGATTGCCGACGTCGACTAAATAAACAATTTAATTGAAGTTAAAAGCTTTATTTTTTGCGTGTAATATACTTGTAACAGAATACAGGAAGGTATCATATATTTTCATTAACAGTACCTGTGGGCACGAGTTGCCTGCTCATGACACTAAGTCAGATTTATCACGCGGCACCCTTCTGCCCTTTTTCAGTGTCATTCAAAGGGCGAGGAACTTTCGTAACTTTGTCACTCAAATAGATCTTACTTTCTCAAAAAAAATTTTTTGAACAAATGTAATTTATCTTCATGTAATTGCAAACTTCAACATTGTACTAACACAATATACAATGCGTAAAAATATAACTACATTAAAGATAAGAAAAAACCGCTTCCATATCTGTTTACCAGTTTAGAATCTTTGCAGCCACAGACAGACACACATAAAGGTGAAATTGCAAACTATCATCAGGGGTCAAAAATATGAGACCTACTTTACCCACATCAAATTTCTTGGTAGCAATAACACAAATCACAGCTGTCTAGAAACGTAATTGACAATCAGATAAGTAAAGGACTTTCATCGAAGAGATTGTTTAACTCAACGACCTCGTTAGGCCCGATTGCAACTATCAAAAAACTATCAAAGCATTCGCACTACGGTCAGCTGCCTATCTGTGCCCGATGTGTCTGTTAATTAATTTTACTTTAATTATAAACAGGCTGTTTGCTTGCCACATCAATCGACGCAATAATCGTTAGATTGCATTGATGCGCACGTGTCATCGCGTACTTATGTTCCAAATATAAATTTCGACTACCGTTTTGTTACTCACTTCAACACCCAAACTCATGTTACGTATTCGATTATATTTCATAAAGCCAGGAACGACACTATCTCGCAAATCAATGTATGTGCTTCCTAGAAGTAATAAAAAAAACTGATAAAAAACATGGACACTGTGTACTCCGCACGTGTTTAAATAATAAGGCAGCGAAACACGAACTATCTCAAATATCGATCTTTGTATAATATTTACGTGCATTACATAATGAAATTGATAACAACTGTTTGGGATATGGGGTAACGTGTTTGGAACAGTGCACGCGCATGTGATCGACTCGCAGGGGAGCAACGCTATTATCGATTAGTTCGTGTGAACTATTGTTGTGGAGACAGAATGGGGCGCAGAATCTTTAGGGGAGACCGCCCTTCATTCTCCCCGCTCTAAACGATACAAACACTACCAAAATACAATCAATAGCAATGAGGTAATGAGATGTTAAAACTTACATGAATTTTTAACAAAAACCATTCATCTTTTATTTCGTTGTGTGAAGAGTGAAGTTGGAAGTTTGGAATAGTTACAAAATTTGACGTCGTTAAATTTTAATTCCTCCTTATTGTGGGGTGTCGCTGCGTTTTATTGCTTTCTATGTTTTGTGGTTTCCTCTGGATGGAGGAACTGCGTACGTTAATTCCGGGGGTCATTCCTTTTAGCGTGACAACGGAACATTTAATTAACATTCACAAAATTAAAATATAAAATTACGCGCAATTAAACAATACATTCCAAATATATTCACGTTTCTTCATGTCTTTTACCTTTGACAGTAGAACTTGAATATAAAAAACTCAAACAAGGCTGGGATTTATAGTATGAGCGATAACTTATCTTAAACTTAACAAGCTTTTTTTCATATTGCAACTTTGTTTTAGTGATAATTTAAATGAAGTATGGGCGCCGAAGCAAGACTGTCAAGGCAATATATTTAACAATATTTATTATTGCAAGTACGTTCTCAATCATTCGTGTTAACCTCACGATTCACGCAAGATTACAATAGCCTTAAACGTGCAAAATATTCGAAGTTAGTTCTCTCTTGTAGAGCTTTTTGTATTGAAATTTATTCCAGTGTTGCATTGCAGTGAACTGCAGCGAGTATGCACGCCTACAGACGTCCCGTGTAACTGGTTTCGCGATAAACACACACATTAAACGTGCTAACAATTTCTACAGAAATCACAAATTCCAATCAACGCCATTATCCTCTCTAATAAGCGAACGTCGCGAACCGTTTGCTGTAATTAAATTGTCTTATCATTTTACATTAACGTTATTCTTAAGTTTCCTTAACTAATGAAGTATCTTTTAGAAACGTAACGTCTCAAGAAGTCCTTTACATTTCGTGATGGTTCTGTTTTTTCGTAAAAAGGTTTTTGCTCCAAAAAAACGTTTGTAAAAGCTTGAATGTCTACCGTAATAGAAACCTCAGGTCGCTACTGAGAGAGTCCAAAGCGAGCGTGTATTCAGCCCGGTCGTTGTTGTTTACAAAAAACATAGCGTGAACCGCAGCCATGTCACAGAATGACAGAAATAACATTTTTATGATCATTCAAACAGTTTCTTTCATATAACACGGAATGTTACTTACGAGTAGTTGTGAACGTTAAACCATCAATGTTACTGTTTATTATTTTCTTGGCGAGCGTGCTTACTAACTTTCAAAGAAGCCAAAAGTAGCCACAAGATTGTATTTTAAGCGCTGCTACGTTTTATGGTTCTCATCTTCGTAGAGCTCACATTTAAATGAGCACTAAATTTCAATATTATTTGTTTGCGTAACGAATGGCTGTTTTATCTGAAGCTAATCAAGGAGTGGTGGAACTGGCTTTAACCACAACGGCGGCTGTATTGGTAGCTTCTAGTTTACATACATACATAGAAAATAGGCCGGTACCCTTAGCCTGACGTGGCTGTGTACAATCACTTAGATTGTATTCAAATGTTCTCCGAGCCGATTTGAGCGCAAACATTAACGCTTGAAGTTTGTTGTGAATTATGTCAAGTCAACTTGTTGCAGATAGTTTGAGCTCGTTGTTATTAAAGTCGTCACTCACACCTGTGACAAACGGGGCACTGTTATGAAACAACTCAACCGCAACGTTTTTTACAACAACCTTTCCTAAAAACCTCCCTTATTTGGGATTTTTACGTAAAATGTTTAAAACTTGCAAGTCGTTACCAGACTCTGAAGAAATTAAAAAGACGAATAATAAGATATATATATTGTTTACTCTACAAAAAGGTTCAAATTCTTGATAAGGCAAAGGAATTGGTTTTAAATTTTATTAAAAAAAGACGACAATAAGCTATAAATCTTTGACAAAAGTTATATAAGTAACTGCCAGCCGGTTAAACTTATGGAAGCTTTCATATCGCGCTGCCTACACGAACTACACCTTTTTGTACTGCAATTCTATTTCAAAACGACTGCTCGCAAATACATTAATCACGTTTGCGCCGGACTTTAATGGAGCTTGAACCAGCTTTATGCATAGATACCTGCTCAATTGGCACATTATGTACTTCTATAGAAAAGCCGATATGTAATTACTTGGTTTAGATAGATTCGCACGTCTTATAAGTAAAGGGAACTGCAAAGAGAATTAATAGTGTAGAGTAATGTAGAGGCAATTCACGCGACTGTGCCCTTAAAATTTATTGTGTTATAAATGCCTTCAATGGAACTAAATGTAATGATTATGGCTTTAGAAATCTGTGTTACGAATTCCTCCGAATAGGAAACTGCAGTTTTATTTATTGTAGCGATTACAAGACTTGAGTTTGAGGTGAATGGGATAAGTTCTTGTTGTAAGCCGATATGCAATACTTGTCTGTTAAGCAAGACAGTAAAATGGTTTTAGTTCAGTGTGGGCGGGTTAAGAAAGTTATCGAGACTATATAAACATAGTTGTGGTAAACTAACACAGAGTTACTGAAATAGAACAAGTAGCCGTCTCTTGTAAATCAATCTATCATATTTAATATTATCAATCTTTTCCAAGACACGGGTGTCCAGGTAATTACAATATTTATCCTAGTCTTTTAGGAATTTTAATGTCTGAAATGATTTATTGAACGGCGATTCTTGTACCAATCCCAATTAATCTTGGCCATGGCAGTATGAGGTCAATCCGGTAGAGTTCATCGAACTTTCAATCACAAAACAAAATCTCAACAACAACGGTCTGATTTCAAATTGTAAAAGAGCATTTATATAACTACAATTAAAAAAGTAGAACAATAGACAGGCGACTTGTCAATCAAAGTTGGTTGAAACACGCGATGTCCAACAACGACAGGCAGACGTAAACAAACAGTTTTTACACGATACAATCACATAGCAATTACCGCGGAGGTTTTATTTCGAAGTATTGGAGTTTATTTTGGATTTTTATTAGTGCTGTGGGCTCGGGACCAGTCTGCACGAGCCGGGCCGTGGGCGGCAGCGCGCCAGGCGAGATAACCGGGCCCTCGCCCGCACACTTGCATACAGCCTCCACAGCTAAGTAATAACTTAAATGCGAACCTTGTTACACTTCACTGCGGTTCGACGCAACCACTGCTCCGACAGAAACTACATTAAGCCAAAAGGACAACGCAATAAAAAGAAAATAAGGAAGTCTGAATGTTTACCTTTTACGATACCTAAAGTACCGTGCCCCAAATATACGAATAACAGTTTTATCCAGCTAACCGGTCGTTACATCGCTTCGTAAGTTATTTTGGAATAATGAAGTCTTAAGTATGCATCAGGAGTAAACATTGTTTACTTAATCGAATCCCACTCGTGATTACTCGTGTAACGTTAATTTTGTGAAACACTCCGTGGATGTGCCGCTTCAATTTATTTAAGTCTTGAAGGCTCGAGTAATTCGTTAACTCATGTCATTTAAGAGAAATTTCCTTAAGCTCCGTTAAGTCAGAATACAGAGAAAATGATTCACTCGTAAACGAAACAACTAACCGCCCGAATTAACTACGAATACGGCATAAAACGTAAACAAGAAAATGATCTCAAGTAGTGTTGCGTCCACTTAAACAACTCCGATTAGAACACCGCTTTACGCAGTCTATAAATACACGGTCGAGCTTTGCACACCATAAACAATAATCCTTAACACGATTTGTCACAGGCGGGATGTTCGGGGCGCACTCGCGGGTTCAGCGGCGCGGCGCGGCGGCGGCGCGGGCGCGTGCTCCGGCCGGCGCATGAGAGCGTGCACGCGCGACCATTGCGTCCGCACGACAGACAAAACACTCGTCGAAAGCGCAAGGGCCTTCGCCCCTTCCGAATCCGTGATCGCGCGGCGGGATGCAGCGAATGCTAATACTAAACAGGGCTGTCCGTCAGGCCCGCATGCCCGCGCACGTCGTTTAACGCAACGCACGCAGCGCTTATCCGATACTTTGGAATATGGGAAGCTGTAAACTACTTGCAAATCGTTTTGCTTATATAGTTCCTAGTAATGCATGGGCTTAACTTGTTCTTTGTCGTAGTTAAACTGTAACTAGCTTCGAGCTTTTCCAATAAATCACTTCTGATCTTCGGTATACATTGAAACTGTGTTCGAGCGGATTTTTTTTGTATTATCTTAACTATAGTTATCTAGCTGCGAAAACGTACGCACAGCCCTGCCTAGAAGATGTATGAAAAACTGACGGAATGGGTGCCATCTGCGCTAGGGAGGGGACCCTTGCATTAGCGGGATGACGTTATGCACTCCCAGAAGGGTTCGCGGCTTATCTCGTTAAATCACTCGAGCCCGCGAAATAATTTACGGAGGTGTGCGGTAAACAGCTTCCTACAGATAACTACGATTACCTTTCGGCAGAACATGGTTTAACGGCCGGTTATGTCCGTTACTTGTCGACATTTGCAGAGAAGGGTCTAAAATTATTACCACGGATTGAATTGTATATGAGAGAGGGCAGAAAACGGTATTTACATTCAGATGTGGGTTGGCATATCTATTAATTAATGGTCTCGCAATTTTTTGTGACGGTATGTGTATCTCATTAAATAAATATAGTCAGCAAATTAATAAGAAATCATTCACTAATCTCATGACTACATCTCGCATAGCTATTAATAATACCCATTGTAATAATCGGAGGGTGCGTACGGTCATATTGCGTCACACATTTACACTCATCGATATTATGGACATAAACGTCTATTAAACTCGACCAGTTTATTACTGACTTAATATAATTCGAGACAAATCCATTCCTTATAACTTGAGCCATAAAATTAATTTCCACAAATAAATTGAAAGAATTTTCTCTGCTCTGTTGGGCTAGGCTCAAAAAGAAAACTAATTTCAGACTAGCTCTCGAGTGCTTTTAATTTCATTAAGTAGGTTTACTTTCCAGCGAATTTTTAAGCTGAAAATTCTGAAACTAATTTCACTGTGTAAACTTAGAAATAAGTGTCGCGACATCGCTAGCGCAGTGTTTGCGAGGCGTTATTTGTACAATTACTTCAGAGCGCCTACCCCCTCCTACAGAGAAACTGTTACAATTGTGGGGGAGGGCTCGTGCTCTACAAAGTGTAGCGCAGTCTCTCTTTCCAAATACACCGGACCAATTTACAAGGTGTTAGGTTCCAGAGTGGTAGAAGTTTTGACGGTGCTAGCTAGTTACAACAGAACGTCCCAGCCTTTGGTTTTATTAAACTAATTTTAAGCACAAAAGTTCGAAAACTAGTTTTAAAATGGAAATCTGTGTTCTAGATAAGAGCAGAATCTATGTTTGCTGAGGACAGCAAATGTAGATGAAATGGGTAGAGAGGGTAGGGACAAAAGCTATCCGACTGTAATGTGCCGTAAATGTCATTCCTATTCATTACATTTCCAAAGAGGGTGAATTGGAAAACAGGAAGAATCAGCTGCTTATCATAAGTGCCACGCAAACTTTAGTTTCCCTCGCTCTAAGTGAAATAGAGCTAAGTTATGAGCCATTTCCTGGACTCTTAAGAAAAACTTTTAAAGAGAAGTAATAATAAGCAAGTTACTTAAGTTTTTTAAAGCCCTCGCATTATCTCCTTTAGCAATGCCAGACCCTAACCTCAAATGTTTATGTTCATAAGTTGAAAAACATAAAAAAGATGAATGTTCGTATCGTTCTGTTTACACGTGTTCCCGTCTGAGGGTTAGAACAAACACTATAAAACTAAACAAACTGACGACAATGTGACGTTGTGGTTCCAAACAAATACTTGGTTTATGGCTCTTAAGATATATTGGAAAGAGTGAGGCGTAAGATGTTTTACAAAGATTCTGGATTCAATTCCCTCGGACTACACTATCCAGGTCTATGCATCTACATATTAACTTAGATGTAATAATGGTTTAAAGAGAATAATGATAAAATAAGAAAGAAACAATCCTTAAAAAGATAGTAGCAAATATAAGTAACGTCTCAAGTGATAACATAAATTGTTCACAACGTTTTACGCATGAACATACAATGTGCAACAAAATTTAAACGGGCACACATATCACCCCGCGTCACAAGAATTCGCTGCAGTGCGCTCTGCGGCCCTCATACTAAGTTCGGCGAAACGACAACAAACTTCAACATGTCACAACCATTCCTACACCAGATTAAAATATATTTCCTCAATTCTAATAAAATCAATTTAAATAACCGCCGCTCAAAGTTTCGAACAATGCGGAAATGTTCCGGCTCGGCTAAGAATCGACTAATTCCCCTTTCGCTTGTAAAACGAGATTAAACTATTCGTGGAAGTTCTAAAAGCATCCCGTGATTTATAATACAAACGTGAGAAATATGAATTATATTTTTGAAGCGTGTCGATGGCGCGGTCGCGGCTGATGCGTGGCTGTGTGTACCATGCCGTTACTCTGTCGCCGCGCCTCGGGAACCACATCAATTTAAAGGAGATTACCTTTATTATATTTTTGGAGACTCGATCTTATCGTTGGTTACACGCGAAAGTTTCGATGTTTGTTATGGGGGCGGAGACAATGCGGGTTTAGTAAAATGGAGAGGAAGTGCTCATTTTAAACAAGCTTAATGTTTTGTTCTGAATAATATTTGTTTCGTAAATCTCCAATAACATTTTATTTGTCTTACATCTACTAAAACAATTTCAATTTAGGTTTACGTATACCGCCTTTCCCAAATTCAATAAGTTGAATCGTAAATCTATGTCTGACACTGAAACCGTACCTTCAGATCACGTATTGTCCATCGCTTAACAACACTCGGATTAAGCGAAGCATTGAACTCATAAGGCGTAATTTACGAGCACATAAAGAGTGCAGTTTAATAAGTGGAATTTTCAACAGGGGCCCGGCGATCGCGCTCCGACGGTCGTTAAACGAACCGACGAGCTCGCCTCTGCTCAAGACATTTTCTTATTACGAAAATTCGCCATGGTGTTTGTGACAGGCTTAAATCAATTCTTCTTTTTTTATTTCTAGGATTGATCGTCAGATTGCTTTTCTACTTATATTCAAGTTTTGAAGAACTTTAAGTGCTTCGTAAGTGGCTTTAATTATAAGAATTATTGTTACTAGAGTTAACGCTTTTAAGATACGAAACCATCCACTTGCTACTTATGGATGAACGAAAACGCTTAAACTCAAAGACACACAGACAAATCATCACGTGCCTATTACTTATAAACTTTATACTTAGAAAGGCATCTCCAATCGCCCTCTCCATTTGTGTACGCCATTAAGGAGCGTAAGCAAGCTAAGAGAATTATGTTTGTTGACGGAATGGATAGAGGATAGTGACGAGCCGCGAGAGATACGTAAACACGGCTTGACACGCCGCGGCTGCTGACCGTACAAACATATACTTGATACGGTTGCTCGGTAGCAGTCGGCTTTTGGGACACAGTAAGTGATATGTTTAAGAGGATCACACTTGCGTAATTTATTATGTAACATGAGTAGGGAGTGTGACGTCTGATAAACTTACGTAACACATCCCTTGTATCTAAGTGGAAAGTGTATCAAGACTAAGGAAAACATTTATAAAAGTCATGACAAGAGAAAAAAATGTTTTGTTAATCCTAGAGGTTTTAACCCCTGCTAGCTTGTTCTCGGATCAGGGGTTAAGGATGGATCAGTAATTAGCCATGCCTGCGGCGGTAGCGGTTATGTTGACAACTCAACGGGAAATTCGATACGAGCTCTTCAGTTCACACCACCAACCACCATTCCTAAGTCGATAAGTCCCTAATTGGCTACTCGAAACAGGCACTCCCAGCCCTCAGTAATTTTACACTTATCGTACCACGAGATGACGGGGACGTCTTGTTATTTTAAATGAAAGATGATTCTGTCATTCGTCATGCTACCGTTATCGGAAGAGTTAAGTTTCAGAATGTTTTTGTGTTGATAACGACTGATCGATTCGGCAGGCAGTCACAAAATTTCGGTAATTAATTGAACGATTGAAGAGGGTTTCTTAGTAATGTCTGAAATTCGCTGGAAGAAGACTTATCTGAAAGTAATCTTATTACAGATGTCTGATTGCTCTTTTGGTACTTGTATATTCATAACAAAAATAAAAAGTAATTTACAGATTAATCCCGATCTATCCGAGCCCAGTCGGACTAGCCCGATGAATACGGGTGACCAAAAAATAAGTAAGTTATGAATCCGCCTTACGAAGATTATTATAACAACTTCTATTTTATGTAGTTATCCCCATTATAAAATGGAATAAATGAATGAAACCTACTGTAATATTTCATGCTTATCAGAGATCCACAATGGGATATAAATCTTACATACGGTCGGGATTACACGCGTCTATTGCATCACATTGAATGTCAGAGTGACATTTGAAGCTGGTAGGAGTAAGTTTACTTGATATTACACAATTTACATCATTATACTTAATGATCAGTTCGAGTGTTTACCCTGGCTTCGTAAAAGGTATTCGGTCGGTCTCGGCGGGCTGAGGGCCTTACAAGGAGCTGCCCAGTAAGGAAAGTGGTCCCATTGTGTTAAACGTGCGCCCTCGGTTGTTCACCTATGTGAAAAACTGGCGGAATTCTAAATGTAGACCGGTTCCATTCGGCAAGGAATGCACTCACTTTTGCTTTGAGGACTTTAGAGAGACTAGTTTAAGAAAGTTGGTTAATAAAGAATATTAGGCGTTTTTTTTTATAAATTATCTAATTAATTTATGTACATTTTGCGTGGTTATTGCATTTTGCATTGATGCGGTAATCTAATTCGAGTTTTCACCTAAATGTGTGTGTAGAAGAAGTTTATTGGGGGATAATTTCACTGCTTTTTTGAAGCTGTATATTATGAAACTCAGTCATGAGGTAATGAAAATCAGTTACACCTAACTTTATGAATTAGGTATTCATAAAGTTAGGTGTAACTGACTTATGTTATAATTTTGAACCTAAGACTTTTGAGACATGTATAAGAATAATATGTATTATGTACTACGAGTACAGAATCTTATTATTAAACCAACATGAAAACAAAATCTAATTATCAACCGTAAACGAAACCAAAAGACAGCGCCAGCGAACATCAAAACTTTCATAGTTTCTATGAAAGCTTTTTCCGGTAAAACCAGGGCACGTGCGAGCTAGGTGTGGCGACGCAACAATTGCCAGACAATGCCTTGTTAGCCCTTTGTCGTGAGTCAAGTTCGGGAGTCGTGACATCCTCGCATTGTGCCGCAATCAGGGAACCATTGACCGGGTGCTGGGTGATGGGTGACGGGTGTCAAGAGCTCGTCTTGAGGACCGACAACCACCTATGACGGTTATTAATAAGGCCATTGTCTTTTAATGTGAAAGACTTGTTCGTTTTCGTGAGGATGAATAATTAATTAAGGTTTAGTATCCACTTATTCTTTTTAAGCATCTGGGTTTTTTGGTTTACGAGATCATACTTTAGGGTAAAAAGAATAGAACTTGCTCAACCGGCAAACTTTTCGGCAAAAAAAGAGTATTTCAATTAAATTGCAAATAAAATAAAGTAAATGCTTGTATTGAACTTAGATGACCTCAGACAGCAAGTGGATTTATTTCTAGTAGTAGATATGAACTACAAAAGAACAGGGAGAGCTAATATCGATTTCACCTAACGTTAACATATGGTGCCAAATGTCCGTGTCCCAAGTTCACGTTGCCAAGTGCAGTCTTTGTTTACTAACATAGAACATGAGTAAACCTACCGAGTGATCACCTCGGCAACTCGCCAACAGAGGGCGCTATGCACCGAAATAGAAATGTCACTGGGCGGCCGGCACGCAAGAGTTATGGCTTTCTCTGCGGTAGGCATTTCCGATCTTCCGACTAAACATAACAAGAGCTTTACAATTTCGTATTCCCGATTGTATTTCAAAATTATATCTACCTTATACGTAACGTGTAATCTATCGATGAACTCTGGATTTAGCCCAAATTCTAATCGGTTAAATCTCCTTTTAATACTTATTATAATTTCCATTTCACAATTTTCGTAAACTATTTAGAGGATCTTTGGACTTATTCTCGTTCTCTTCGTGTACAAGTCCATAGAATAGTCCATAATATGTGTACGAGTTATATAATACCTAGATACAATTTATGGTAGTTTTTAAATGAACCGAAAATACATAATGTTGTAATATTAGCAAGAACTGTCTAAAGTTTCTAACTATAGAAACACAACCATGCGCACTGATTTAGCGGTTTGAGTTCGGAAGCATACTTATTTTTAAAATCTATCTACGGAGTGCCGTATTTGTAGTTCCTTTCGCCAGATACGAAATTAATAGTTATTAATTTGTCTATTTCTATATTTTCTACATAAAAGCCAAAAAGTATTGAGAAGGAACTTTAATCTCTAAATAATATATTATATTACTATGATACCGAAATATTACATTGATCTAACAATTTTAAAAAGTTATATCCTGATCCCTCATTTGAACACAGGTATCTCAGGTCGCTCAGAAGCGCGAAATAAATTTATTATCGATGAGTACAGAGCCTGATAATTCCATACAACCAAATAAGTATACGCGCACGTCCTTACTTACTTTTTACGAATGGAAATAGAATAGGATTTGCGTCACTAGAGCCATCTAGCGACAGCTGGCTGATACGTTAAAGCCTTAACGTAACAACTTAGTTCAAAAATAAGCCAACAGATGGCGCAAAGCTCTAAACATTAAAAGTGGTTTCCGCGTTGCAGTAGCCTAGAAATCTTAGTAAATTTATAATGATTAACTCACCTATTAGCTGTTAACGTCGTCATATCGACGTTATTTGTGCACGCTGTTAAAATTTCATCGCAACTGCTGCCACCTGTTATGCGCTGGACTGCACTTAGAGAAACATCTTCGCTTGAGTTCTTCCCGATGTTTGTCGCATTTCCACTAGATGGCGTTGTCCTTTGTTTGGTGGCTTGTTTATGTCTACTTAGCGCGAAAAACAGTGCTAATACTGCTTTTAATTTTGCATCACGAATGTCGACAGCAGTTACTTGTTCTAATCCTTGGACTTTTTGAGCGTGAAGGAAGTCCAAACAGCATTGGACGTTCTCCAACTGCAAACAAAGAAAGTATTTTTTTATGAATAAAAAAAATAGCAATTTCACTCTAATGGTGTTTCGTATTGCATATGTTCGATTGTATATTTGATATATATCTCTGTTTAAGAGGAGAGCATGGTGAAGGTATCTATGTATATTTGATAATCGAGAATTCGATATACGCTGTAAAAATCAATTATTCCAAACATTAATCGCTCGTAAAATATCACAATCGACAGTGAATAAAATACGAAAATGGTATCGGTGCAAATTCGCAATGAGACCGTTTTATTAATAATTAATCACACGAAGCTTTTACGTATGTAGTTGCCATTGTGATCGCACGCGCAGCCGCTTCCGATCTTACACGATCAGCGTAGCAATGAAGTTTATCGCTTTCCGATAGGCCTTGAAATATCAAAGAGGTGTTTGGACAGTACCTGCACTTATTTAACGACACAGTAACCGATGCTAAATAACATGGAATAACGTGCGTGCTTCATGCCGATATCTTTAGAGGTTGAAGTTTAACCATGAAATTGCATTATGGTCGGCTGATACAATGTTGGCGATTCTAAGAAAAGATAATATGAATGAACATGTATGTTAAAATGTACATGTACGTATTTCTTTTCATGGAATGTTAAACAAAACAAAAATATGAATTAAAGACATTACCTAGATTACACTTTTGGGTATTAAAGGCTGAGCATAATAAATCTCGGCATCCACACATACGAGTATCTACCAATACAGAAACAGGAATTCAAGAGCAGAAATTGAACGATGTTAACATCAAACGATTACAACGAAGAACATGCCTTCTTGGGCTTCCAGAATCAATTGGTGACCTCAATGTGACATGTTGAACAGGTACAAAGCATGCATCGAGTTGCGCACGCGTTGCGACACGGCTGAGGCCGGCGCCGGGCCTTAAAAGGCAAGTCTCCTGAGCTCATAGGTCACCGGCACAACCACTGGGTCCCGAGCCCGATGCCCGCCATTGTGCACCTACCCTGGAGAAACCAGGGCTGCCCACTGACCACCGACGAAAACATAACTGAGTTGAATAGGAACGGACGTCAAGAAATATATCCTATTTAATGCAAAATAATAAGGGTCTCTCACATTTTTTTGTCATCATGATCTATTAAAACACAAATTAAGAGGTGTTGGAGTCGCGTTTGAATCTATTTGAAAAAATATTGATGATGATAGCAATACCAAATTGTGCATTGACTTCCTTTTGAAAGGTTAACGATGTTCCTTATGGATCATTTATGATGCAATAACTTCAAACCTTAATTTTTAATTGCTATATTTGACGTGAGTATCTAGGTTATACAAAATAATATTGTGACGATAGAAAATAGATTCATTGTCATACAGGAGCGACTACGTGAGAAGCTTAGCGAAGCTTTTGACTACGCAAGAGCTGTGCTGGCTAATATTATCGTCACTGTGTCTAAGTTAGAATAACAATTGATTTCACATATGGTTCAAATGATTTGGACTGCAACATACATGAACTGCCATTCCAAAATTGCCGGGATAATTACTATCCCAAATAAGAATACTTGACTTGACTTACTTAAAATATCATTAAATGATCATTATACTACATCTACTAATAAGTAATCCCTCATTTCATTAGGACTTACAAAAGGGCTATTTTCAACTCATTCCATACCTGTCGCTACCCGAACGAGCAAAGTGTAATTTAGTTTTCCTGTTCGGTCATTCTCGTTAGTTGGAGCCCATTTAGGGGGTTAAATTTGGCACGATGGATTGTGACAGGCTTGCTCTCCTGTATGTGAAGCCAAATGGATTCTAAAAGGGGAAATTGCTGCGGATTTTTTTCTTTTAGATAATCTCTAACTGGACAGGCTATGTTAGTTAAAAAAATAGGGGTCATACGCCGATCTGCACTTGAACTTAAAATAAATGTTGCTTTTTTACGGTTTAAAGCACTTGCTTAAGCACTCCTGCCATCCCTACACACGTCAAGGAAGCTATCCTGTATAATATTATGGTCACATGTCTTACAACAGATATTTTGTACCTTTTGTGTGGCTTCTTTAGTCTCTGGAACAAACGCCGCCTCCCACGAACCGTTTGTCGTGACAAAACAACAGAAAAAATAACTACAGACGTTTCATTATAAACTGTATAACATTCTGATTGACGTTAAAATATTGTGTGCCAAGTTTGCAAAGAAATGTCCCGTCAAAAATTTTCTGAAATGCTTCTGCGTGACGAATCTCGGCAACCTTTCTCATAAGTATGCAGTTGCAGATATAATAAAAACTGTGTATTACTTTTCCTTATATTCTTCAAACAAGTTTAAAGGCATTTATAACAACTCATAAAAGTTTGTAAATTGTACTACAATGTGAACAATTGAGTAACAGCATCATAATTCGAAAGAGGTCCAAAGAATAAGTCGTAACACAGCAACGAGAGCACAAATGTACAAAGCTGTCAGAATTAGTAAATTGCTTGGAGCAGGCAGGAATGAAATTGGCTTAGGTAGTACAGAAATAGAATGAGAAAATTGTCTCAATTATGTTACTGCGTTACTGCAATTACTGAGGAAACTGACAACCGCCAAAGGAAGTCCACTGTTCAAGTTTTAAAGTCACGAGAACGAATTGAGCTATTTCATGTAGGTAATAACAACCATACAAAACTTTACGGCAGTATGATTCGATGATTCCTCCATAGATGGCCAATGAACGTTAATTAAATTGGGTCTATTGAATTTCCGACAGCGGTTTGTTGACAACGGCAGGTCAGGTGTACCTGATTTGTGACCTGTCGATGATGTTACAAGCGTGGGAATTAAACCCATAACGTTATTACATGGCTATTTTATAGTTTACTTGTGTTCGTGTAGCGTCGAGAAAGTTTTAACGCAAAAGGAAAGAAGAATTTTACGCCAGTTTCACACGTTCCCCCAATTTCTTACGTAACGGTGAAGTTATTTTCAGGGATACTACTTGTCGTCTCGTCGAAAACGAGTTATTATTAGATTATTCTGATTACCTATATTCTTGGAAACAAACGATTATTCTTTACAAATCTAGTATCAGTAGGTTTATCTAAAGAATCCTATCTTTTTAGTCAAGCCAATTCGACAATCTTCAGAATTGATAGAACAAGTCAACCTCATGCGACTTTTCAAAACGCAATATAATTTCCATCCCTCTGAACTTTTTCTATTGACGTAAACGATTATAAAAATTTAACTTGACGAGTGGGTCTGGCTGGATTTACATTAGAAGCCCTAATCTAGGTCGTGTAGAGACTAACCTATTTCTTTCCGTTTGCGGTTCATAATAGATGACGTAAGTATGCCTTATGAGTGTGCTAAAATTCATTATCACTTCATAGTCTAGCGAACCTACTTCCAAACTTGTTATGATACACTGAATACTTATAGTATAGCTACTTACCTATGTTAAGACAAAAGTGAACTGACTTTTTTCGATTCTTTGATAAGTTTTGTTGTTTTTTATAATATATAATTCAGGATGTATCAAGTCCAAAGAGATTCAAATTATTACAGTTTCCGCAAAAAAGTTTTACTTTTTTTTTAGGTACTTAATAGCTTTAGAGCAGCTCCAGCTGTAATTTTTGCTGTCGTGTTAAGATTTTGTCGATAAAAGCTTCAAAATTAACAATAGCTGATAACGTTCCTACATGTATACGATAGTGGACGTGACAAATGTATTATAACTCGTAGCTTATGGCTTACAATCCCCGTCGTGCTCAGTACGATTTCGCAACTCTAATTGGTCTCCATTTATCGCTCTACAATTAGATTTCACTTCGGTAAGAGAGATCGTATAATCTGACCTATTGTGCAAAAATATTTGTGCAATAATAAATGTATCAGGAACACCCACACGAATGATCCTCGAGATGTTGGAAATGGGCGAAGCTGTAGTAACGTAGATCATGTTCCGCGATAGCTGAATTCCAAAGGGAACTGGACTATCACACGCGGACACGATAAACAATACGGCCCGATTGGCGAAGTGCCTTCGTACTGTAACCTCAAGGCTTTCGCAGTCCGTCCTAAGGTTCACTTAAATATTTGTACGGAAAATATTTGTTCCGAGTCAGTGTTATTGGTCCATAAAGCCTGGATAACGTTCAGGTCACGTTTTATTTATCTGAGGTATACAGTTGTGGGTCCTATAGGCATCGCAAAAGTGACATCAAACCTCGTAGAGTTAGACACAGCATCAGTAAAGTTTAGACTTAATTTGGAAAACGCCTTCATGAAAAAAGGTTTAAGGCAAACTGTCTTGCAATGGTTTGGGAACCTAATACTTTTTGCCAATATGCCTTATATTGGCTCAAAGTAGTAATTGGCTCAAAAATTTTTATTTATGCAATCAAGCTCAACTAGAAGTCCTATGACGTAGACCAGTCGAAACAAGACCGAAAAAAACGAGTATTCAGTGTGATTTCCATCGTCATCTCAAGAATGACACTTAAAAAGTATTTTTACCAATCTAACAATGTCAAATTCATTATCAAATACGTTACAGACTAAGGCTAACTAAGGCTAAGTATTAATTGCATGCATGCAGTCATGATGACACCCAGTACCAACTGAATGACAGGGACATACTTGATACTAGGTAGTATATATATACTAGGTACTTTACACATACTAGGTGCTTTATACTAGGTATTCATAGTATGTGGTCACGACCACGATGTGTCGTCCCATCATTTCCCATGGGTGTCGTATGAAGCGAGACCGACTGTTCAGAACAGTTTGTGGTCTGCGGAAGACCAATCGTATATTGTAGACAAAGAGATGCTGTTTTACTGGTGATGAATGTCTCACAGTCTGAATCCTTAATAATACCGTTTTCACAAACGACTTCAAATAAAAAAAACCACTTTGCCAAACTTGATGAAATTCACCCCGAAGTCCTAAGGTTACAGACATACAAAAAGAACCTACTACTTCATGAAGTCGGTAGAAAATTGAAATACCTAATAAAGGTTTTAAAAAAGATAAGAAAAGAATGCATGCAGATTTGCGTGATACTGAATAATTTATAAAAGAAAAGCTATAAAATATGATATTTTTTATTTCCTCAAGAAATATACATATATAATATTATTTTTTAGGCGACACGACGGTCTCTTCTATTATTTACAGCTGACGCTACATTTCACTTTCAATTCTCGTATCGAACAAAAGACTGTCAATAAATAGGAAAGGTGTTCAATTGTTTTACTTGATTGTGCTCTTCCAGAAAATAATAAATAAATAATTTATGCAAACTGGCTTCGTGATCGTGATAAAGATTTATTATTAATACTTATAAATGTTGATGTTCTTTTGTTTTGTTGTAATAAATAGGCACTTTATTTTCCTTATGGTACTTTTACAAAATATTATTATCATTGTAACGATTTTTATTGAAGAAATCACGTGTTATGTGTGTTTGCTGTATGATGTTGTATCATACACTTGATATAAATTATTTGAACGTTTAATTCTGCCATCTTTAAAAGAGTTATTACAAAAAGTAACCAGAAATATTTATTGAATGTTTGTGATATACTAAACAAAATATTAAATAAATATAAACAAAATGCACTGAAACAGATGTTTTGTAATATGTGATCAAACAAAGAAAACCTATATCACTGTCGATTTTTTAAGCCCCAGATCTTTGACTTCATCATAAAATTGAATATACAATTTCTTATCGGTCTTTTCGAATACAACTGTTATACTTACAATAAAATACCCTAAAGTATTGCTAATATGGTATACACACATAAGTTAATACTTTGCTATATCAATACGGATCGATCAAAGTATTGTCAGACGCCCACAAATTTCGAAACCATATCCTTACAAAAAAACCAATTGTGTATCAAAATGTTGCATTAATAGCCACACCAGTTTTATTACAGAACAGGTACAAACAATTGACAGCATACTGAAGACACAAAAACATCCTTACAGCGAAAAACTTAAGGTTTAAATTCGTGTGACAATGTCCCTAACTCCTGTTATATTGAGAGAAATTATTTTAATCCACCGTGCTACGGCTTAAGCACGTGCAAACTTGATCAACACGTTACAAGGTGAGACCTTTGCCCTTCACTACCAAAGAGGCTGGCAACCAGTCAAACTAACTTCTTTTATAGACCATACATCCGAAAGTAGGTCACAATTATTTTAAGTTTTAATGCAGTAGTGTCTATGAAGAGATTTTAGCTAGCTAATGTATGGGATATTGTGGAAAAAGCGAGTTGTGTACACGCTGCTTTCGATGGTCAAAACTCATTAAATACTAAACGTTGGACTTTTGTAACTAAATTTTGCGGCACTTCCCGATAAGCTAGCACGCTGAAATTGACAGGGAAGTTTCTAACCTAATGTATATTTGCAACTATAAAACGGCTGGACCGATTTAGATATTAAAACACGTGATTTTTTTAGATGTTTTTAAATCTATTAATTATTATTCTACTTTTTAGGTTGTAACATTGTGAGTGAATACATCATAGGCATTAAGCAATATTGCATATTGCATCAGCGTGGATCACACAAATGCTTTTCTACCCAGGGATCGATCTCGCGACACGTCGCGATACGTCGCGCTCATCGCGTTTGGCGCAGTGACATCAACCACTCGTCAAATATACATGTTCTTGCATGATACGGATAAATGACACTTTACTAAATTGGCTGACATGCGGATAAAAGCCTTGATAAGGATGATACCCACTGATCCATTATCCTAAATCACTCCCACAGTTTGTGTGGGACTCTTCAAATAATCTAGCACAGTCATATTCGCCTGCGAGACTATTTTTATTAGTATCATGACTGTCAAGGCTTTATTAATGTAGTTTTCAGAGATAAATAAAATGATTGATGATCAATGTCGATTATGTCTGGCTAGAATTCACGATGGCCTTATGTCTAAATATGTTCTTGCGCTATCTATTACCAGAATCTGTTGTGATGATTCTGATAGCCGTAATAGCATTTGTAGCTAATGTACGTTAAAATAAGGTTTTGAGCTAGCTTATTTTTTTAGATTATAGCACCTTATTGTGAACAAATGAGACCAAATTTTGGGGGATGTGTCGCTTTTGGTGGAGACTCTCTCCAGCGTCAGGTCAGCTCCCTCCTATATCTATAAATATTACATAGTCAAGAAATACACATTTAAAAAATTATACAACTTCATCATTTCTATATTTATTGAGTCAACAAATTGTGTCTCATTATACATATTGCTAACGCATTTCTAATCATGATCTCACATAAAAAAGTTTCAATATGCGCACTTGCATACTCAGTTACAGTCTCACGAAATCGCATCTCTATAAAATATAATGTATTTACAGTTAGCTGAACAGTGCACGGCGGTATGCAGATAGCTCATTAGTTTTGTGGTCGCCGGTGGATTTTAAAAGCAAATAAACATTGAAAGTCAAGTGCATCCCGTTATACGGCGTTAGGTCATCGCGCACTAAACGCACCAGATGACCGGGTTGCCATTTTACAGTAAATTATCAAATAAAATATTTGATTACCCACTTAAGTGCTGAAACGTGAGCTTTTAAAGTGAATCAGGCTAGTTTTGATCAAGGATGTTGGACGGGCTTCTAATGAATACCAATTAGCTTTACAGAAGGGATGAAGTGATAACGGGTCAATGGTTTTCTGATGATTTTTGTAAGCCAGTACGTTCAGTAAGTTCCAAAGTAAGTTACAAACTTAATATGCAGTTACCTTAATTAAACGACTGTTCCATTTTTGGTAATCACTCTTGATCTTTTAAATTAAAATAATCATCATTATCTCACCTAGACGTCAACATGCTAGCCACCAAACAGGTATTATTATTTTGTACCTCGACACTCAAACTTAATTATCACATTCGAATTATCGCGGTGCCAAAATAAGGCGCATTCTGGCAACACCGGCGTAAGCGCATGTATGTCGAGGTCTCGTCCTAAGGGCCTGCCACCTTAAAGTAACTTTATTGAAGATGTGGAAAAGAGACGGAATTCTACGCCCCGTAGCGCGCTGTCACGCTCACACAACTTCAATAATTTTAATTTATGAGATAGTGGAAGGTCCCTGACAACTGGAACGCACCTTATCTGTGTATAGGCAACAATCCGCACCAGCCATTTAATGCATATCTTGTTTCGATGAGTAAGAGTAAGCAATAAATGTAAAATTAATAAAGATGCTCCCAAAAGGTAAAGACGAGTTTTCTTTTATGAAATAAGAATTCTGACTCGTTTGTTTATTTATATTTCTTGCTGTACTAGTTCTTCAAGTTCACCTTTCGACCTTGTCAAAGACTTAATAAAGATAGTTAAATGCGTACTACATAATTTTTGCATATTAAGTGTTACGTAATGACAAAACAAGTTTCAAAACTGATCTATCTTTGATTTAAACGTGGTTAATATTAAATTTGGAGTCTGCTGTCAATATAATCAGCGCGACTGGACACAGCTCATAAAACAAGACTAGCTTTACTCATAAATCATGATAAATGGTCTAAACACGGGCCCCTAAAAGTGCGTAGATAACAGTTTAGTGTTGTCACGACGCGCAGCGGGCGAGTCACGCGCGCGCGGACACGCGACATGCTGTACCCTGTAGGTGAACCACCTGTCATGGCTTCTGACTTGTCCCAGTTCAAACTTGTTCGGAAGCTGACAGCATAACTGAACAAATATTGAGCATCATCGATTAGCGGTTACTCGATTTTTTATCGATATTTTATTTATGGACTCCGAGTATTTCTATTTAAAGAAGTTTTGTTACTGTCAATAACCGAATTCACTATCTCCAAATCAAACAACATGAAGGTTGGTAGTTATATCAAAGTATTAATAAATAAATTAAGGTCATATACTCTCGCTCAAAAAAATTTCAGACCAAGAAGTCTTTAGTTACCTATTGTTGCTTGTTAGTTGAAAAAATACTTTGTTCTCTCTCGTAATTTGAAATACACAAGCCTGTTCTCAACCCTAACTTAGCCGCTATATTTAGACTAGCATTGTGCTACCGGCTTTCATCACTCAACGTGTGAAAAATACAGAGTTATACAATGTTACAAGGCTAAAATTCCGGAAGAGTGGTGCTTAACCTAATAAGTTAACCCAATTCCTGTTTTTAGTCCCGGTTTGAGTAATCTTGGTACAATTTGTTTAATTTGTAGTAGAAACCTTGGAGCGAAGACTTGGAATAGATCTTTTCAATATAATAGCAAGTTTGTAAGGATGGCTGTTTATGAAGCTTTCCTAATTTCGATAAAACTACAGAGCAGATCTGATGTCGTTTGGCAAAGAGATAGATTATAGCCTGAAATAACACATACGGAACTTTTTATTTGACTGAACACGTACCCTCGCGTACGTCTGAAACTTATTTAATATATTACAGCGGCTAGTATTTATAGTAAAATACAGTAATTAAAGAACTGTTTAGTCATTGTATCTTTGCCTAATTATGGGATAAAAACCTATGTGAAAGATGATGAGAAAATCATTGCATGTTGATAAAATGATTACAGGAATTACAATTCATTATTGTGGTCAGTGCCAAGTTTTATTGTTTCAGTCTAATTGGGCTTTGTAAAGGTTAATTGCTAGTTTTTTTTTAAACGATTGCAAAACATGTAATTTTTTTGTAAATGAGCAAAAATCCTTCAACCAAAACAAAACCAATCATTTCTGTTAAATAAGTCATTCATAACAATCTCAATAAGGAAATTACATAAAAATAGAACTAGACAGAAAATTATTTCCCTAATTTTAATATTATAACGGCAGTTAGTAAATCACTACCCACAAATACACTTGCCGATCAAGTAGAGCTTAAATTCCATATTCACAACCCATACTTGACCACTCGCTCCGCTACGCAGCTACTCGCTCAACCTTATCCAAATTACGTCTATCGGTAAACTAAACGAAGCACAGGTATGCGAGCCCAGTCTCACCCATTAACTGCTTTCCCTACTGACTCGCCGCTTGTTCTCGGTTACGTATACCTCAACACTCATAAATCTGTCGTATGTTACAAATTAGCCCACTTACATTTGGAGCGAGGTGCGTCGGATGCGAGGCCGCCGAAACAAATCGTATGTATGTAGCACTTGTTTTGTTTCGTCCATAACTAACACTCAACATTGTTGGTCCCTATTCAATAGTACTGAAGTACCGTGAGAAATGTAAGGGCATTTTTCATGACGTATGTTTTGAAGTTATTAAAAACTATAGTCCCTACAACCTATTGTTAGTTTCACATACCTTATGTACAATTCAAAAAAGCTAAGTAAAAGTTAATTCTTTAAAATATACACATTGAAATCAGATAAGCCGCCAGCGATGGAGAAAGCCAGCGAGTGTTAATTCCAAATAGGGTGTGCAGAAAGGAAATGAATTACCAAAGCAATTGTAAAGTATTGTAATTGGGTTTATGACACTATTAACGTGTTATTATACCCAACGTTATGTTTGTACCTCATAATTTGCACCTTATATATTGAAAGACAACAGGAAATAGAAACTGTAAACCTAGGCTACACATGCACTGGAAATTTCACTTCCATTTTGGTTTTACTGCTAGCACTAGGCCATGAATGCAATAGAAGGATTGCAGTTTCGCTATCCATTCTTGTCTGTGGTTTATGATCAGACGTTTTGGGAGTAAATTATGGTATTGTAGCTGGAAAATGGTGCACATACAAGAGAGAGAGGAAACCAAAATATGTGTCTAAAAATATTTATTTAACTTAACTTATATTTTTATGTCCACGCTATTTACAAATAGCATGCATACACGTACAATATAATATGACCTCTACTATAATTGTGTAGTTATGCAATAACAATAAATAACTATTGTATTTTAAATACGACTATAAAGATCAGTGATAAACGGAATATTTATGAATTTCTGACACCTTCATATTATAAAGTGATAGGAACTTTTCGCATCTAGGTTTGCTCTAGAAACTAGTCAATGAAACGTACAAATAGGACTCATACAGTGCTTGCAGTGCTAACACAACCGACCTATAAGACCCAACAATGTATTCAGACAATTGATCGACTGTTAGCAAGCATCCGCTTACTTTTTACTCAAAAACAAAGAGGTTTTTCAAACACGAGTTCGCTGGAACGATAAAAGAGATAATGTGCTTGCTTGTGATTGACACGATTCCGATGTATCGACGAATCGACGCGACCTTATTGAAGTTCAGGGTCAAGACCGCAGATGCCGCGGATGTCTTCTCGAGCAAACTAATTCAATAACACCAAACACATGGTTAGAGCTGTATGCATGTTTGTATGATTCGACAGCTGTACGCAACTTAACTATACACAGGATGAATATCATATGCCCTATGTGTAATTGAAGAATGAAACACGTCAACATTTTTGTACGGTACCCTCTTGCGGCACGATGACGCGCACACATTTTACGAGCTTTATTGCAACCCGAAATCGTAATTTTCTTCTCAGGTGTGGCACATAATTTATGACACAATATCAATTATGTATACTTTAATGCTCAAACCATATTCATAATTGCGCACCTTCAAAAATCCTTTATTAATCGATAAAGTTTAACAAATTATTCTGCGAAACGATTTTTGGCACCCAGTTTATGTAGCTACAATGCATGATTAATTGTGTTTAAAAGTGTGTCAAATGATAATACCTAGTCGATTTTGTTTCGTCAGCGACACGGAGATTGTCCCATATTGTGTATTGTGATTATATCGTGGGTAGAATAGGATTTCTTGGCGGACGTGACAATTGTGCCGGCGACGTGACACCGACACGATGTGATCTCACCACCGGCTCTCAGGAATTGACAACTAGCTCATTTTGCGATAACATCTCGACATCTAGCTTTCCAACATTAAGCCAATTGCTGTTTGGTCATTAACAATGTAAGGATGTTAGCGTGTTTGTAGCTATATTTCCATTTATAGCTTGACGTCAAAATTACGATATCCTTTAACGATACGGTTTTAGATAGGCGCCATTCACGCTGTCATATCATTCATGAAATATTATCTGTTTAGAATTATGAGACATAATTTAATAATTCATTCATTTAATTGTAAGAATCGCTCTATTTACGTAGACTGACTCATTAAAACGCTTGAAAACACATAATTCATAAAGTAATTGATCTATTTTAGTACATAGTAGTGCTAGGTCGACTGAATGGATTCTTGGAATAAAGATTATTCGTTTCGTTGTATTGTTGTTGGCAAGGTTCGCAGAAACGTCCATGGACCTCTAATTGCGTTCAGCAAAAACGCAACTGACAACGAGATTGTATGACCAATACGTTGAGTAAGACCAACTTTTAAGGCTGACTCATACTTCAACTTTCAGAGGTAATGGTTATGGAGGTGATTTAAATTCTATTTTAAATGGCATGAAAAATGAGGAAAATGTACTCGCGTAGCATCCGAAGTATGAATAGAATACGTTAAGTTTACAAGGCTTCCATATATCATGTGTCCTTAGATGCCCTGGATGTTTCCTCTTACTATTACCGTTAAAATACTGAGGATCATAAAATATAATAGATAGGTATGATAAGTGAGTGTGATTGATACCATAAAAATAATATAGAATTGATTTCAGAGCAGTGACCTGTATACCCTAGCTACGACCAGTACAAAAAAATATCGTAAAACGTTGGTATTAATCAGCGTGTCCCACTTGGCGTCTGGTTTTGGCAATTATGAATATGTAATACATATGTTATTGCTTCTTAGCACCCGAAGTTCGGCGCACACGTGTACAGACATTGTGTTAAAACTGGCCTTTTATAAACTGATGCAACCATTTCTTTTAACACTACCCAGTTTCGAAAAATAATCTATATTATCGTTATATCAGATGATAGCGATAAAAGATGGATGAAAAATTTAAATAAATTTCGAAAAGTACTTTATCTCAAAAGTACTTATATGTTACCGATTGATAATTCACTGGTTTCAGTGGCATAGACGAAAAGGTTTTCCAAAACTAGTCCTAGCAAAATTTGGCTCATCAAGATCGACTACAATGCGATGAATGATAGCCGTACAGAACTTTTGGTTGTCTGCCTTTTTATGGGAAATTGAAACTTTCTGGACAGCAATCAGTGACTCATACTCTAGTATGAAGCCGGGAAATTGAAGAATGCTTCCATAAATTGCATTCGCAAAATGAGAATTCAGTTCCTATTAGTCATGAAATAAAGCCAGTGAAAATATACTCTATTCAGAGTTTCTGTCTCTCTATGCCCTTTGTTTCATTACTTTGAAAGATATAAAGAAACAATTAGCAAGTTCAGTTTTAAAAACAACATACGGTAGAGATATGACGTAAGGCCTTCGGTTTTGATCTTTATGTGTTTTATGTTCCAAAAGAAGAACTTCGAGCTAGACCATTTTACTAGCAGACTTTTGACTAATTAACTAATAGAAAGTAATGAATACCTGAGGAGTGCCAAAAAGATATTAAAAGAATCCAATGAATGTCGATTATAGAAAAAAAAACAGCTCAGGCCATAGTATTTAGGGCACTTTTTTTTAAAAGAGACTGCAAATTAGGTGGTCCTAATAAAAATATAATATTATGTACCCAAAGGACCAGTAATTAGAGGTACTTGGGTAGATACCCAAAACGATCTGATAGGTACAAAAGGCAGAAAAAAAGAACAATGACTCTTCTTTGTTTAAATTTGACATTTAAACAAAATAACATCAGTCTTCTTCTTTTTTACAAGAAGGTGCTAGTGTGTTCGGGCCCTGTTATTAAATCTGCCACTCTTAAACGCTCGTGACAGTTCAAGGCGGTCTGCGAGTGGCGCCTGCGCATCGCACTCGGTAGGGGGAGACTTTATCACATCATTTTTACAGCTGTACGCGCGATCACGACTGATTTATTTAGTCTTTTTATTTCAAATGCTCTCTGTGATTTACATGATGTTTATGTTGTTAAAGAAATTGTGTTTTAATATCTTTACCAGATTCGGAGAAAATATATGATATTAAGTACGAAATGATCTGTAGCATTGTGGTGTGTTGTACTTTGTAGGTAGCGAGTGATTGTTTGGCAAGGATTCACGTCAAACATTGCCAGTTGTCCGATATGGAAGTAATTTCATCCCAGAAGCCAATGACCTGAATGTTTCGCGAAATAAATCCTGAAAAGCTTACCAACCCGTAACCAAAAAATAATCATTTTTAGAACTATTTTGGGCTTAACGAAAAATCTAGTTGACTTTGATTGGCTTTCCTTCTACTAGTTACAGAAGAATTGGTAATTTAAGAAAATATTTTTTTAGATTGGCAGAGGTGAATTTTGGCATACTGATCTCTAGTCCAAGATTGATCGGACGTACAGGCTCATTCATATACAAAAATAAAAAAAACTCACTAAACTATAAATCTGTTTGTTGGAGATACTAACACTCTTATTTTCATACAACACTGCAAAATTTTTACAATAACAATTTAAAGCACCCTGTTATAAAACATATATATATATATTATGTTTTCATTTTACATATATTCCGATAGTACAACATTTGTGTACGTGTCAAGTTTTGAAACGTTTGTGTTTACGAGTAGATAATTTAATTCCTACTAGGTATCCTAGGTAAAGGATAATAAAAGGATCTATCTATGTTAGTTACATGGCAAAAGGTCACTGAAGGTTGACGGACTATTTACAGCCACCATTATTCTCCTTGCTCGTAGCATACATTGTTCATAGTTAGATTGTATAATCCTTCTCAATAAACTTATGCTGAAGTATCGTATATTTTTATTCGCACTAGAAAAAAGCTATCTCCATCGTACATTATTACTTTAATAATATTTTAATAGCTACCTACATAGTTGAATATGTTTAAATAACCCCTAAGTTTCAAAGTTTTTAGATCGACCATTTTTAAGATTGACTAACTTACACTTCATAATTTTTAAACGGCTTATTGATAACTTAGTGTAAAATTACATAATATTAACCTAAAAAAATGGCTTAAGTGCTTGGCATAAACACTTTTCAATCAAAAAATGATTCAAATAAATCAAGACGCACCTACATATCTAAGTTTAAACTTAATAAGCAGGTATACCATGTCATTTATCGTACGATCAAAAATCAAGCGATTATTCACCAAACCGGTACACGCCGAAAGATTCAAAAGACTTAAGTAGCTTAACAAAATCAAAACGTGTGGTTAAATGTAGGTAGACTAGGTGTTCAAGTCAATCATTATAATTAATGTCTGCCTATATTGTTAAACGGTTCATTCAATTAAAATAATAAAAACGGTAGATAAATATTTTTAATCGCACTGACCTGTATCCGCGAAAACTCAATTAAAAATTTATTTGAAATTCACTTGTATTTTTGAACACACAATTCACTTCTGGTCATCTCACAACACTAATACAATAACACTCGTCACTTCTATATTATTAGCGATCGAAATAAATTTTATCGATAGTAAAAAACATCGATACGTCGTCGTACAATACGAATGTACAATGTTCGAGTCGTTGGACGCACCCGTCACATAGCAAAGCGCGCGCGCGAATGAATGGTGCGACGAGCACTGGTACACTTGGTGGCTGGCATCGAGATGTGTCGAACTACCAAGTCGCGGCGATCGGACCCGCAGAGCCACTGAAACCGGCGCGAAACCTTTTACCCGACTAATTAGCACGCTAAATTGACCAGCAAACTTCATAACTACAATACAGGGAAAATGGGCCTTAAAACGTCCCATAACCATAACGGTTTTAAGGCTGGAACAATGGCGCACTTGTGCAGCGTCATCTCGAAGATCAGATGAGATGATTATCTGGGAGCCGGCTGGGTCACGGCCGGTAAACGATTGTGCAAATATGGCTTAGCGTAAAGCTCAATAAAGATGTAAGATTACATTTTGGAGTCACAGATGTTCATGTGAATGCAAACATCATCGTGAATTCATACAAGAATCGAGGCCTCGGTTAAACTTCCAATATTATTTTATTTTATTGTTACTGGTATACATGCTCATGATAACACCGAGATTAAATTTGATACTGCCTGCTACAGTAATTGTGCCGGCAATTCTTGTAACTACTTGTAGGAGGAAACACCCAAGCCGGCACGGAACAGTTTTACGATTGTTACAATACCAGTTTTGTATCAATACGGGAGATCTCATTATAAACTAGATCATAATTAAGTTATAGTTCTACGAAACTTCCATAGCTTATTTATGAGAATGATTTAGCTATACCTGCATAGACACGCCTAATAAAAGTTATTTCTGGATCACTAAGCATTAACAAACTAATATTATATTTGGCTGGACGACTGTTTGCGAATGACCGTTTTAAATAAAAATAAATTCAAATCTGAATAAATGTTATCGCAGTTTCTTGACCCGACCTGTCAAACAGTAAACATCAGCACCTAATCTAATAAAGCGAAATATATGACTAATGGCCAAATACACAAACGTCACTTCTTAATCTCGTGCTGTCTCTCTCATTTTAAAACGTAAAAGTAAAGACAAATCTTACATTAAGATTTTTACGACACTTTCAGTTGTTCGCGACAAATGACTAGTTGCTTCTTATTATTATGGCAGTAGATAAAGGCACTTTTTTATAGTGATTTCGGTTTAAAACAATTTTACGAGTAGCTAAAGTTAATCAGGATAAAAATCAAATCATCGACTGGGTCATATCTGTTCTAATGATTGATTTAAAAGGCTCGTACTTGTGATATGTTGTTCCGTATGTGTTATAGCGGTTAACCCATAATAAATCACTCGTGCTAGACAAGCAAACAATTCGTTTGTTTGTCAGGCCAGTCATCTCCGCTAACGATCTATCATCGACGCCTCGCAAAAAACGCTTTACAACATTCCAACTATTTAACTTTTTGCCCACTTATGATGAAAGCGCCCTGGGAGGCACTTAAGCATCTCATTAACTACTTAAAAAGGTGTATTTAAGTTTGCAGGAGAGCTTTGTTTGTATATGAAATTTAATTTATTAGTATTGGTAGGTTTTTTGAGCATGCTAATAGTGTATTGATTCTAATTTGTTTTTCTTTGTGTTATTGATTAAACTTTTAATAGTCGACTTCATGATGCGAGATGAGTATTATACTGATTTGACGTTTAGTGATAGTTTCTTGAACTCTTGTCAGATATTTTACTAAGCCTGGGTTTATTCCTGGTTGTGTACTATATTTCCTAGTATTTGTTTCTGGACAATTGCGGGTTCAACAGCACCCAGCGATCAATAAGAAACATAAGCGGACCACACTTGCCTAGCCCCGCCACGCTGCGCTGGCTCATTTCTTTCAACACTTGCTCAAACAATGCTCTACTTCCGATCTAATGAATGCAAACAAAAGCCTAAGAATGTGGCCTGGCTAAATAAATTTTATTCTAGGATTTATTTATTACATTTTACACACGGCTATTTTTACAGCCGCGTATGAATTTATGTGATAGTTCAACTAGTTCATTTTACGGAAATATATTCTTTGTATGTGACTACTTTTTATTTCATTGCTTTATGCTGACCATTAATATACATGACACGGTTCAATTAAATTTTCCGATTGAGTTATATTTTAGGATACACGTTTAAAATCATGCGCATAAAACCACTCATTGTGGTTTTCTTGAACATCTAAATAATACAAGAATAGATGTGGTAAAACTCCATATAATTCGTAGAATCCAGCATGAAAATAATGACTAAAACCTATTTTTAGTATCCTCTTTGGCATTCAATTAGAATCATTCATAAGTTTCCTATTACCTGCAAATAAGTTCCTATGTAACATACAACATGTAAATGTTTGACCGCTGAACGCTTTACACGAGAATTAAATTACATGAAACTTACAATAGCCACGGCATTTATCGATTCGTTAGTTCATGTTTAACAACCTGTCAGCTTATCGTAGGGCCAGCTTTACGACTCATTCTTAGACCCAGCGTATTATGGTCGCGTTCAAATGCGTATTTAATATCAGCCCTATTATAAAATCAACGGTTCCGCGGTAATGGTTACAAATCATAAACCTCCGGGTTTTACGTCGTAATAAATTAAGTTCTGTTGACATGTAAAAAGGGTTTGATGATAACCACCCGCGTTATGTAACGTCAATTGATATCGTGACGTGCGGATGTGGTTGCCAGCGCTTGGCCTCTACCCCATCCACACCGCAAACTATCTCGTTACTTTGTAAACAGAATCTAATCGCAAACAACGCATGTGATACGTAATAATCACCTGTGACAGTTATACTTTTTCGCATGCGAAACGCTTCGGTAAATTAGGACAATGCAAGCGTGCAGACAAAATTCGTATGAACACTTTCACACGCGCCGGAAACTGGCGTCGTTTACCCAACGGGATTCGGGTTTCTGTGCTAGCTATCACATTTGGTCACCGTGTAAGGCTTGGACACACGCGGACACTTAGTGCGTACCTTGTGTGTACCTGCCCGAATGATTTGTGAACCGATAGCTATTTCGGGTAAACCTTATAATCCTTTACCGCTTTCGTTTTTGCGCGTGTATAATAAAGGAAGTGTGGCGAGTATTGCAATATTTATGTTTGTTTTTAATATTATCACATATGGGGAAACTGGTGAACTTAAGAGACACAGAATATTTTTTTTTATTAAAATGAGATGTCTGATGAAAATTGTCAAGAATTTAATTTTGGTAGAATAACCGATACTCCTTACAGCAAGACAGCCAAAAACAAGACCTAGAGTCAATCAGGTCATTTCAATGTAAATTTGGTGAAATCACGAGGAAGATGAATGTGTCCACTCTATTAGGTTAATTAGTGGAGAATTCTCCAGTCACTTCAGTGCGATTACACGAGTCACTAATTACATCTGACGTCATAGAATCCAGGGCGTTATGTATGACGTCATTATTTTGAATTACCTTCATGTATGAACTAGAATCTGGACATAGAATTGTAGCAAATAAAATTGGGACCATTTTTTGTAAATGTAATCTTAATACATTAGGATTGACTGTCTTAATAGGGGTGTCGCACATAAAGAAAAAGAGAACGCAAAACTATTCTACGTACTAAACTAAAAAAACAACTTCAAAGCAAATGATAAAATCCTAACAAACACACCTAAGAGACCAACATGGTACCTAAAACACGTCACATTCTATCCAAAAGTAACTCCTTACATTATTTAGAGCCCGAATCTAAGTAATTCACTTGCCCGTGACCCTGGCACTTGGAAGCAAGCCCGAAAACCTTACAGCTGAATACTTTACGCCGGGGTTAAGTACGACCTGTTGAATTCGCGTGTGAACTTGCCATCCACTTTGTATAATACAGTGAATTACACTCAACTACTTCGATACTACGTAGTTTCATGAAGTGAATTAGATTGAGTCAGAAACTTTGGCGATGGAGACAATGGTTCATTATTATGTACGACATTTTAAGGGGATATATAAATCCAAATCCTAGAGATTTAGAGAAGATTCAACTTTCCGGTTTTCTATGTACAAGTTCAGTCTACTCCCAATTATAGGTGTTCAATCCATCTTCAGCTAAAAAATGACATACTTTTGGAAACTTAACGCCTATGCAATACCTTCTCGCATGCGACCACACGATTTGCCTACAGCTTTTATGCCTAATTTCTCGATGGACCGCACTTCAACATAATTCTAATTACCTCTACCTATTACATTACCAGTTTCCTTCAGTAATAATGATCTATAGCAAAACAACAGCGCTCTTACCATTTGTTGCGGGTTCCTGGGCTTGCGATGCGCGCGGTGCACCTTGAGGCCGGTGACTCCCTCCAGCACGTCAGCCAGCAGCAGGCCGTCGGCGCAGTCCCGCGCCAGCCCGCCACCAGACGCACCCGCTCGGCGCCGAGACCGCGCCCGCTCCAGGTAATGGTTCGCCCAGTCCGTGTAGATCTATGAATAAGACAATATTCGATGTTAAATGAGTAATCTAAGTATGAAGGCCGGTGATACTTGCCGCTTCGGAGAAGAGATAAAGGTTTGTTAGAGCGAGATCTAAAAGTGCCAGCTAGTTGTGTGCGATATTTTGAAGCTTTTCCTGACGGGGCCAAGTTACACCGGCCGTTCTGTAGTACCTACTACTTCTTATATGAAGAGTCTTGCAACAATGGAAACGGCGGCAGTGCTCCACCCGGGATACAGGTGCATCTCGCTCCTATAGCTAAATATAATATAAACGTGCTGGTATACTATAAGATCATTTGGATGTTTTTTTCAGCAAATTCGTCGGAATAACCAATGCGATAAAAACATTAATTTTCGACCTTAGAATGAGAAACAGGATAAAATAGAGGTAAACTGCAACAGTGATTGACATTTAGTAAACACCCATTAAATTTTATAATATTATACCCCAGAGGTTGCACATGTTATTAGATACAGGTAATAAAGTTGTTTTTCTACTTCCAAATACGCAACTTCACAAAATTAATTATAGGGATACAAAAATTGTTTTACTTCGTGCGGAATAACTTGGAAGGTTGTATACTATGTTACTCAGAGTCGGTGGTAAACAAGTGAATAAAAGACCAGTAAAGTCTGACAAAGACGAGTTGATAAGGTTTTAAAGGCAATAAAATACCAAATTGCTGCTTTATCTTTTGTGCTTAATCTTTAACGACAAATTCACATTCGCCGCTTTAACACCAACGTGAGTACGAGACGCAAACAGTGGGATGCTTTATTGTATTCCGATATTTTTTCTGAATCACCAAGAAGGTTTGTTCGAAGGGTTTCACGGGAACAGTCCAAGGAGTACCTACAACACGGCAATAAAAAAATCTATTGTACTCGAGTTTACGGCATGAGGTCATCCATAAGTTAATAAGTGAGTGTTATGCTCGGCGCTATGAATTCTTAAAAGGATTTAGTCATATTCGAGTCAATTTGCAGGAGAATGGGGACAAGTGGCGCGGACGCGACTCGGCGTCGCCGGCTCTCGGCCTCCACAAGTACTGGATAATACTAAGACTACGTGTGGTGTGCCACTCGCTCATCCTACGCACTAATGGTTTTCGAGGGTGGTCCCTTTAATGACTGTTAATGCTTTCTCGATTAGAAATGGAATTAGAAATATATAGCCACTTAAATCTTAATACGATCATCAGATTTAAACATGACGCATGCTCCCTTCATAGCTGTTCATCTGTGTTTCTTCACACTTGGCTTTTCGTTCCATAGAAAGTAATAACTACATCCTATGGAATCTTCTTCTCAGGAATAGTTTGGCAAAGAGAGGTTTATCAATTTACCAGTAAAAACTACCAAATCTATTCTGCAGTATGTATGTTCATCACTAAGTAAATTCATTAGGGTCGTAATTCTGTAGTGCATGCGTAATCCGCTCATTACTGTCTTGCAACAAAATTTTCCTTAAACCAAGTTGACACAATAACCTTCAAAGCGAAACACATACAAAGTAGATAGTAACAGTCATCCAATCGACAATACGAGCCCTTATGCGGTAAAAACATTCCTTGGCTTGTGCTTGTAGATGAAAGATAGCTTCCAATACTAAAAGACATTATCATAAATCAATATTCGTCCCCTTATCAGTTAATCGAACACGTTAATAGAATAATCATGACAAGATATATTGGAAGGTGGTTGATATACGTTTGTCGTCTCAATTCGTCTTATCACACGGCTGTTTATTCAAATCGGCCCGAATAGCTTTCGATTGTAATAAATCTAGCTGACCGGACATTTTTATCGCCGTGTTGCTGCTATAGGAATAACTTGTATCCGCTTCTGTCATATGTAGACTGGGTTTTCTTTGCGATGCCGACGTGTTCGTTGGTTCATGAGAAATTCGTATCTAAGAAATATGTGTTTGTATTCTGTGATTGTTTGTTTATTTTATTTTTGTAGTTCATACGTTGTTTGAAGTAAGATTACAATGAAATGTAATAAATCTAAACACTTAATTGAGGGACTGATGGTGTTCACTGTTTGTAAGTTCGAAGGGTTCAAAACTAGCCGCTGACATAATTATAGTGACGTGCCACTAACTGACTTATTTATTACTGGTATACGTTTAAGAGATTAGTATAGAACAATATGCTGTTAAATAAATTAAAAAAATAACGTCAATTCTTTTTACAGTTTGATGAAAATCCTTTAAAGGAAAAGAAGAAATTGTGAACGTAACAGCCAGTGTCCAGCCGGCGGGAGCATGTTCTCATACCGTTTTATTGCTAAAAGCTCTCAAACAGCTGAGACTCGCGCATTGCTTTGTATAAAACTTTAGTTCTAATTCTATTTTAAGTAACCATTGAACTACTTTAAAAAGAAAGTAGCCAACCGCCGTAGTATCGTAAATTTCTGAAAACAAACGAACGCATGTGTTTCGAAATACGCACGAGTAATTAATCCTTTCGACCGTATACGCTATCATAACATACAGTGAAACTTTATTTGCGTTGAACAAACGTAATTTACGCTCACAATGCGGCTACGTAAGTTCGGTCATCCCTAAACCGGGAGCGCGAACCAAAATAAACAAATCAAATTCGTTCTCATTCATCGTATCGTGTGTACCAGTATACCCCGCTCTCCTCGCGTCGATTGTTTTCATAAAACTTGCACAGTGAATTAAATTTTTATTCGATTTTGCATTCGTTTGCCAGTCACCCTCGTTAACTTTACGGCCTATGAAGAGTGATGGAGTGAGTGAATATTCTGTACGATGATGATTTTAGCCTTATTATATTATATTATATACAGTCTATCATTAGTAATGGGGCAATTCTTAAGACTGTGAACTGTTGACCTACACTACAATGCGTTTTGTTATCAAATCATAAACAGAAAAGTACAATATGCGGATATTTTGCTATCGTCACGCCGTCAATGGAGTCTCAAGTACACTATGACTACGTGCTAGTCGGTCTTAATAAAACAAATGAATATTTGTCTAGCGTTATTAAATACCAGGCTAGCATGATAATGTAAAGCTTGCTCATTTCACTCATAACTCAAGTTACATGACCTACAATAATGACTGTTCCGAGTTTCTATTTAGCGACCACACAACCGCATTTTTTACTGTAATCTCAATACAATTTAAGAACCTCATAAATAAAGCATAGTTTTTAATTGATAAGGCGTAACCATTGACTTATTCCTTGGACGTAACGGGGCGTGACGTATGTTTTTATTAAAAATGATATACTGTATTTATAAAATTAATACGTACACTCGAAAATATTCCTCCCAATTGAGCCAATACAAATTAATTGAGGCTAAGATGTAATGACGGTGGATGGAGTCGTTTGCATATTTTTGACCCGCCGCTGAAGGTCAATTAAATGTCGCGTTGATTCAACAAGCTCTATAAAGATTTAAACATACGTCCTGACTCAATTAACATACATTTTACAATTATATAAATTATTAATTATGTGTTATAAATAAAAATACTGATAACGCGCTGTTAACATGGCCGACACGGAATTTTATACTTCATTTAACACGAATTCATCGCTTACGTATAATTTTAATATAAATTTCATCGGTGGTAATAAATGAGACTAATTTATCTCGTAATTACTTGTAGACATAATGTAATAAACCTCCCTAGTTGACTGTGATTACTCTTCCACATTTTTCATTCTTAGCTGCTGCTATGATTAATTAAACATTTACATCTTTAGTATGTTAATAAATATAGGGAACTGTAGGTTAATAGGGTCTTAAAACTTTAAAATTTATAGAAGATGCTGTAATAACTTGTTTCGTTTTTCGTTGTTTTATTTATACACTGCTTTTAAATAGGATGATGAGCATCAAATATATACCTGAAAAAAGAGTTTTAGGTGTTCTCTATTTTTATTTGAGCATGATTGTATTTCTCTCAATTAATTAGCGAGTTTAAAAGGAATTGTATTTTCCTTAAAACCTTACAACGCGGATCTCTGAATGATACGCACGTTGTCATTTACAGGATAGCTTGCCTTAAAATTTAGAACTTAGGTACTAACATTAACACAATAATTAATGTTGATCGCTAAGTATTAATTGTCTGCCCATTTATAAGACAGTTCAGTCTCTCAAGATTTTCAAATCACAGATAATATAAGTTTACTACGCAGAATTTATTCACGAACACGTCCACTTCACTACAAAGACGTCAAAATGACATCTCTATTCGTTGCGTGTATAGAAAACTCATGTAATAGGGTTGTTATACCCACGTTACATTTTATCGACATATAGTATCGATATCGATGGTTCGTCACCAACGTTAGGTGAGAGTTTAAAAGCGTTTAGTACGGAAGCGGAATGAGGTCGCGTGGCTTTTAATATCGCGGGTGGGTGCGACCGAGTTGCGTCGCTACACTATCCACTTTGAAGTTATCATTTTTATATCTAGCGAAACTGAAATCTGGTGAGGGTTAACAAGATCTGTGAATGAATATGAAACTAGTTGAAAGGAATCTTAGAAAGAGCATTTAGGATACTTAACAGGAACGAAGTGATAATAATTGAAGAGATCATTGAGATCGATCCTATACTAAAAGTTACTTCTGGCTGTGTAGTTAATAAAGTCATAATTTACGAAAGTTTTTTTTATTATAATAATAGACAGCGACATATGAGAGAATAAAGATAAATAGAAAGATATTCTCAACAATATTGTAACCTAAAAAACCAAGACATGAAAAATTGGTTTACCGAAAACGTTTAATCCATTCGCGTGACGAGATACATTTTTTAATTGAAAATGGAGAGGCACTGAAGGCAGTAATTTCCCTCGCAACGATAGCAAGCTTTAAAAGCATCCTTCACTGTCAGCGTCAGGCAAAATAAGGGAACGGGGTCAGGAACTCCGTATTCCAAGAAGGAAGGAGGATTGGTAGCCTTTAAGGAAGCCTTGGAAGATAACTTTAATATGGTGTTAAAAGCGTCATTATAGATTTAATTTTAGCGATAAAATGAATATGATTTTAAAGTAATAATTTTTTGTTTCACTAAAGTAAGGTAAGAGGTGGATGTGGACAACGTATTATGTGGAACTTTAGGAAAACTCTTGGCCTTTTTTGATATATTTGTTTAAACTTTCAAAAAACGCCAACTTACCAAATTAAGAGAAATACCTTCATATCTAGACTAATATATAAAGCTGAAGAGTTTGTTTGTTTGTTTGTTTGAACGCGCTAATCTCAAGAACTACTGGTCCAAATTGAAAAATCTTTTCGTGTTGAATAGACCATTCATCGAGGATGGCTTTAGGCTATAAACCATCACGCTGCGACTAATAGGAGCGAAGATACAATGGGAAATGTGAAAATAGCAGGGCAGGTATAAATCATAACTTATATCTTCTACCCACGGGGACGAAGTCGCGGGCAGCAGCTAGTTATAAATAAATTACCCCAGAAACAAAAAAAAAAATCTTTGTCACAAAAAATTGTCATGAATGGGAATTGAACCTCCGATAAAACAGTCACGTATAGTAACAGTCAGGCCAGTACAGCAAAGGACATCATTTGCAGGCTAATATGTTGCTGAAAAAAGCCGTTATTACTGAAATAGAAGCGTTTTCTCAGTATTCAAGGTTGAAGAAATAATCTCAATGATTAGGTGTAATCTATATCTTATCTGATATCTTATACTAATATATAAAGCTGAAGAGTTTGTTTGTTTGAACGCGCTAACCTCAGGAACTCCTGGTCCAAATTGAAAAATTATTTTTGTGTTGAATAGACCATTAATCGAGGAAGGCTTCACGCTATAAACCATCACGCTGCGACTAATAGGAGCTAATATACAATGGAAAATGTGAAAAAAACCGGGCAGGTATACCTAAATCATAACTTATATCTTCTACCCACGGGGACGAAGTCGCGGGCAACAGCTAGTGTTTTATAAAATGATGAAATTCATATTTCATGAAAGTAAATATTATAGACAAACGTTGCATAATCTTATTGTGGTAGATAATGACGGTGACTCACATAGGTGCAGTGTACTCGACGCACATAAATCTAGTTTTGGCTAGTAAGATGGTACTCACGGTACAGCGAGCTAATTAGTCATTAGTTAATTAAGTCTTGGTTCACCTGTACGATGGAGCGTGTCTGCCGTGTGACGTCATCGGTGGAGCCCTGGATAGACCGCGGGGCTCTTATACACGTCGGTATCATTGTATCACTTTAGAAAGATAAGTTCATATAGACAGGGAAAATCTTTTGAACACTCGCGGCACATTTTATTTTCTTATACAGTTCTTGGAACAGTCAAAACTGTTTTGAATATAATTTGAAGTGTCCGGTATTCTGAGAAACCAATTATATTTAGAAATAATTTAAAAAAACGAGTGAATTGCAACTATCACCAAATAAATCTCGTCAGTAAATACATTTTCTTATTGTTGTTTAAACATTTGTCACTGTATGACACAAAACTACCCGTATTATCCTTGTTCTGCATGTTTAGAAAGAGAAAGATGCAGCGACGCTTTGATAAATGTAAACCAATTTTCTTGGAGCCATGTTGCATTTAATGTGTATGTATATTTTGTGGGCACAGCTTCTACAGCGAGTACTGAGTTACGGTTCATGAATGAATGGATACGTCTACGCCTTTGTGCGATAAAGTTCTGAGAATATTTACTCTACGGTCGGCGCCGAGACGCCCACGCGCGCGCCACTACGCGCTGACTACACTGGGTCAGGGAACGAACTATAATCTCGTACCTAACTGAATATACCTCACGGCATTAGCACCTCAGAGATAATCAGGCTTTATGCTGAAAATATATTAATTAGAAAATATGCCTTTAACAGCTAATAAATCTCTACACTTTGTAAATAAGGCCGCTGTAATATTTATTGCTCTACAAATAAGCTATATGCCGAAGAAATAGACTGACGTGTTTGGGATATAGTGAGTAATCCGTGCAAAGCGCTGAATTTTCCTCCCAACATTGCGTCAGAGAATAATCTCGTATGAAGATGTGTGAGGTGCGCTAAGCCGTAAAATGTTTCTCATTAATGATGAATAATATTAACTATAATAAGCATTATAAGTAACATTATCGCATCCCGTGTGCGCGCATAACTTATTAATACACTGTTGTGCTTTCAGAATGAGGACAGCGGAAAATAGAGTCTAAATCGAAAGTAGATTAATTATGGTTATTCGCTATCGTAACTTGCGTTATGGTGGCTTTATGGTGCACTTATAAACGCATATGAGTTTATATGGGTTGCAATAGTCCAGGCGTAGTTTATCTAAGGGAACGCTTTAGCTGTTGTA
Source organism: Trichoplusia ni (assembly GCF_003590095.1). Taxonomy (NCBI): domain Eukaryota; kingdom Metazoa; phylum Arthropoda; class Insecta; order Lepidoptera; family Noctuidae; genus Trichoplusia; species Trichoplusia ni. Next base: position 3,869,192 of record NC_039481.1, read on the forward strand.
GTAAAGAAAATAATTTGAATAAGGTTTAGAGTTAGTTTAGTAGTTATGAATGTCATCTGGCAACTTATTAACAGTGCGAGCCATAGTTTTGTCTTTGCAATTTTTCCTTTTTTTGTGGTACTAAATCCTGTGTGCCTAGAGAGTCATAGCGAATAATAATAGACTAGACAATAAGGATAAATAATATTAGAAATAATCTCGTAAATTTTGAAATGTATTCAAAAGAAATAACTGTTAAGAGATACAATACAACAATAATCGATAAACATTATCGATAAAGTAATGAATGTTTTGTTCATGTTTTCTAATACATGGAACGAAGCCTCACGACTAAACATGAACATGACTAGTGTAGGCGCCTCTCAACAATTATATTGAAATGATACAGAGAGCCATGAAACAATGAGTGAACGGTTTGGTGGGTGGGCTGGTTAATATTTATGTATGTATTACTTTTGTCTTCATGCACTCTACTGCAGTGACTAAACTGTTACTCGAAAATTTTAGGCGTATTGTGACAGGTGTCGAAATATAAACATTGTATTAATAGCCTGACTTAATCTGGCAGAGGTCTTTGACTCGCAGTAGAATGACAGGCTAAGAAAAAAGATGCATATAAAACGGTTGTATAGGTAACTTTTTCGTTACTTACAGATAACGCACACACTGAAACTTTTGAGTCCTTCAATGAAGTCATTTGAAACATTTACGTGTGCACATTTATTTATGAATATAAAGAGATAATTACAAAACCCATTTCGAAATTCGTAGTGTATAGAAATTCAAAACTCTTGATATAATACTAGAGGCGTCATATAGAAGCATTTATGAAAGATACTATTATAAAAAAAATAACACATCGTCTGATTTAACTAAATTAAAAGTTTATTACTATTTAAAGACATAAGTCCAAATTGATGCTCGCTCACAATATCTTAAATGCACTGTTGATTACAGCTAAAACGTTACGTACATTTACATGTTGATACGATATTCTCAGCAGGCCAGAAAGCCACAGTATAAAGTATTAAACTCAGATCTTAAATTGTTAAAGTCTAATTAATATTTCGTTTATGTTTAGGTATTTGTGGATGATTGATACTCCCACGGCACTACCCACGTAACCGCAAAGGTCACGCAATCACTTACCCTATACATTTCAAGTGGGATCATGCAAAATACCAATAAATCATTGAGTTTACAAAGTACAGACACCAAATTGTCATTACCTATATCAACATTAATTAAATGGAATGCAATAATGTACTTTATTCATTTAACAAAAAGATGATAATTGCAAGCGGCTAACGGTATTCGCGACAAAACGAACGTTGATAATTATCGCACATTATAAACGAAACCGACTAAAAGAGGAAATAGGACACACCTCGTCTTTCACACCCCTTTGAACGCGCTACAAAATAATATTATACACCAGTCATCATTAGTGCGGTGCCAACGGATACGTCAACATAAGAGAAACTATAAATAAGTTCTAACATTTTACTGATATTGAAAAGTAATCGGCAGAGTTGTAAAAGTTGTGAACCATTAACTGATAAGGCATAATAAACACTTAAGGCTGTAAATGTGAAAACAAAGTATAAATCTTAAAGTGCCATTGGCGCATCTTTTACCGTCAATATACAAAGCGTATTCGCGTTTTAAGGATAATAAGCTATCGGCTATATCGTTTAAGCCTTACGTAAGCTCGTGTAAAGATCGTAAAAGCGCAAAGGCTTGGTTAGGCAAAGGATTATTGCAAGTATAATAGTCGGTAATTACTGCATTCATTTTGAATAATACATTGTTGTCAAACGTTGTTATGCTTGAACTTTAAAGTTTGGTTAGATGGGAATTGTTTGTTCATCTGACGTACAAAGTTTAATACATAACGTCTTACAGTGTCATATTATTAAATAACGATGGTTCAATTTTCGATTTTATTTCAGAAATATGGGTATGGATATGAACACGATAAGCACGGCGTGTGCAATAACTTCATCCCGTAATTCTGTGTAATCCGGTACTGTAAAAAGGTGTGTTACGGCATCGCGGCGTGCGGCGCATCTCTGCGTCCGCCTCCCATCCGCGTCCGTGTTTATTTACCAGCCTGTCAAAAGTTCGACACCCGCCACCGTATTTATAACCGCGCGGAAGGTGCGCCTGGAGCAACGAACTTGTGACATAATCATAAAACACGGACATTCGCAACGCGGACAATATGAGGCTTACCTAAAAACAGTTGAAGACCGCTTTAAACGGATTTATGCCGAGCTAAATTATGTTCATAACATTTGGTATCGGTGACTTTTGATAAAAGGCTTTCTCATACGATGATGATTAAGTTTGAAAGTCAAAGGTCATTTGTCACCTTTGTTTATGTATCCGATGTATAAGAAAGGTATCGATGGTTCCGTACAAGGATCGTTCCGTTATTGGATCCGCTGTTTGATAAAGGATGTATCGGCCTTGCTCGTATTTGGGGCACAGATGTGCGTCCCCGCTCTATTGTGACGTGGGCGAGTGCATTCAATTTGTTACGTTACTTAGGAAATGATAGGCCTTATATCAAGTTACTAACAATAGCGTTTTCAAAGATGCTTGCTTACACCACAATACCTGTCAATTTCAAAGATGTCCGCGTAAATAATAGTCATAGAAGATAGGATTACACATAGACCGATGGCGCCATAGTTTTGCTGACTATTAAACCTTTTCGCATCAAAATAATAAGCGCGATGTGAAATATAAGAGATCTGTTGACATTTTAAAGTAATAAATATGTATCAAGTGCCACAAATATGGCAAATTGAAGTAAATCCTGATTAATCAGTATCGTTGACCTATTTGCATTTTAATGGAGCGCCAAAATAAACAGCAACAGCTCTTTACATATTAAATACGGTGTTGGTTATGCATGTGGATATTGTGGGTGTTTGCTTGTTATAATACATTCTAACGTAATAGGAACTGAGTCATGGTTCAGTTTTTTTGCTCTTTATATTTCTATTAATACCAGTACTATCTTTCTTGAAAAAAAAAAAGATTCCTTTTTGGAATTAATTCTATCTATGTCTTTTGGAATTTAAATAAAGAAACTCAGACACTTGTCATTAAGAATAGCATTTTTGTAACATCCGGGAAAGTCCGCCCGTTTCCAAACGAAATGTTTTTGGAAGCATTGCTTTTAACAGTTGATTTTTAGTTTTAAAACTTGAGATTTTTTTGTTTTATGGATTGTGATGGATTGTTTGATTGATTTTAAGGCAAAGCCCCAAAATTAACTTCTGAAATAGGCTAGCCAAAAGACTCAAAAAAGAAACAAAATTTAAATTAATGTAAATTGTATAAGTGAACCTTGGTTTAGACGAGCTAAATCGCTATAAAAACCCAACCCTACCAATGTAAAAGGTAATAAATAACTCAAGAACAAATAAGAACTCAATATTATTGAATTGAAACATCTTGAACTCATTCAGTTCGATTACATACAATTCGCTGAATCTTATAAATAGTTGCGAATCACGAATCTCCGCACCCGATGACTTGTACAATAATCGTACAATATTTTTGTTTTGTTACCGTATTGAGTTCACGGATCAATGAGTAAAGTAGTTAATGATTTTGCTTTACGATCGTAAAGGAAACAATTAAGGAGATTATGATACTGCTATTGTCGCTGTAGAGGTGCGGCAAAGATATACAACCTACTTGAACCTCTACCTTTACCACGTAAAGTAAGATGGCTACAACTGTGTGAAAGAGAAGGCACGATAAATATTGTAGCAGTGTCTCGCTTAATCAGCAGTAGCGTACTGATTTAAGATTTGATGGTAGACCCTACTAACAGGACATGGAACATTATGATATCCACTTAGGTGCTATTATTATCCAAATCTGTCCATTCCAAAAAAGGAATAATTCTCGCAAACTGTTTACTGCCCTGCTTTATTAGTTAACTTTTTTGGGGAACAGGAAATGGTTATTTTTATAAGATCTTTATGGTTTAATCTAATAAATATGGCAGTATTTTGTAAGAACACGCTTAACAAGCTTCGTAACTGAAGCGCTAGATTATTAGAATATTTTCTTATTTGTCACATTCACTTCAGCAATGTTTGAAATAATTTGAATGATTGTTTCTGTCAGTATATTCTCAGTACTATCTATGAGCCATCTTCCGTCTCTGCCTACCTCATCGGGAAATACCGGCGATGTAGTATATATAAATACTCTCTACAAGTCATGCCTCATAAATTCAATAAGCGCTCGTAAATTCAAGAAGTTTAACTACAGTTTATTCGTAAATAAACATTGGATTAACCAGATAAAAATCAATAATATATAGTAATTAATATATGGCTTTTCTATAAAATGATTTTTGTCTTATGACCGTTTATAATTGCGCCTTGTTTGTTAAAGCGAGCAGTTAGTACAAGGAGTGTCTGATCTTTGAACAGATAATACACACTATAATGTTTAAGTTACGTTATGGTTAATGTGTTTTTAATGTTCAGTCTCTAGTTTAAAAGCTGCTAGGAACGTGCTTAATTGGACTCGTTAGCCAGTTCAATTGATACAATATATCAATTTTCACACATTGCACAATGTGACTTTCAGAGACTCTGAATCTCAAATTAATTAACTCATTTATTACTGAGCGAAAAAATAACACACGAATAAAGTTACAGTTTTTATAATTTTGAGATCGTTAAAATAATGTGAGTTTTCTCTTCGCTTTCAATTTTTAAATAAATAATAAACCTTCGTAATTGTCTGTGTATATTTACATAAACAACAACCAGCGTGTCGTTAAAAATAATTAGATTTTTGAGAGTTAAAACGGAATTAAACAAGAACTTAACGACTCTACGCTCTTTAAAAATAGAATGTGCATTTTAATGTCTGCCTTTACCTTTATAACCGAGTGGAAAACAAAGTCAAATATAAAAGTTTATTCTGTTTATCCTCTTTAATTAACCACTTGCTAGTGTAGTTGATACTCAATGAACAATAGCAACCGATACAGATGAATGAATCGATCAATGAGAACACAGCGCTACGGCGATGTGCGTGTACTCGAAGTATACCCTTAATGCAGTAAGTATTCTTGATAAAATCCATTTGCTCAGGCAAAAATAAAACACGACCCCGCTATAAATCTTTCTGAATGCACTCACAATCTACATTTGCAATTTATCGAAACGAACGATTCGGAATGTTTGTACCGAAATTGAACATTGCAAGCTTCAGACGTGCCCTTGCGTCTTGCACAACTATCTTATTAGCATCTATTTAAAACAATGCATTAATTAAGTTGTTAATTTAATTATGTGTTGTGTTTAGAACTGTGCCCAGCTGTGCTAATTTTGACGCCTACTTAAACCTATTTTGAAATAAGTATCAACAACGAAACATGGTTCCCAGAAATCCGTACACAAGATAATGTATAAAACGAACACTTAGTCTTATGATCATAGGACCGTAACAAACTGTCTGCGAAGTACTGGACAGATTTAGACTTTTGCGAGGGATCCCTTCGCGCCAAACGGTATCGTAGCATCGCGCAGGCGCGTGCTCCACGCGTGTTCGGTACGCGCGCGCGCCTGTGACTAACCCGGTGTTACCCGGCCCGGCTTAGCCGAAAGCGATACATACGAAAGCTCTCGACCGCTAGAGAGGGACAGTAAGAATAGCCTAAAAGATCGCACCGTTGTCACACAAAGGGAAATAGAATTAAATCTGTTGATACTTAATATATATTAGAGCTGATGGAGATATTAACAACAATTTAAACAAAACACGAAGCAAAATTAGGCAAATGATCTCTATTTAAGTTTGTTTACATTCGATGGGCAATGCTTATTCAACAAATCAAAGTCCAACATATTATAAAGATAACCATGAAAGCTTAAATCTTTACGATCTAGCCGTAACATTTAGTTACAATCGTTATTTCGCAACAGTCGAGGCCAAATCAAAACACAATGCTCGTAATGGCTACATAAGTAACATTGTACAAAAAGTTTTCGATTCACTATTCTTTTACCTCTACATGTAACACGTCACGGCACCCTCGACCTGTCACTAAACTTATATCGAAGTAAAAAAGAGGTCTTTTGTTACAACGGGACGGTGAGGTCCCACGTCCGGGAAACCAACACTTGACCTACCGACGTATTTAGATCTTTTGTGTACGAGATAAAGGGAACCGTGACTTATCCTATTCGGGCTCCAAAAAAAACTATGAATAAAGACTTCGTTATTAACATAAATTTAGTGTCACCTCAAACTTTTTATTCTCGGATGATCACCGGCTTCTTGACTTCTAATGAATCGATATAAATAAAATTCTCTTTAAATCTAAGTGGGCGTGTGTGGTCTTAATAAATATGTAAATTGGGATATATGTTAGTTCAATCGTAAATTTTATCAAAGCTATCGATCTGAGCTCTGTATTTTAGATGTGGTTTACAACTAGTGCGTTCATGTACGTGTTCGTCTTACACAACATATTATTATTGTCTTGGTATAAACATTTGGACTTTAAATAAATATGAAGTTCATTTGTTTATTCGTTCCAGTTTTCATACCGTTTAATGACAGGCTACCTGCGGAAATGCCGGAGCCATGAATGATAGTTGGGATTCTTTTAGTTTCAATGTTGGGATTGCTGCAACGACCTGTAATATTAATGGGTTTGTTTGTATCTGCGTCCCAGTTCGGTTTGTAATTCGTGGCGCTTGGCTGCTCGCTCACAGGTAGGTCGCGGAAATGCCGGTGCATTCGACTCTATTTTCATACGTTTTGGTCTCGCCACTGACGCCCGCCTCCGCCCCACATCAATGAACGCTTCGCCCAGCTACTTCTTCGTCCGCCCTACGTTATTATAGCCGGAATAATAAGTTTTGATACTTTTAAACATTCAGCCCTTTTTTTCATGTCGCAATTTTTTGTTGATTATTTATCAAATTGAATGTATGTGATGCAACTGGCTAAGTTTATCACTAAATCTTTTTTTACAATCCACTGCAGACAACAATATTTTCCTGTTTTATTAACTGGTTTTTTAAATCTGTAGTCAGGTCTCAGTACTGAAGTGCCCACAAATTTAATAAAAATATACTTTATTCACTTCTTTCAATTTATGAGGGCTTGAATATCAATTATACTTGAAAGATATCTATGAAAAAGAAAACTAAATTAATAAGAAAATAATACAAATATATGAAAGTATCAAGTTCGTTCAGTCGTGCTACAGCCACAAATATAAATAGGTGGTCTTATTTTCTTATTTACGACTGTTTCAGTCTTAAACGTGCAACTTTTTATGATAAATTCAGCTTTATTAGCGTCTTTGGTACTTGCCGAGGCGATGCAACTAGCCGGTACCACGTAACTGGGTTTATGTGCGGTATATTTCTGTTTATCACATTTAATGATTCTTTCTTCATACATTTCGCACCAGATTGTGTAATAAATTTGTAACATAACAATTCAGTTGTGAAGGCGATTAGTTATTAAATTATCACATGTTAACTGATTAGCACACATTATTGACGCAATAAAATAAATGGGTAATTATTTTTTCTTAACATTTATTAATTTTTATATGCACACAAGTGTTAAAGAACCTATTAAATTGAGAGGGAACGTTGCCTTCTATAAATATGATTATTAATTTATAATTTCTGTTTAATACGACAATTTATCTTTATCATGACTAACCTAACAGTTAATAGTTACACTATTAAGTCACATCAATAGTATTTTAACATTAAGATGAAATAGTGTAAGCAGTTTCAAGTAACTATAATGTACCCATCAATACCTATAAAGACTAGTTCCAATACAAATTACAATTAAACATAATTGTGAAATCAAAACTAAAACCGAAAACAGGTAGTCAAATCTTACAACATAAGACTCTACACTCATTCATCTATACATGTAAACAAACATACTTATATACACAATATACACACGCTTACTCACGCTTGTCTGGGAGTCATCCCAAATCCCAGTGAGGACGCTATCAAATCGATCCAATATTTCAGTTACCGTAGACACTAGATAGGCGAGAGAGAATGACTCATCCGCTGACTCACTGTCGCACACCTAGCGACTGAATTAAACTATGCGAAAATAAGATGAGCCCTCCTTTCTACAGTCAGGAATTGTAGGAAGCATTGTCCTACATTGTAAAATGAAGTCGGTCGTGAAACATTGATACTAATATTAATTTATGATAGTAATAACAGTTTAGTATCACTTACAATATTATGACGCAATTATCTATTTAGACTGTTTAATACAAAGTCTTGGCATGAAATCTGTAAGATGTTTTATACAGGGTGATTTTTATTAATTTGCAATTAATTTTGGAATTTTAATGCTGGATCTCAAGTTTACGGCACAGCAGTAATAAATTTATTTGCTCATGAAAGCTCTTATACAATGATTATGGCTACCTATTGAGAAGCAATATTTTCTGTGGAAATTGTATGACGTTTACGTTGTTTCTTTTGTGTAATAAACCTTTTTGTAGGAATTTTAAACTCTTAGTAATGAAATGAAATGAAATGAAATGAAATCATTTATTCTGTAAGTAGGATATATCATCACTTTTACATGTCTTCTTATTTTTTTGAGAACGCTGGAGTCGACATTTCCTATCTGACTACCCTGAGAAGAAATGTCGAAACAAACTCAAGGGGTCACAGTCTCTTTTAAAGTCCAGACAATTTCAATGCGAATAGATATGTATAAACCAATGCACGGTATTTTTTTGGACTGGCCTTTTGAAGAAAGTACCAGATCGATCTGAGCAAGGGAAAAAAACAAATAATCTCACTCAAATCGCCAGTTTGAGAAACTACAAGTAGTAGTTATTAATTAAGTAGTTATTTAGATACTTTTGCACTACTTTAAAATGAGATGATACTCCTCTCGGACGGTATCGAAACAGCAAATCTCCTTATCCGAATCTTTTACAAAAAAAAATTCTTACTGAAAAATTGCAATCCTTTAGAGAATTTATAAGTAAAGAGCAAATTTCGTGGCAGTTTCAGGTACGGATAGTTCAGGAATAATTCAGTGCACGTAGCATTGATTCCTGCTTCCACCGCTCTGTGGTAATTTGCCTGATTCCAAGAACTTTTACGAAAATACACCGAACGCCTCGTTAGTCTGGCAAGCGAACTTTATAGGATAGAGTTGTCAGTGGCGAACTGTGATTACAATGCTGTTGGGAATATGTTGCCGTGAAAATAAATTTTGATTAAACACAGTAAACGGTAACGTTAACTCATGAATACATTCTTCGTTCTTTTTTTTGGTTTTCTGTTTTGCTTAAAAGCCGCAGAAAATTTTCCGTCGTTAAGAAAGATATTCTTAGGTGATTGAAATACGTGTCCTAGTACCACATTCATTGGTTAAAGCGTAAGTGGAATATAAATGGACCACTACATAGGCGTACCCTGTATTCTTGAATTACCAGCCAAAGTATCGTATTATTTCCGAAAATGGATCTCCCAGTAACCAGCCATTATTTTTATTACGTTTTCAACAATACGCACACTGAGTTAATGTTACGAATTTGCAGAAGCCCGCCATCCTTATATCGTTGTTTATTTGTCCCATTGTCGCCTCCCGGTACACAATGGGCCACAATGCCCACAATCTTTTCTTCCGCGCGCTCCACTTCACGACTGGACTTAATTTATTTTTCATTTCATTCAATTTAGAGACCAACAAAGGCCCTATATAATCGAGTTGCAGCAATCACAAAGCTATAAATCAAAATAATTCGGTGTGTTAAAAACAATTAAGCGCCTAAAGGGAGAGGCGGGACCCATAGGCGCGCGTGTTTGTAGATACCACGATTTAATTAATTGAGGACATTCAAGCATGGCGAAAATTCTGTTTAGAATTACCTACCTACGTTTGTTGTTCAATATAATAGAAAATATCATGGCGGAATAATAAAATAAATAAACGGTTTCCGGATGTTTTCTATAAAATAAGTATAGCACTTCATTAGATTATATTTATATCGTCCGGTGTCGTAATTCTGATCTAAATTAATATAGCTACCGGTCCCTTATTGGCTAATGATTTCTCAAACAGTGACGCAAAAATACAGCAAAGACTACCTATGAAAGATAATGATAATACAGTATGTATTAAAAACCTGCGACCTGTTGTAATGTAGCGTAAAATAATTTAGTCTTTATGAAATTATGTACTGGAAAAAACAAAATAATTTTATTCGTTCAATTTAATCGTAGGTACAGATTAGCTATGGTTTACGGTAGTACTGAATACGTACTAATAAAAATAAATTTGATTTTTGTTAGTTTAGCATAATTACTTAAAACTCGGGGTAATATTGTCGATACTACTGTTCTAAATAAATATATTTTGATGTAAATTGAACTTTTTCCACTATTTTTTCTTCATGTCTGGCAAGTCACACAACCCGGCCCGATCCTTGCAGTCCTTATGCCTTCAAGGATCAGACAGGGTTTTCTATACAAGCTGTATAGATAAGCCATTAGTTCAAATTGACAACGCTTTGATATCCCGAAATACACGGATTTGATTCAAAGCACGATGCGCAACGGTAAGCCAATTAAACCGGCGGTAAATCGTAATGAACCGTTAATGACACGCGAGCCGAATACTAACAAATTAAATAGCCCCATCGCCATAATTATTTGTGTTAAATAATAAATTAGCAAAAACCACACGCGATTGAACACGATATGGATTAGTTGTGAAAGCGAACTTCACCGCGAGCCCATTTATAAATCTCTTTTGAAACTGTTGCAAGCCACAGTACTGTAGTTGCTTTTGCAGTTGATTAAAAGAGAGAATGCTTAATTATCGCTGTGAATTTTGCTGGCTGTATTAGAGTCCTCGGAAAAAATGGAATAGAATTATCGATCTTGTATAATAAAAAAAAACATGTTTTCACGGTACTAGCACCAATTTTATGCCACATGTCTTATTTACCTAATCGGAAATTATTTTTGAAATAATACTTTTATTATTTAAACTAGCGGTCGCCCGCAGCTCCGCTCGTGTGTTTCAATTTTCATTGGTATTTTAATTTTTATACTATATATATATATATTTAAAATCGTAACAGACAAACTGCCATTTAGTAAATGTTCAGTAAATTCATTAAAAAAAAACACTTCCAAATAAACATGTTCAAATTGTACATTGTTGATTTTAGAACATCACAGGCTTAAACGAATCTAATCAAGTGCGTTTCGCTTAATGAAGATTGACACGAATTCGGTCGAGTCGGGGGCATAACGTGTAGCTGTTACATTATTTTGATGTACGCTGCTTTATTGGCTGTCCGACTCCGATCAAGATTATGGAAGCCAATTAAAACCCGTCATTTGATACGAGCTTTCAAAACGTCTTTGGCTGATGAAAGACCCGTAAATATTGAAGGAATGTATTTTACGCTGAAGTACTACTGGGAATCAGTTTCATTTTATAGTTTTAAGTTTTGGGATATTTAAGACATGTTGCGTGATATACTGCTTATATCTATATTGGTTGTTCACAATCTATGATTTCAACGATTTAGGTATCTCCAAAAGCGCTTCTGCGGGATAAATACTCTCACGGATTTTTCTTGCACTCGGAATACTTAATTATCTTACTTGTGGCCCATAAATCCTTATCTCCTCACGTATATAACACCAACAAATCATACACGGATACATCGCTGGATATAAATCAACACGAACGAACATGAGGTTCTCGATTAACAATAATTTTGTTACCAGTTGAAATAAATCTAAATGAACGGACGACGCGCGACGATTCTTAATTGACACGTCGGGTTACTGGACCGTGTTGTACTGTGTAACACGATACCAAGCATGTGTTTACTAATTACAGTGTGACAATCTCCACGTCTATGGAACGGTCTCAAGCCAGCTGAACATTCAAGGATGTCTAACTACGAAAAAACATCGTAAATCAGACTGTGACGAGACAAACAGCACAAACTATTCACTACATTGTTAATGTCCACAACACAAAGTAACTATGTAACAAAGTGATGATACAAACAACGTTCTTTTAGAAAAATGCACAGCTTTTTCATCCCATCTTCAGTCTCGGCGCTTAAAACAATAGGGGAAACAAAAACTCATTTTCATAGGTTCGTTTTGTTTGCGGTAATGCAAGAGCAACAACGGGAGTCGCGGATCCCCTTATAAACTGTTTGGGTGAAAAGGATCGTCTCATATCGCCTCGGTCGCATTAAGCGGATGTTGCCGATTCGACAGCGCGGAAAAGCCACGGGAAACCAATTTCCACAGGCCGGTTCATGCATCGATATACACAAAATTATGTAAACCCGTGTGTCGTACACTTTATGTTCGCGCCGCGTCGCATTTTACAGCTTTAATAAAAGGACTTTTAATTTTACTTTCTACGTTAAATGAAAAACGTTTTTATTTTTTATACTTTTATCGCTGTCATATTGGAAATATACAAAACAATATTTATCACATGGCGCATTCTTAGTAATAAATCAGATGGGCTGCAATACAGTGTGAAAAGAAAAAGTTTATAATCCGAAAGGGTCAGTTATTTAAATGCGTGCAATAAAACCTAAGCGGCTTATAATAAAAGCTTGAGTGATTCAGCGCTGACATACCGCACATATTTGCGAAACGATTTCGGTACAGCTTCAGGCGTCTCCACAATCCCACCTGTCCACAATCCGAACATGCCGCAAGTAATTTATTCGGCCCTGTCCAGTGGCTGACAGGCTGCGGATGACGTCACAAACATAACTTTTTATCCAATCTATACCTCCCATGTTTTCAACTTGTTTGACACTTAAACGGACTGATCTTTTATTGTTTCGTGTTTCATAGTATTGACAGGGCAATTTAAATTGCTGTTTCTCGTTATTTTTGTGAATTGTTTCTCTGGATAAATTGCAACTATAACGATTGTGCTCTTAAATACTACCGACGCGTTAGATTCTACCAGACTCTATTTCCTACAGAATTTTAGACCTTGGGTCTCGTGGGGTTTCACAAATATTCAAGTTTCATGCACAAAGACACTCACTCTCAGGTCAAGCATTCATCGATTACACAACCGCTTGTACTACGCGGGGATCGAACTTAGGTTTTGACTTGGTAACCTCAACCACTCGGCTATTCACTGGAAATGGTTCTATGACTGACAGGCACATCAAACTATTTTATACATCAAGTATATTTGTCACAAGATAATGTATGATATCAATACGCCAACTATTCCACTGTTAGTCGAGGTATTGATATTGCTGATCTCTGTTTTTATATGACACGCGATACATTCTGTGATGTTACCGCGAGTAGAGTAAGATCATATCAGGTTGCTGTTAGCCCTGCTCACACAAGTTACATTTCATTTAACAAAAAGAGTATTTTTGCATTTATTGTAACTGAAAACAATTGTGTCGATTCCTAACAGAGTCTCCAAACCCGTAAAATAAAAAACTTATTTTTACTGAATTACGTCACGTTGTTATGATATTCTTTAATGTAACAAATATCTGTTACTTAAGTCGGCGTCTAAACTAGTCCAACACGAACCGCAGCATTCTTTTTTCCATTGAGGTTTATAAACGGAGTCATACGAAGCAGAAAAAATCAAATGAAGGCTATGTAAATAAAATGCTTAGAAAGACATTACTTGATCTATAAGTAAGTTTCAAAATTAGATTATTGTTAACCCTACCGAATAAAAAAATCGTATCGATGCCTTTATATTTGTATTAACAAAATGTAATTACGAAATTCAATCGCTTTACTAAAAGCAATGTTGTTTATTCCGCCGGCAATAGGTCTCAGCTTTTAATAAACGATAAATGCCTTCTACATTTACTCATAACATTAATTATCATGAGTCATGATGTCACTTTACTGCTTTTTGCTCACCGATCCATCACGTTACCGAGTAGTTCGCAAGTTGACAGCGCCTGTACCTGTGATAGACACCTGACAATCTGACATATTGATTTTAAATGCTCTTGTCAATGAGCGACGAATCAGTGCCGTGCGTATTTTTTTATGTATGTAATCTAAATGGCTATTGTCTGCGCATTTTTTTTTTGTTATAGTGTAAGTTATGTTTAATTTCAATAATGTACTTGCCTCATCAAATATTTGTACGTCATCTTTAAATCCTTATTCACGATTCTTTGAAGGATTAGACTCAGCATTTGACTAACAGTGGCTACAATGTTTAAGTATTTGCCCATAAAGTTTCTAATAAAGTTTAAAATCGTTGTAACATCCAAACAAGCTGTCGTGAAACATTTCTTGACACACCAATAAGTATTTAATGTTAAACGTCTGTTATCTACAAATACATTGTCGATGTGTGGTCGTGTCTCAATGTTCTCACACAATAAATGCTAATGACCATATAATTTCCAACCCACCCGTCCCACAGATTCCTATAAAGACGACTTCATGATTCATCCCGAGTCCAGGAATCGTGTGATTTATAACTTATTTCACACTTACGAGTACAAACTCGAACGCCATCACGTTTAAAAAATAACTCTCATCATTGAATACTCCATTGATATTCAATCGGTAATATGAAAACAAAACACTCGCGGATCATAATGTAATCAGTGACAACCAAATTGTGTATACTTTGTGCATACCTATTCTAATCAAACCTCATTGTTAAAATGCAAAATCTTTACATACAAAATTATACAACAGATTACGATTGTAGAGCTACTACGGTTTAGTATCTCAGTCACGTGTCAAAAGTTGTATTCTACGCGAGAAACCTATGTCATAAGGTCGATTATAACAAGCATACATAATTCTCAGTTACAATATCGTTGTACACAAATCAAAATACGTTTAAACTTCGATTTTGTGTAGTAGGCCCACAAATAAGAGCATGATCCCCTCGTCTTTCCGTTGCTCCCTAACTACTTCCTTTGTATAATTAGCTGGCTAATAAGTCTCTCAGTGAAATATTCAGTGAGTCGGGCGACGGGCGTCCGCGGATCGTGAATAGAGCTGTCAATAGCGATTACAGAAGCACTCGATATTAATTCCGTAGAGATTCTTGGGTATCGATGTTTTTAGAGTGGCTTTCTTGCAGGTTACTGTTTTTAAGGGTTTTGTATGCGGATGATTTTTTTTGGAATAGATGTTGATTTTGTTAAAAAGAACATTTTTTTTTTTAATTATTTAATTATTCATTTAACATAAATATACTGCATTTTCAGTGGTGCATTTTTGCAGTTCTTTTTGAAAAAATGTATTACGATAAGTGTAAGTGACGTATTTTTGCATTTCTATAAAATACGCTCCCTATTTCCACCTAACGGAGAAAAAAGTACTTCGAAATTGACAATAAATCGTCAGTTCAAGTAATCGGGGGTCATAAATCTGAATTGAAATACAATTCTTTTATTACACATACATCACTTTCCCAGCACTACTTGTAACAAATAGTGATGTTTCAGGAGGGTGCATTACTGATGCACACTTCGGCTAAGCAAACATTCGGAGTGGGGGCTACTGATAACTTAATACAAATGTTATTGTTTCCTACTTCCTCGATAAGTAAACTTTTGCTAATGAACGAAACTAATAGAACAATATTGAGATGGAGTCTCGTTATGGGGAAAGATAAAACTATATTCATTGTTATGAGGTTACTTTTCTTAACTTCCATTGCAAAGAGTTATAGGTTATTTCCTATTAAATTCAAACAACCAAGATACGGTAATTTTGACTTAATCCTGGTAATTAATTTTATTTGGAACTTAAGTCTATATTAAGAACTCTAGGTAGCAGAGGCAGTTCTCAAAGAGAATGGGAATTGAAAGTCCATATCTCGTGCATAATAATAAACAACTAAAATTAAGTTTTCTCATCATCATCATCATCATCATCATCCACAGCCTTTATCCTCCCACTGCTGGGCATAGGCCTTCCCTTTTTCGTGCCAATTTCTACGGTCCTGTGCTAACCTCATCCAGACTCGACCCGAGACCTTTATAATGTCATCGACCCATCTTGCTCCCGGACGACCGACGCTTCTTTTGCCTTGTCTTGGCCACCATTCTATCACCGCCTTAGTCCACCTGCCATCACTTCGTCTGGCCAAGTGGCCTGCCCAAGTCCACTTCAGCCTCGTTATTGTGTCACCGACGTCTCGAACTTTGGTTCGTTTTCGGATATCCACATTACGGACTCGGTCTTGGAGTTTGATGCCTAGCATAGCGCATTATTTTTCTCATAACTCAATTAAGTTTTCTCATAACCTTTACATTACATTGACATTGACAAGTAACAAGGGCCAAACTTAAAGCCACTTAATTAAAACTCAATCAAAGTTTCCGGGTTGAGATTTTCATTACCCCACCCCTTTACTATATTTAATAAGTGCAGATAATTACCGTTGAGGTTGATATGAGCGTATCATGACGTCGCTGGGTCGTGACAGGCGAGTTCGATAACTCATACATATTCATGCATATTCAGGGGGTCTTGCGTGCTGCTAATGAACCCCGCAACTGAAGGATCCACTGTCAGATGCACAGGTTTCAACCTTTTGTTGAAGTCGTATTAGATTTGCACGTGAACGCTTTGTTGATAATAGGGGTTTAGTTCACGGGTTTACCTTTGTTTATGAGATTCTTGTGTATGGTACTAACAGATATTCGAATTCCAAAATAATTGAATTAATAAATAAATTGAAAATCAATACGGCATTGACCTGCACGTTGGATTAAAATTGTCTCATTTGACAACCATATCCCAAAATGTAGTAAAGCCAATTCATGAAACATTCACGATCGCACCTTCCGAGGAAAACCCCAGAGAAACGTGAAGCTATCCAAAAAGACAAATCCCCCAATATCGTTCAGACAACTAGTTACCTGCGACATTTCCTAATGTTACCAGTAAAAGGAAAATTATACTCGCATTACACTGATATAAAAGGCTATCGTCGTGTTCATCTCTCCCCACTTTTCCGGCTCGCGGGAGAGTAGGAAAAATATTACTAAAGACGGGGGTGGCGAACCGACTAATGCGCCTGATATTATTATTGTGGCCAAAACGACGGAATGAATCCAACAATATTCGTCGCCGCGGTAAATTTGCCATCGAAAATCGTTTGTTTTGACTCCTGATATTCCCTTTTACGATACGGCTTTTGAATGATCCTATCAATTTACGAGTTACTGTTTTATCTTTTCTATAAAACGAATGCAGCTGTAACACATTTTACAGGGCTTTTAACAGTTTATAGGAATTTTAATGTTATGGCAATGTATATCCTTCGTCCACTATACGGATTTCTATTTTTGTTAACGACAACAGTATTGTAATTGTTCTATTTCAAATGGTTTCCTCACCATCTACAGTCCCTTCCTTTCAGTAAGCACCTGAGGGCGCGTTTAGATTGAAATTTTCATTTTCTTCTAAAAACAACCACCCCGACCCCTCCGACCCTGCCTCCCTGTTAACCACTGACGAACAGATTTGCATGCACAATTCTACTTTTGAACTTTTTACAACAGCTTACCTCTCTAAAGACGTTAAAAGTACACGAAAAAGTTAAAATTTATTGGCATTTAAAAATACACTAGTAAAATATTTACTGTTTGTATTTTTTTTCATTACTTAAGTATACTAGGTACTGTGAAAGAAATTAATTTTAAAATCATTGAAAAGTATTTAGTACCTCGATTGTTGTTTTGCCAGACTCCTGCCATTTCATGAGGTGTTCGCCTTTCAAGGACCATCCAGGAGCGTAGCTGATGAGCCCCGCTCCCGCGCCGCCCGCACTCCCCGCGCTCCCTGCAGCGGGTACCGGCGACGCTCGAGCGCCGGTGACTACGTCGCTTGCCTCCGCTTTCGACTTCTTGGGGCTCGTCTGAAGCCGGAAAAAGCTGCGCCCGTGAGTTTTGCAACTTTTCGAGGGCGAGAAGAAAAATGAGCTCTTTTTAGGCGATTTTTCTTGCTCTTCACCCGATTTAGACGTTGATGCGGTCGTTTCCGCGGCTGGCGCATCTTGAGTGTCGCTATCAATTGTGGTCCCGCTGCTACTCGGCTTTGGACCCGAATTCTCATCAGCGACGAACAATAAGGTCCTTTGTACAAATGGCGTAGCTTTGTTATAAAATTCGAATGGCTCGGGCACTTTAAAACTTGCCGGTATTGTAGTTCTGTGCGACTTTGAGAAGCGTCGTTCCATGTATTTTCTTGCCATATCATTCCATGCACTTCAGTATTCATTACTTTTGCAGGCATAAAGTCATTAAGAAATCTCTAAATCACAAAATGTCAAAAGATATTTCCAAAACATACATAGGTAAAGAAACAAATACAGCCTGGTGATTCGATAGCAATTTCTCGTTTTCATTAACATATCCCGATTCAAAACCACCTCACGAAAAAAGTAAACATAAGGGCGAAATAAACCGAGCAGAATAAATCTATGGCGCCCCCTCAAGTCGGCAAGATAGGTGGGTGGTATCTGCAAACTATACAGACCCTACCTGGCGGGAATGAGCGAAACATTTGCTAGATAAGACATCATGACCGTAGAAATTACACCAATTCGTCACAACTTATAATTCTGTCGATAAGATTATGAAGAATGTTGATCGAGAGATAATAGAAAGAGGGTTGGTTTATTGAGACTACTATTAGGGTAGCATATTAGAGCTGTAGCAGAAGAAAATGAGCCGGTAATCGGATTATACACGACTAGGTACTTATTTATAATTTGACTTTTTAATACATTGGAAATGAAACAAAACTTGAAGAGAGGGTACAAACCAAAGCTTTAAATTTACTAAGACTAATAAGAATTCCAAGTTTTTAGAAAAAAAAGTTCTAAATACCCCACAAAAATCGTAATTTCCTTTCATCTCGTATCCAGTAATTCTATTAGACGGCATTCTAAAGCGGCTTGCAAGTTTCACGCGAAGGCTTCTACGGCCTATCGATCGCTTGCGTAGGTAAACATTGCCACCCTTGCTTACTGCATATTGTGCAATTGTTTTCACACTTATTGTAACAGAAATAAAGTTTAAAATAACTTGTTCCGGTAAGGACTTCTTAAAATGTGCTTAACGAGGAATTTTCCTTGTAAATAATTGTTAAAAGAAATGTAGATTTTTTAAGATGTTTTAGAAACAAACTGAGATCTCTTCAAATTTTTATATGTAGAAAAAATAATTAAATTCTAAATGTTAGTTTGAACGGAATTATTTCCTGTTAATTTACGCTAAAATAATTTTGTAGACAAAGGCGATAACGAAACAATGGCAGTGAAAGTAAGTCACGTTACAGCACGTCACGTTACCCCTTGTTTTGTCACGCACCGCACTTCACGGCAATCAAACTGACATCGTTGGAGTGAAATGTAAATTTGTATTATTTTCACACTAATTCTAATGTTGTGATAGCTGAAAGTGTGTTCCGTAAGTCGTAGTGTATTATAAAACACCTTTTATAAAGAAAAATAGGATACAAGAATGTAGTAACAGGGAAAGACGTTTAATATATTTATTTAAAATGTTTGAATAATAAGCATTGATAGTTTAGATACTGGTTTAACCGTTGGACTGTCAAGTAAAAGAAAAAGTTCAAATTGGCATATTCAAAGGCCGTTCAATGTGCACATTACAAAGTAATTGCTAAAAACACACACGTAAGATCAAGGCTGTCTTAAGCCAAGACAGAGGCCTAGGAATAATTCAAAAAGTGATCCCAGGCTTTACACCAAACATACGAAAAAAGGAGAAAAGCTAATACATGTCCATGTATATTACTGTTTTATCAAAGCTTTGTAATTGAAATATGCCAGGGCTTCGCTAATTTATATGGATTAAATCCCAGTGATTATGGTAATTGTTAATTAATTAATTTAATCTAAACATTCATTAAACCACCTCTTGTTTGCACTGTTAATATAATTGGCTAGAATTGTGCTATGTGTACTTGTACTAAGTATATAAGTGATATATCGACACATGAATCTGTTTCAATCATAAATTTCTTTCCATTGAGAAAATATGTGAGATTTTCATAAGTTTGACAAAGTAAGGTGCAATTTGTGTGGCAAAAATTGAACCATTTTCACCATTTGGTTCGAAACCCTAAAAGTCAGACCACAAGCGATATTAAAGAAAAAGGTACTCAAATATTTATCTTTTTAAAATTAAATATCACAAAATTCATTATATCAAAGATGTTTGC
Source organism: Trichoplusia ni (assembly GCF_003590095.1). Lineage (NCBI taxonomy): Eukaryota > Metazoa > Arthropoda > Insecta > Lepidoptera > Noctuidae > Trichoplusia > Trichoplusia ni. Next base: position 3,889,480 of record NC_039481.1, read on the forward strand.
AAGAAACTTGTTCGCAAAAGACTATGTGCCTCAATTAATTCATATTTATAGGCGTCAGGCGGAATCTCAGTTTATGGCCCATAAACACGGTTTACGTCAAATAAATGACAGATAAAATGACATTAAATAATTTATTAATAAGTCGAATTAGGACGAACACCAACACCATATATGTACAAGTGAATAACATTTAATTAATTAATAACCAGCACAGTTCTTAGTCCGCTTAAACCTTAATGTTTTCCCGTGCAAATCATTTTTGGCAATTATTTCTGCAATTCCACCAACATTTTTGACATCCAAAAATCAAAGTAAAGTACAGGCAATTTCGACACGTTTCCAATATTAATATCGGCGTAACTTGTTCAAACCATAATAGGAGAACTGCCCCGGTTTATATCGGTCAGTTACCGTTCGGTCGGGAGTCGTGACTCCGATTATCTGTATCGGGACAGGCGGTCAATCGCCTATAAGCCTTGCTTGCCGCCCGCCGCTGCCTGACCCCGCCATGTTATTGTCGCTGTTCCAGTAAAACCTCCACACGTTACACTTACCTTACCACTTAAATGTTTGAGCGAGTTCCTTAATAGATTTACTGGACGATTTGAAGGTGAGGTTGGACCGTTATTACTGTTACAGATAGGAGAGGCGGGCGGCGACTATAATAACTGTTTCCTAGCTTCTATACTGGGTTTGTGATTATTTGAACAGTGGACACGAAATAAGTAGGAATTTGTACTAAAAGATTACGTTCTAATAGCATCTGAAAATCGAGCTCTTTATCTATTTTAAATTGATTTCGGATCTTTAGCTTGAATTTCCACGGTCCCTAAAACGAGACTTAATCTCACACAAAATATGAAGACGAATTTCGACAACATTCGATCAGTTTCGATCCCCCGATTTCCTTAGTTTCCAAAAGAAAGTGAACCCCTCTGTGTCCCCAGTTTCTTTGTAAATAGCTTTCCGAATTCGCCGCCGTCGTGGGGGGAATTATTACATTTCGATGACATGACGAATTCGGGATGACACACGAGGGGTCGCTCTTGACCCGCCGTACAACCACTCATAAAACGTTACATTGACTCTCAGACTGAAGATGTTATATTAACCCGTACATACCAGCGGTACTTTTATTGAGAATATTTTAAATTTGACATTTTTCGGCATACGATCAAAGGGTTTATGTTGTCGTTTCGTATTCGATGCATGAATGGCGCTAGTAACATAATTTATATAACTATGCTCAACGCTACTGTCGCATACAATATGTGAGGAATTTTCAACGCTTTTGTTTGAAATGTAATTCAATTTTTCTTGTAAATCGTATTCAATGTTTCTTTAACTTAAAAATATTGAAGTAGGAACAGTTTCGTTTCGTATTACCTACTAGCTCTACTATGAGACATGATACCAATTTTATCTGTGTGCGTTATGACATACAGAGCAACTATACTCTAGTGGGACACTAACAACTTACCGCTACTTACGCAGGTCTTCAGTTCGTAATACGAGTAAGTCCTAACTAACTATTGCTTGTCAAACTACATTTGGTGTCAGACTAAACACTCCGAACATCTGAACCTCATAACGGTAAACGTACATTCAGATAAGGAGCTTCCTAAATAATGCATACAACGATCCTTTAACCTATGCCCATTCTTTTAAATAATTAAGATACAGAGGTATTTCCGATGTACCAACGGCAGTTCAACGAACCGTGTATATGTGCCATACGTTCGGTAGTTGTCAACAAAATAAATAGAAATAATGGCATGGCTGTGCACAGCGCCACGAAATCAGAAATAGACGGCTCCCCATATGCTTGGCGCGAACTTGACAATCTACCCGCATGTTTATTTTTACAACTATCTTATTGTAATCGGAAATACTCGTAGTCGGGGAATAAACGTTGGTGCGTCTTTGAAGATTTGTCTCGATCTATTATACACACGGCTTGATACCACATAAACTGAATAATACGTAACGCTACATAAAACAATCACTTTGAAGCGTTGACGTGACTGTGGGTTTGCTAACAGGATTATTTATTGATATTCCGCGCTTTTGTGCAAATATTTCGTTGCGCTTTTGTTTGAACATAAACTATTACACACAGATTTATCAAATGCAAACTATTACAGGAGATTTGAGCTGTTGTAAACTTAAAAATATTTGTTATGTATGGAGTGGCGTATGGTGTATTAATTGGAAATAAATTATTATTAAGAACGAAATTGTTCTTCACCTTCCACGATGGTGATGTTGATTTATTTGCTCTAATTATTGATAGGATTTTTTTTCCTTCTTTTGTCGCAAAATTTTCACGCTTGAGCTTAAAGTGTAATTTAGTTTAGTCAACAAAATATAGGTATAACTTATAACCGCATTAACCACGCGTCGGCCGACTTAATTAAGTTCTCGCACGGCGCCTCAAGTAAAACCAAATTAAGTTTTACCTAACCCCGGGGATGTGTCGCGGTGGTAACACTGGCAACACTCGCAACGCAAGGTAAGCCGCGAACACATGACTTTCTTATTACTTCCAGTTACAAAGACAAGGCTAGTTGCACCACAACTTTAATTAACAAAGCATTTGCCTTTAATTATCTTGTCCAAACTATTTTGTAAAACATAGCTACTATCTTTTAAAGAGAGTTTTGAATTCGAATTTCATAACATTTTGTTATGTTTTTATGTCACATAAAAAACAAAAATTTTCCAAAAGTCCGTTTTCAATTATCTCGGAGTTTTTCAACGCTACAACTTCTCTCAGTGCGTCTACGTCCTTAGTTCGGGCTCCTGACATAGTACATGAGTTATTGTTCCGACACTAGGTAAGTAGGATCAGCGTGATTTATGAACGATACAGAAAATCTTAAAGGGTATATTCCTGGCAGCCTTTTAGAATGCAACAAATTTGTATTTACGTACTTAACTTTGAAAAAATAGAGATAGAGTGAGGTTTTATATGACGAAGAATAATGGAGCTTAGTCGAAGTTCTGCAGTAATCTCCATAATTCCCCTTCGAGTGTTCACAGTATAGGTTCAAAGCGATCTATCCATAAATGTACGCATGTAATTTATACGAGCACGTAGAGGCATTACTTCAAATCAACGCGTGATTAAAATGCAAATGGCCGCCCTTTGCTGGACGCGGTGGCCGCTGGCCAATTATATGATTACCAAGTACAGCAAGGGTGTAAGCTCTGCAGCCTTCTGTACGAACGTGTCGAGTATATCAGATTTGAGACGTGATTTCGCACCCTCCTGATCATTATAATTCTGATGTCGAAACTACGTGTGAACGAACTCCTGAGAATCAATTGAGACGCTCTTCAATGAAAAATATTGAATTGCTCACAAATTGTATCAATTTATTTCAAGTGAAATTTTTCCTTAAAAAAAAAATATTTTTTTGGCCTTCAACCACATCCAGATATTACGAACCTAAACCTATTCGAAACAGAAATCGGTAAATAAAAGTCGATCTTTCATTCCCACAAAAAAAAGGATCACCCAATGCCGTGCACTCTAAAGCTCTTATCGGGATTTCCATTCACACAGGAGCACATCGCATTGCACACACGGTACCTACACATAACCCTACAGCTATTAGTTGCTCGCGTTAATCCTTCATACCCTTCCTACAGTGCACAATAGTTTACAAAGGTCATTGGGTATCTCTCGGCTTCTAAATATCTCCGCGTCTAATGAGTCGTCCCTTTCAGATGTCCGGAACTCGCGTCTCGAGTCCACATCCGTTCCTTGTTTATTATGAAATCATTTTCCTAGAATGTTCTGGTACTATTTTTGTAGTGGTATTTGAAAGTACATCAAAGGTGAGTTATTGAGATAGTTCTCGTTATGAGAAGAAATGTTCGTTTATGTTTTCATTTGGTTTCGATGATCCTGTTGAATACAAAATGTGTTCTATAATTTATACAATTAAACATGACGTTATTTCTCTCCGTCGTGCATATCGTACACAACAAAATTACCTATCTAAAAGTTGGAAACCATGTTTCAATTTTTTTAGATTGTATCTCGTTACTTTTAACTTTATGTAGCAAAAAATATGTCTGTTAATGGCAAGTGTACAAAGCTTATAACCTTGATGATGATTGATCCCTTTAATGAAAGTCAATATTACATTTTTATTCACGTAAATAATTTGCAAAACAACTTTCATTACTTTAAAGTAACAACTAAAAGGAGTATTTTTATCACTCTCTAATAAATCTAGTCCACATGCCACAAACCTCTATCTGTCCCTTTTCTTAATACAAAATGAATGTAAATCCTAAGCGATGTGTATATCGTGTAAGGTTCCATCAGGGCCCTGTCACAGGGGATTAGCGCCCGCACTGCGTCCGTAACCCTACGTCCTAATCCGTACGCACGCAACCCGCACCGAATTACACACAATTGTAATATTACTTATTTAATTAATGCAGTCTAAAACGATACCATTGTTACCTTATCGATAAACTGTTTAAGTCGTTGAGATAAAAGGAATTGTTGTTAGCTGTTGATGGTGAAACGAATGTTGATGCAAGTTTCAAATTCGATATCAACAGTAAAGAAAATCTATTTGATTTACTCAAATGTTAATATAATATTCTTGATACTTCAAAATGTAAATAATACAAAGTTTACGAACGTTTACGTTCTTGATACTTTTACATCGAAAATCTTTCAACAAATCGAACCAGCTGCTAACATTCTCACGCTAACCGTATTAAATAGGTTACGATTAACAAAGTTTGCAATCCATTTCATTAATGTATTTATTTTGATCTGTTTGCAATGACACTGATTGAATGACAAAAATATGACGTTTTTTTTAAATAATTCAATGTATTAAAAACGTGATAGTATTATCCGAAGAATTCTAAAACCACTGGTCGGATAGAATTCGACGATATCAATACTTTTTGAATAACCCAAATAATGCATAGTATATTATACATAATAGGAAGAAATACATATCGCCTAACCATTAGTAAAACGTATTAACATTGACCATAATGTTACAACCACTCAATTAGCTTTCAGAATAATGTTAAGTGACTCGCTTATGCGTGTAAACAAACCATAACCACCCTTGTTGTGCAGCCTATAGTAATAACTGAATATAGTTCGCTAACTGCTTAATTAGTAACTGTTAATGAAGAGTTAGTAACTATGAACTTGAACTACGGTTATCTTAGTTGCATTAACTAGAAACGTTCATTTGCAAACGATCGGGAGTTTACGTACAAGTTTTAGAAATAAGTTTCTAAGTAATGAATTACCAATTTCATAACAAGATTTCTTTAAGTATTTAATTTAAAAACACATTAAAGCAAGTTCTAAATATTTAGCCACTAAACTAAAAGGACTGTCGACCTAATAAAGAAACTATACACTTCTCATAAGATACAAAATCTAAAAAAATCTTATCAATAAATCGCTCGCATCGCTGTCGACTAGTGTATTTATCAAAGAAATATAATTTATTTTATTAGAAAGATAAAACTTTTAAGCTCGCTACAAATAAGTTCACTTACTTCTAGCTAATCCAATACATATTTGTTGATAGTTTAAGAAGACGTTAAAATATAAGAAAAAAAATATTAATAACACTATGACAATTATATTTCAAGTAAATTAACGTATTGAAATAGAAATAGTAACATCTGCCTACGCATTGTCGTCTTAACGTAACTTTGACCTTATACCTACGTCACAGTTCATAGACCCCAAATTATTGCTAAGAGGCATTTTAACTGTAATGTTTTAAATGATACAGATATAAGTAGCTTATTATAAGTGTTGTTATAATAGGTATAAGGCTATTATTTATTTAGCTCCGTACTTTATTATTAATCGCAATTATTTACACATTTAAATGTAACGAAATGTGAAATATTTTAAATACCACTAGAATTATCTTAATAATTTATTACAGTGTAAAAAAACAAGACGTTCTTCGTCCAAATATTTGCGGTAATCATAATAAACGTTAGCCACTGATAGTGTTTGTTTGTTTATACTGTTTATATTGCTTCCAGAAGCAAAAATCTTCCTTTGTTTACCGATATCACGCAACTAATTACCAAGAATTAACAACAAAACCCGAGCATCTGGCATAATCAACGTAATCAAACGATTAAACACTCAAAGATTACAATAACGATATTAAGTCGCAAATAAATTATCCTTGGAATCCTCCCTCGGCATTTCCAAAACAAAATATACCCGAATTAAATGAAAGATACCGAAATAAACTTCGCCAATTTAGTGATAAATGAGAGTTGGGAACTTGTGTTTATTGGGGGACCACGAAAGACTCAGGTAGCTGCTAAAATTACTCCAAAATTTAAAAAACAAAACATTGTTTACCTACACTTGAAGTTATACGAGAAATTGCTATCAAAACAAATTAAAGGCGGCAATATCAAACCTGGCTGTATTAAAGTTATTGTTTCGAAAGTCGTTTACAAAAATCTGTTATCTATAAAATCCGTTCGTACACAAACTACCCTAATCACTTCGCGCTACACAAAAACAAAACCACTCAATCGAATCACAATATCTACTAAAATTATACTACAAAATACTGGACTAAATACGATTAAAACTAAATATTTAATGTTATTTTTTGTTGTTTTCGCGTTAATTCCGCGTTCCCGCCTAAACGCGGAGGCTTTTGATCCGGGCGGGCGGTCGTCCTGCTCGCAGGGCGTTCGGCACGCGACTGGGGCGGATCGATCCCGCCCTGCCTGCCGGCAGAGCCACGTCCCGCGGGGATGCAGATGCAGCCATCCAACATGAATACTACTGGAAGTGACATCCGCCTGATTAGTTCGTATGCAAGCCATGACAGCCAGTATGAGAAATGAGAAATTCCATGAACAGTTTATTGAATATCTATGGCTTGTTGTGTATTAATACGATAGGATATACCTAGCGGAATAGTCTAGGAAACTTTAGTAAAGGAATATGGGTCAATAAAAACATTTTTTTTTTAAGATAGTAAAGTTTTTGATTACATTAATAAGAGCGCTGAAAAAAGAATTGCAGCTTTTACGCGTACTTTTTAATGGCGGCCGCATCCAGCTCCCTAAATATACATCCATACAAATACAAATTGAATAACTCACAGAAGATCCACGTATTCGGATCTAAAGTGCGACGGGCCATCTATTTGAGGTGGCTGTCCCTTTGAGCAGAGGATTGAGTTACTCAAAGTGCGGCCGAACGCAACTAAAACAAATGACAGCGTCTTTTTGCATGTACGTCACCTTCACTGATTTGGGGCTGAAAATCCTTTGATTTTTCTTTATAAATCTATCCCAAAATAAATAGGCAAGACGCAACCGCTTTCGTCTTTTGTTTCGAATTACGAATAGTCCCACTATCTAAATAGGAGATAGTTTACGTAGATAGGAATATTAGGAATGGTATCGATGACTAAGTTCTACATTACTACTACTATAAACAATAATGACGTCGTTAAAATATTTTTTAATGTTACTAGCGGAGTGACGCATTACTAACAGTTCTGATAACTCTTTCAACTAGGTGAATGTGTTGAGCGATCAACGAGTGAGTGTGTTTTATAATATAGGCAATTGCTCACTTTTCTATTTTTGGAACAATAGTCCTAATTTTTTTATAGACAGTATTCTTTTTACTCATAAACTAAATGTTACAACTACATAATTACTTAAAATATTTATTGGTAGAACACGTAAATGGTATTAGAAACTTCTACTAAAACCGTATCACATACAACGGAGTATTTATGGAAATTCATTTCACAAAGCCCCTTCGCGAACTTTAAGTCGATACCTCAAAGGATTGTTTTCAGCACAGAGTTTCCATTTGACTTCGCGATACGTTACTCTTGCATGTTCCAAATTTAAATTGGGGTTTACTTGGATAAAACAAATGACGAAACATTTTTCAAATAGAGAAAGTTTGGAGTCGTTAGAACTATTCTAAAGTTCATTATTACAGTCGTCGGCGTGTGATGCTGTATCGTAGAGACACGGTTTGACTGATTGAGCCATTTTTAGATGTCGGAAGGGAAGGGCAGCTTCTCTCAGAATAGCGCAATCATACTAATTATCACCCCTGTCATCCGTCACTACCGCACGGGGGATCCGGACAAATTTCGGTCGCAATTTATCGAGAAATTCAATACCAAATATGAAACGTATCATAAATTAATACCGAACACATGCGTTGATCACATTTGAGTACATGAAGTCGGGATGTCTATAAAACATTTTAATTTTTGTTAAGCAAATGCTGCTCATTAAATTCAGATGTACGATGAAATATTGAGGACAAGTTTTAATGTAGTGCGTTTTGCTTTTGTTTTTTTGGTTTCATATTAAAACGAACAAATCGTGTTATTGCTTTGAATAACATTAAACAGATTTTTATAGCTACTTGAATGTCTTTCAAGATTAAAATAAATTCGGCCAAAAATAACTGGCTTATTTGTGCAAAGTGTCAACGTTAACTTATTTATTTGCTATGCTCTGTAGGAACTCTTACGTACAATTGGGCTAGCTACCTATACACATCTGCATGCTTACTATGTACATGTATTGTAGTCTCAACACTGTACAGTCATATCTTAACCACCTGAACTTCACTAGGTCATTAAACTAATTAAACGTTATTATAGCACTTTAAATAGATTAATGATATACATAAAAAGTGAAACTATAATTATATGTCACCCCATTAAGTCGTGAGACAACGGTCTGTCGCCCAAACCGGCCATAACTCAATCTAAAAGAAAATAATTTACGACGCCTAATCCCTAACAACGAGAATATATTCCCGACAGGATACGAACATTACAGCCCTTTATATGAGCCGTTAAGTTTTTTAAATAAACTGAAACAATCAGCGTTTCTTAGCGACACCTGTCTACTAAATCCAGGATAAATTATTTCAGTTCAATGAAAAGCAAATTGTTAATTTTTTTTTATTGACTCGTTTCGTTTAAACTAATGTTACTAAAAATTGAGCGCGGAAACGTGATCGCTTAAAGAAATGGAGGCAGAAGAGACAAAGTTCGTAACTACAGGTTTTTTATTTATTATTTATTTTTTGTTCTAACCCAAACTGCAGGTACCACAAGAATATAGACAACATAATAATAACGAAACTCACGAAGTGGTTACGGCTAATTTTCGTTACAGACAAAAAACTTTTACAGTGACTTTGAAAGACGTACTACCCTCTAAAAACGTAAGAACCTAGTACAAAGTACCCGCAAGTGACGCTTCAGGGGCTGCCTTTAATAATGCATCCAGCTTTACATATTTACGAAGGGCTGCACAAACTCATACTTTATTAAAACTCCACAAGACATAGTGTGTTGCAGGCACTTATCTAATTACGCCTTTTAGATTTATGTCCGGGTGTACCTTAAGATAAAGCAATATATCTTGCACAGGATCAGTATTTAATATACTGGAAGGTAAAATTTGCACTTCCTAATTTAGAAAGATCTTATTAACTGCGAGCAAGTTAGAATTGTAATTTATCACGCCTAACAAGTTTATCAAGGGAAAACCGTTCGTTACCTGAGTGGCCTTGGGCCTTGTTCAATTTCTATACTCTATGAATAGAATGGTTGGTTTAAAATAGGATTTCAATGGTTTTGATTAAAATTGCAGGCTATTGGTTAATTATACAAATAAAACTTGGTTTACTTATTTTCAGTAGGTATAACAGGGAAAATGCAAGAACTGTTAAGTAGGTACTTAATGCTTCTATAGTTAATATAACTATTTTGTAATAAATTATTTTCTGTGAATACCACAAAAAAAACGATTTCTATTAGATATGATTTACTATAAACGCAACCATCAATTACAAAAACATAAACCAACTAACCTCAAATAAATCAATTCACTAGTCATTTAGAAATACGTCGGATTTGTTAAAATGTCGGCGACATATGAAGTGCGTGATCCGTACAAGCGTTTAGAATATTTACGATCCTCTCGACTGATATATGAACCCACACTTCCGCTGAATCTTACCGAAATAAAGGTATATGGTGCGGATATTTTTTCATAAACTTACATCACTATTGCTTCAGAAAGTTTTAAATATTTATGTTTATGTTTTCATCCAAGTAGGTTTTTAGTAGGTACAACATTATAACATAAACTTAAAACAATATGAAGTTGTGCAAAGTGTTGTTATATGTGTGAGTACTTATTAAATTGATAGGGTTTTATTTCCTACTTTTGCACTAAATTAAATTAAATTTATTTGTATTATGTCAGACTACAAGTGATCCTGTTAGTACAGCATGTTATTTCATGTTAAAACTTGATTATTTCTTTCATTCTTCATTAAGCAGCAGGTTACAATTCAGATTTTTTAAAGAACGGTTTTGGAGATAGTTTCGTAAGTTTCCATCACGTTATATGACACACATACATATACCCCCCTCCCGATTCTTATCCAAATTTCAAATTACAACATTTTTTATTTCAACTTCTGCAGCATACAATATTGCCTTTTATATTATTTATTTGTTTGTTACATTTAGAAATGGTGTACATCAGTGGGACGTTAATTTCTCCGCCTTGTCATCAGCACTGGAACAGCCTCGGGGCATGCTCTGCATTGTATCCGGGGAGTTACCCGGATACCAATCAATACAACACAGAATCCCATTTGTACGGTACTTGTAGGTACACGAAATGTATCAAAACACACATGATAAACAAGGCACAAATGAGGAGAGTTAAATAACATTTAATCATTATTACTGACAGAGTTAAGACGGACATAACGGTTTGACTCCTTTCATACTCATATTAAATATTGTCTCCTACTAGCAAAGGCTATCAGTAAATTCTAAATAAGAAATCTTAAATCTCCTCTCGAGAGATATCTTCCTTATCGACATTATTGAGGTCACCACGACCAATTCACTGACCGTGACGACGTGTCGCGGGTTCGATCCCCGCGTAGGACAAGCATTTGTGATCCACGTATGCTTGTCCTGAGTCTGGCTGTCTTTGCACATGTGACTTGAATGTTTGTAAAATACCCCGAAACACAAGTATAACATTCCATAAGGAGAGAAACTTTTTTTGAAATATTTAATTTCTTTTTTTTGAAACAGTGGTCAGTCAACTGATCACTGTTTCAAAACACATCACTTTGATTGTAGATACAGCAAGTTAGTACTAAGCGATAGAATGTCATTCATGGTTAGCTCACATCGTTATGCGCACCACGCGACTGGATCATGACCAACGTGTGAGGCGCTATACTCCGCGCATCTCAAACCTTTAACTAAATTAAGAACGTGTGGGTATTCCCAATATTACTTAACATATAGCAATGACAGAATTTGAATTGTATTGAACGAGTTGTTTGTCTGTCAGAAACTCTCAGAACTTATAAGAGGAATATACCTTTGTTTTGATCATTGAAGTCGACATTACATATCTGAATACTCTTATTCAAACGAGTTACCTATCTACTATATTTGAATGTTTTTAACCACAACCCAGAATTAAAGGTAGATAACATTCAAGTACATACTTTTGGCAAGTAACAGTTTTTATACCTAGTCAAAATCTTCGTCAATCTTACATATTTGAAACCGAACTCTTGTTGGTTTTTACGTTGTTCAGCAGACATTAGTCTGCCGAGAAGTTATTTGTGCATACACTAATGTATTACGACAAAAGTCTTTGAATTCCTTTACTAATATTTAAGTGTCTCTTTTATAGAAGTTGTCAAATTGGCGGACAACTGTAGCCCCTACCTTTGCCTATTTGTGTGGGTAACGTCTGGGTTCCTAGTTACAGTGTACCGCCCTCACTCAATCGAAAAATAGCCTCTTTGGGGCCCAAGATTTGGCCGGATGGAGCTTTGACAATGCCACAGACGAATACATCTCTAGAATAGCCACAGCTAAATAAATAGGATCAGATTTTAAGATCAGTAAAAACAAGGATATATAATTACTAGCTGTTGCTCGCGACTTCGTCCCCTTGGGTAGAAGGTATAAGTTATGATTTATACCTGCCCTGTTTTTTTTTCACATTTTCCATTGTATCTTCGTTCCTATTAGTCGCAGCGTGATGGTTTATAGCCTAAAGCCTTCCTCGATGAATGGTCTATTCAACACAAAAAGAATTTTTCAATTTGGACCAGTAGTTTCTGAGATTAGCGCGTTCAAACAAACAAACAAACTCTTCACCTTTATATATTAGTATAGATTATTGAAGACGACAAAAAAAACACAAAATAGTTAAAACATAACATTACAAAATACGATGTGTAAGGGTATGCTGCTACGTAAGTTAAATTAGATTGTAAATTAAATGCATCTTAATGATGCTTTTCTGCAATTATAAAATAAGTAAAACCGCAAATTTGTTTAAACTGACAAGAAAATTAACAAGATTCGAAATACTCAGCAACGTTACAAAAACAATTGAAAAAAAAAAAAAACAAAAGTTCGATCAAAATATATCGATTGAAGATACAACTGTGCTCAATAAACACTTAATTTAAACCTGTCTCCTTCGAAAGGTTTTTCAATAACCCTGTCTATTAGCTCACAGGTCTGTAGCAACAGTAATTAGGTTAGAGTCCCCGCGCGTGAGCTGAGTACGAACGAGCAGTACCCCGCCGCCGCGCCGCCTGCGGCCACACTTTGATTCTACTGCAGACACCACTTCGCAAATCCTCCAAATATTTAGCTACTAAGAATCCATTTGTTATAAAACTGCTACTATTATTTCCTGATGATACGAGAAAATCAGACACGGAACAGTAATGTATTTTATCATGCAGTATTTTTTGTTGAAAGTACGATATTCAGTTCAGGGGCTGTTAACTACGAAATGCTGGCTTATATAGATCTAATATTCATTATCATTGGCCACAGCCTCTTTAATGAATTATTGTTGTAACACTGGTATATCATCATATTTAGCAGAATATGGAACTAATAAATTCGCGCCGAAGAGATATATTTACTGCGCCGAAGTTTAACAATGTGAGTTATTAATCAAAAGAGCAGTGATAACAAAAGCTGTATTACGATAAATCTCTATCTATAATCTTACTAAACCTAATTTTGCGACTTTAGTCTAATGGGTTTATTTCGCGGTGATCCGCGATACAACAATTTAGAGCCATGAACTAATTCGCATATCAACTAAATTCAGTACCGCGACAAGGAGTCAAGCTACTTCACAGTCAAAATTAAGTGACGAAACATTTTCAGAGTTGACGTGAGATTAAAAGCGTTTACCCGTTTACGGTGAGGGCCCTTGCGGGGAGAGCAGGCATCCTCGAGCGAGTGAGTGTTTGTACTCCCTGCCCCGCGCTCCCCATCACTCAATACTGGGTACCGAACATGTTAACATAATGAATTTTTGAAAGAAAGGAGTAATGTCACTCGATTACGTATCAGTATTTGCCGAATTTTCATTTGCTTTTAAACGATTCCGAACTAAGGAATCAATATTCTTTGCGTCAGTTGCATGATGCATCGCATTATTAATTTCATGTTTATTCTTTTGTGTCATTGATATGTAGAGGGAGTGAGAGTTAATCCTTCATTTATATTATGCTAAGTACGCATCACAACAAATTCCAAAACGTATGGACAAAACGTCACACATAACCAACTCATAGCATCAATGAAACAATTCTATCATGAACTAAATTTCTCAGCATGCCTAGGCTTCAAACATTTATACATTCACGACATGACCCGTCAGTAATCAGGCAGGTGATTCTCACAAGTCGCTTGCATCGAATGCGATTTGACTGGCGATAGGGAATTAAATTACAAATACGACGACGAATGCATCAGGCCTATTTAACCCCGTTACACTTCTAACATTTTAATTCTGTGCCTCGCTATTTATTTGTTGTTAAACCTGGTTGTATTGACGTCACGCCATTGTTACAGACCATCATTAGCATTGCAATAATTACACGCAGCTGTATATTTAGGTTGCTTTGAATGTGCGTGCAATAAAGATACGCGAATTAAAAGTGCGGGTGTGATATTGTTATAATTTAAGATTGTAATCATTTGTCGGTAATAAACCCAGAGCAAATAATTATGCAGTAGTTGTTTTAGTAGGCCTGATTATGGTATAGCACCTAAGAAATTAGTTGATTAATACTCTGCAAATAAGTTAAGGAGTTTTTTTTTGTATTCTTTAGTTGGTGATATAATCTGAGCAAATACACATGCAGAGGTTATGTTAAGTCTGGTTATCGGATTGTATCTACCTACCTAATTAAACAATTCGTATTCTCTATATGAAGAAGGTTGTCTTATGAAATCCACAAGAAAGAATTAATTAGCAATTAGGTAAGTGATGCCACTAAAGTGCTTTCTGTATCCAATTACTAAGTCACATTAGTCTTTGCCTGCGTTGGGATCTAACCTGCATTAGGTAGGTAACTATGTATTTCGATAATATTTTTATTAGTGAATATCAAATCTACCTCAATTAAAATAAAATAACTAACGATAAACAAAAGTGTGTACAAAGCAACCTACATATTTGAGTTTAGGAATAAAAACGTAAAAGGTTTGTTATCCAACAACATCGCCATAAAACACCTCACCCCTGACAGGCGACAAAGGGACTATCGAAAAATGACGTTAATGATAGCATCTATCGCCGCACATCATCAAACACAAACAATAACGACCAGACAGCGGACAATCGCGACGCAGTAATTACCCATACATATACAAACTACGGCGATTACAAAAGTCAGCCCCGGGCACACGCCGCCACTCCGTTCGTTATTTTCGCTAAATGGGCCCATTTGAAAATTAACTGCACGATTGCTTCCGAATAATGCGCCAGTGTGGAGCGATATATTTCACGACAAGTACTGCTAAATAAATAGAGGTAACAGAAGTTTGCGTTCGTAACAGCGCCATCTAGTAGGCAATGGCAAAACTAATACAAATTAGTTTGCTTCGTTTGCGAGTAACACATTACAAAAATAATTTATTTAAACAAATTATACCCATTGCGCCCATTATATATTTCTTTAAATAATTGGAGTGGGACTAGATTAAATTTCAATGTGAATATCGAGCCTACAAGCAAAACTGGGGAGCAGGGACAACAACTTGATACAAGTTTGTTTTACTATTGCACGCTAGATGGCGTTACACGTAGCCTGCAATGGCGTGATAAATAATTTAACCTTACATATTATAACATTTTTTGACTGTTAAAATAACCATCATTTTGAACATCAAAAAGTACTGTTTTAAATTCTGTATGGTATTTAGGTCTCCCAAAGATTGAAAAACAACATTGAAAGAATGGCGGCTGTTGTCGGAAACTGTTGCCATGAAAAATTACTTTTTCGAAGTTAAAATGTGATCTTTTGCTGCAAGAAAGATTGCCGAAATTTTTAAACTTCGTACCCCACGAAAAGGGTACAGACGTACAAAATATTTTTGGTACGTATAGTACGGTATGTTTTAAATGTATTTATCTGACGGTGAATGCGTATCGCTTTTTAGAGAGCAAATACGTAATAAAAACCACTTACCTTTATTTGTTCTGCAGCCTTCTTCGCCAGACCTGGGTCGAGGATAGTAATATCCACGTCACTTGCAAACTTCTTCGCCGACTCACTGAACGCCGCTGCATTGACGTAGTATGCAGATCCCTTTTCACTCGTCTCTACTGGAGAATTCGGCGAGAGTATACCACTGTCTGTGTCACTAACGTTAGCCGATTTCCGCACTAGACCGGAGTTTTCACCACATGGAGATTTAAGGGGGATCCGAGATTTTTCACCTGTAGGCGACTTCAAAGGGATTCGCGACTGTCTAGACCCGTCCGGGGCGAAGCCTGTGTTCGGATCGAAAATAACGTAGTTGTCCTTGTCACAGCGCACTTTATTATTCACTGTCACTGTGTATTTTTTATTTGGACTAAGATTTAGAAAGGGATCTTCACTATCTATGGGACTTTCAGGTATAATTGACTGTATCTTTGGAGTTATCTTTGGGACTGATTTACCGTTAATAGTCCGTCTAACCACTGTATCATTATTAAATTTCAATCGGACGTATTCATTTGACATGGTCCTTCTAACTGGTGACGATAACAACGGTGAAGGTTTAGTTCCTTGTAAATTGGGTTTGTTTTGAAAGAAATTCATTTTTGATTTTTCCATTGTTCTTACAGGGGCGAATGGTAACTTTAATTTAGTGCTAACTTTTTTCTTTTGACTAGAATTTAAATCTATACTTCCTTGTACAGTACTTTTGTAAACTGGTAACACACTTGCTTTTTCCTGAGGTTTTGGAGGTTCTTTGGCTAGTCTTAAACTATTTTTACTTTTATCGAATGTTTTATTTAACTTTTTTATTGGAGCTGGTGTCTTAAGTCGTTTATCTCGAACTTTTTTATCTTGTTGAACCTCGTCAGACACAGTATCATGTTTCTCATTAACACAGGGTGTATCTTTTTTAATAAAAGTTTTGCTACGGTTCGATAAAAGAGAGTCATGTTGTTCAAATAGATTCTCATTGGGATTTCCTAAAATATTATCTATGATGATATCTGCGTCACTGGATTCAGAATTACTCTTAGAGGATCTATTCTCATTGATTATGCAGGAGATTCTTTCTTCAACTTCTGTGAGTGAATCTGATTTATCATTGTCGTCTATACTTCGTGAAGTACCGCTGCCAGAGTCTGACGGCGTTTGTACTTCAAATATAGCGTCATGTACGGAGACCGTGTGTTTCCCTGAATTCTCAGGGCATGATGATCTTCTTCTTTTCACTGTTCCCGTGTCCGTCGACGGTGAATCCCAGTCTAATATTTGCACAGCACACTGCGCTCCACTCTTTTTGGAACGTCTAGGGCTAGTCATTATAATAGCATCGCATTTTTATAGCACTTCTACACTTGTTTGTCACTGGCCACTAAAATACAAAAAATTCAAAGTAATATTGGAACATCGTTCGCGGTTTGTACATTGTCATTGGAATTCATATTTAATTGTACGCCATACGAACATTTCGATCGTTAGTAGAATCAAACACGAACGGGTATCGGCTCGATTGTTATCTAATTACAAACTTGACGCTAGTGCACATGGGACCGCCGGTATCTATGTTATTTTCTCTAATGGAACCATTTGTTTTCTGTTCTGTGACACGGAAGGGGGTTGGTTTTTATTATGATAGCATTCATTTCATGTTATTAGCTGTTTTATGAGGCTCATCAAGCATTAACTTACAGTTTATAGCTAATTTGATTATTGGATGACACAATAACAAGATTTTTACATTAACTAAAATTGACGTTAACTTAACAAACGACAAATCTTTCTAGCAATCCTTCAAATCATTCTAATATTTCCTTTCAGTTTCAAAGGCAGAAATGCCTCAATTTAATCAAGTACTCGCGCAGCTAGACATAAAGTAGTAACAGCACGTTTTATCTCTTCGACATGAACGTTTAGGTGTAGGTTGGCAGACCGGTGCCGGAAGGTAGGATAGTACGAAGGTAGGTAGTTTTTATGTTCCGGACTCGGCGGCTCCGGTACGTGCGCCAAGGGAAAAAGTTACGCGCCCCTGTATTATGCAGCCGTGTTGAAATTTAACATTTTTGCGCTATGATGTCTCAAGAGGAAAGCTGTTTTTTTGTTGTCTGTGTTGGGTAAACAACGAGTAGTTTATGTATGTTGTTTGTGAGACTTGTTCAAAAATTTATTATGATTGGAGTGTTTGGGACTTGACTCCTGAGTTGATATTAGTAAATCTCAACTTTAATTAGAAAAACGGTGACATTTTTGTTAATTTACAATTAGTAGAAAACAATTATTTTATTGAACATCACGAAATTTATAGGGCAGAAGTACTAAAAGAGTCAATGAAATAAATTGTTACAATATAACGAAATTGGCAGTCATAAATATTGCAAACCACGTTCAACTTCTTCAACCGAAACAAAAAATCAACTTGCTCTAAACGAAATAACATGAACAGTGATTAAGTCTGACGCGTCTGAGCATCAGAACTAGCAACAATAAAGTGAAATGGAATGAACTTACGAAGTTACGGGATTCTGACAAATTGCCCCCAAGTGTCCCCGCACTAACCTAATTATCCGATAAGTTAAAGTAATAAATAACGAAGGGCGAGGACTCGACTTGCACTAAAACTACAATTGTGTGTCGAAACTATAAAACTAGTCATATACTAACTGGTAGTGTACGTTTTAGTATTGTGTGGTGATTACTGGTGATTAATGAGGAAGTATTTTTGGTAACTTTTAGGTTGATTAGTTAATTCATAAATCAGGATTGCTGGTATATATTGGAATAGACTAACTTGTACTATTTGATTCAGCGGATATCAGAATTTCATGATATTTTGAAGTGCAAAAAGTTTAATTATTAAATCTCATTAGACTGCATATTTTTCCTTTGATACACTCGATATTCAGTGACGATCCTGCTAATAAATACAATGCAATTTCTTAAGTTTCATCCCCAAAAGATTTCAACGGAACCATGTTACTAGGGTACCGCTGCCGCGCTGTCTTTGCGTCCGTCTATAACTAGGTTATATCTCAAAAACCAGTAAGTTTAAAATATACGTATGATATAGTTACGATAAAAACCTTGACGAGTGACATATTTTTTGGAAGATTGTTTTTTTCCTCTTATTTACACCAGTATTTTTCTATTCAGTATTCTTTTCAAATTCGGTTCGGAAGTCTTCACACACCCTACACTACAAAACTTTCCTAAACTATGTATGCGTAAAACATACAATTTTTTTATCGAACAACAAGCCATCGTCAATATCTAACAGTGGGTATTGTCTCTGACAAAGTAACTTTACGTCCGGTCGCCACTTTGCGGAACTATCAGCAAAAAATGTATTGGAACATATATCGAACCCCCTTTATATCGAACGAGAACTTTCTAATTTGTTGGTCTGTTGCGAGGGCTGGTTTATTACGAACCTATAAGTAATATTATTGAATGTGTGGGAAAGAGACGCCGCTCTATGCCATGTTATTCGCTGTCTCTCTCTTACAGCCACGTCAGTATTATTTTGAAAGGTGGTAGACAACCTGCATACCTAGTCCCTGTATGCCCAAACTAATTGATACCTTTGTGCACAGCTAATAGTTTAACTACGTATAAATTCTGGTACTTTATGCAGGTTCTGGTTTAGTACCTTGTTTTTGAATATTATAGAGAGCTGTTAGATTCTATAATAACTATTTTTCAATTAGAAAAAAGTTACTATAACTTTTAGATAAAACTAAAAATTCATTTAACATAGATAGCAATAACAAATAAAACTGAAAATTGTAAAATCTTTTTAAATGGCTCAACACGCGCACTATTTTTTAACTCGTACTAAAAGTTAATTATACGTTTAATACAAATGAAAATAAAATCGCCCAAACCGCCTGAAAGACAGCCAGACTGAATCCTAGACAAAACCTAATGAACCCTTCTATTTGCGTCAAGTCTTAAAAATACTACAATAAAACTTTAAAGTCTATGTTCGTATTACATCAAAAGATACAATTTCAAACTCTTAAATATTTTGTTCCTTAAATATACCTAATCTATTACAGCAAACGACATCAAAATACTTCACTATGAAAAACATTACGATAGCAAATATATCCTACAATACTTCTTTAATGTGATATCATTATCCCCCACCCTACGTCATTCATATTTTTCACGATTGTATAAAACGATGTACATTTTCTAGTGTATTTAGCCAGTTTGGCAACCCTAGCCAGCGTTGCAATGTATACGTATTTCGTTGCCAAACGTGCCCTTCTACAGTGAACTAAAAAGATTGCAATACGAGTCTTTACACGCTATGAACCTTGGAGTTTAGTACTACGTCTAGGATGTAGAGTTGCAGAAGTGTGATTAGACAATGTTAGAGTTTATCTTAACTTTGTTCCTTAACAATCTCCTCGTCGCGGTATGTACATCCCTATTCCATTGTGAATAAACACTATCTAGGATTTTGTCGAAACAAGATAAGTAAAGACAAGTATTGATATTTGAGAAAATTAATTCTATATTTCAACGACTTACTTCATTTAAAATTCAATCTCTTCATCGATTGTAATTATAATTTAATCCAAGCGAACAGGATATTGATTAAAAAAATGTGTTTTAAAGGAGGTACTTAATCCGAATGAAAAAAAACGTAGCACTGCGTCTGGATATCGTTGACTATGCAAAGTAGCTACATTTGAAGAAAATCACACCAGGTGAAGGAAATAGAAAGGAGAAAAACCAGACCATCTAATTTACGAAGCCCATAAAACGAGGTTAACGTATACTGTTTCAAATATTTCTTATCGTCGCGTTCCCATTCCCCGGTGAGCAAAAACAGGAACTTTAACTGCGCCGGGCCCCGATCCCGTTCGTCTTAAGTGATTTACAGGCGCACTGCGACTCGCCTCAGAACAGCCTTCAAGGGGAGAACCTCCTTGAACCGGGTTACTAGACTTATCGCGAAAACGTTGCCATCTGTCCCTTTTTGTCCAACTGACACAGAAAGGGATGGAACCGTTTAAGGTTGCAATAGAAATTTGAACGGTGTACGCCTCGACAATATCCGACTAAATGGGTCAGGAAGGCGAAGTTTACGTCGCATTTCAGCATTAGGGAAACCGAAACGCAATAAAATCCGCACCATAGCAACGGAATTAGAAAATTATACGAGAGTTTTAAGCTGCGACCTCTGCTGCAGGGTTAATCAGTTTAAGGACATGATTTGCTGGCTATGGAACGTTTAATTCATTTTACCATAGGTATGTAGGTGTAGTGAGATAAGAATAACATATTTATGAACTTTACAATGATCCCGACGCAAACACGAATTAAAGACAAATTAGCCCATTAATTATGACTTCTAAAATTTTTGGACATTTAAAATAAAATAAGAAATAAGTGCGTAGGTAATAAGTTAATTACAGTAATGTATATTTTTCCACATCATCATACAAATAAAACTTAATTGCCCCTAAAACTAAACAAGGCGGTCATAACGACAAACACGAGATTAAAACAAACAAAGTAATATCACGATACAAACTGCCCGATGCCCTTTTCGCCAATAAACGTACACAGAATACGCAGTGTACACATTGGGGTTGCACCGTACACAATTTAGCGTGGCATTAACACAGCTATATTTTGTTGGAAAGAAATATTATTTGCATTCGTAATGTTGGGGCGGCCGCGACCCTGCAGCGCCGGGGCGGACATTCCTGCACTACAATGCACTTGTCTTCACCCACACACATACACACATAGTCTAGTAGTCGCCCGTGTAATCATACTTCTAACTATTCAAAACTCCGGACTTCCCAACATTTTAAATTCGCATAACATTTCCGTAAGATAAATCCGCAGCTTACATTTAGATTTATCAGCTACTGGGATCGTAGCCAACGTCTACGAAGCACTACGCAGCGTCTACAAACTATTAAGATGAATCTCTTCGAGTAATCCTTTTTGTTGAATGCTAAAACGTATTTAAAAGCCTTGCGATGTTTGAAGGGTGCCCGTCAAATAGCAATAGTTGCGCACTCACACAAACAAATAGAATCGTATGTACGCACTTATGCACACAAGTGCAGTTGTAGCAATGCAGGGGAATTTTCGATTAAATATTTAGATTAGATTTTTCGTGATCCATTTATCATGGTTTAATTGTGTTGGGGTGACGGCTTTTACAATGATGAAAGCGGTCATAGTGTTTCTGAAGATTTGTTTTGTAATCCTTTGATATGATAATGTAATAAGAAAACGGCCTATCTCGCTCCCTTTGGACGTCTTTAAATTGTATTACAGTTGTAATACTTTATTTGTGTTCTCCTTTACGTTCAGCGCGGAGAAGAATAATAGCTATTATCCAGGCAGACAAAGCCTAGATAGAAAGAGACTCGATTATACGGCTTTTGTAAATAGAATAATGAACTGGCGGTAAATAAAAATAAGCGTAAGTAGAGTTTGTTCTATCTGCTTATTGTAATTAAATACTTTTTGTTTCCAGCCTCTGTGAGATTACTATTATACGTTCAGGGATACTTCGATATAATAATCAGTTACTTTCACATAGTCAATGTATAATAACGTATTTACCCTCCTAAATTCTCGATCAACGCAAAAAGTCATAAAATCACCAGCTACTCCCAACTTTCCGAAGAAACTAAAACACCTAACGTACGTACTCAACACGTCATAATCATTAATAGTAGAGTGCAGACAACGCGTAATATATGTGAATTATGAAATAGATGCACGAACTGTCCCATCCCGACGTGAAAGCATGTTCCGTCGCATAATTGTGGCCGTATTTACTGCACAGACAGACCTGCTGGCGGCAATGTGCGGACATGTATAGGTTCAGTGTTATTTTTGAGTAATAGTTGTTAATTAGTGTCCTGTTTAATAGTCGAGGTACTGTCATTATTATGATGGCAATGGAAAATAATAAAAGGTGTGCAAAGAAATTGTTATTGAGATGTTTTGTCAATCTAGTTTAGATGCATTATGTTTGGTTTGCACTAGTTTAAAAATATTGACCTATTTATCGAGAAGATGTAGCCTTAATATTAACAGGAACAGACAAGATACTGGATACTTACATTTTGCATGTCATGAAATGAAAACTTGGCGTCAACATAAAACCTGAACAGTATCATAAAAGTATATTGAAGAAAAAAAATCGATTTACAATGGAATATAATCATTGTGTCATGGGGGTAAAACAAACATTTAAGTCAAATGCACAAAGACACCCAGACTCAGAATAAGCATTCGTGGATCGCACAAACGCCTAGATTGACCTAAGGTCGTGCACTGTGGGTTTGGCATTTTTTTGTAGATTCATGCCAGTTCAGAAACCAGTTCAAACAATTTTCTACTTATCCACCTCTATTCAAATTAAAAACGCTTGCGCACAATTTAAGAGCAAACAAACGAATGCGTATTTTTGTTTGTAATTACATCGTTTGCGAGTCGCGACACAGCGTTGTATGGCGTACACAGCATAAGTTCCATTACCGAGGGATCACCATAGAACGGGCTCGACGCCCATAAAACCGTATTTTCCTTATTATGTGCTCTCCTAATATGTTTCAGCTTGTTTACCGTGTGTTTTTGTAACAATGTTTTTTACTTAACCTTTCCATTTTTGATCGTGAAATATTGTCTTCATAACATGAGTTTTGTACGTTTGTTGAGTGAAAATTTAAATACGTTGACTGGCTTTTCCAATTCTGCTTTGAACTTTTTTACAAGAAAAAAATCCTAAATTACCTTATGTTTTGTTTTTGTAAGGAACATATTGGTAGAAGATAATTTAGACTTAGAAAAAAAATTAGTTCATAAACTCTAAGTATCTACATAAAAAAAAATTAGGTGATTATAAGGTATTCGTTTAACAAAAAATTAAAAAGAATTTGATAACAACTCCTGCCATTTTTTTCAACAATAAGATACTTTCATACTCAAAACCATAATATTCAAATACAGAACTGAAAACCTGACAAAACTCTTGCAATCTTGAACTTAGATCGTAAAGTTAGCAAGCAGCATAAGTTATTCCATACTTTCCAGCTCCGCAGTCCATAAGGCCGTGTGGATCGTGCCACAGCTAGCGGCAGAGGTCCCAAATCCCTCCAACGTAAACCTCTTTCCTATTTATATGCAGATTCCATGACCGACCATAAGTTATCCGAACAGGATCATACCCTTAATGATACTCGGATAAATGGAAATGGTTCCTCGTTGGGGTGAATTTTTACACATTTAGAACTTTGTCATAATAAATGCGTCAAGAGTCAACGGTTCGGAATTAATTAATGTGGGGCGACATCTTGTTTTATTATTGAAATGTGATGGGATTAGTGGGATTAATATCGTTAGTGGCTATCTGTAGCTAGCTGTGTCGAATGTTTCGCAATCTGTGGGGTTATATGGTTTTAATATTTAACTTTATTGAAGTGGACATACATAATGACTGATTCGTGTATGGCTTGAAAGATACACAACTTGACTCCGACAAGTGGCCAGGAGTTAAATTTACCTTAAGGACTCATTCAAGGCATCTGAATCTGATTGCACGGATAGTCTACTGATATAGGTCACAATGCTAAACCGATTCGAACCCTGCAATAGTGTTTGATCCACGAACGCTTGTTCTGAATTGGGCTTCTTTGTGCGTGTGACTTGAATCTTTGTGAAACCCAAAGCAACACAAGGATTAAATTCCTAAGAGCGGGAGTTGCGTTTATATTTAAAAAAACCTAAGGTTGGTATAACCTCACAGAAAATTAAACACTTATCAGGACACATTCACAAACATACCCTTAAGTAAGATAGCCACAGTGCCGAGCTATACTCCGTTTAAACAGCTTTGTGGTGGTTTACTTACCACGACTCTATTTGCAGTATTTAGTCCAACACTACGAATACCTGTGTGGTCGTACTGGTCGTCTGTGGTTCTTTGTGCTGTTTGATATTCCGGCGAAGATTGTAAACCGGGAAAATGTAGTGAAATACTTTTGTAGGTAGAGAACATTTACATCCCGATATATATGCGTGAGCAAACCGCTGCATCATTTTATAGAGAATATTTACGTTTTATATACTATGTGGAAGGATTACTGATGCATAGATATTATGGGGAAACCAAGGCCGGCTTAAAAACCGGAGAAGCACTTATAAGTCGGTGTATAAAGTGTAAAAAAAGTAAAAATTTTAGACCATGCCTAGCCTCGAGTTTAATTAGTTGTTGTTGAGGAACGGAGAAATAGACGAACACATTGGTAGAGTCTTCGTCGAGTCATTAATAGTAGTCTTAGTAATGTGGTTCTGCTTTTAGAATTTGGGTACAAAACTTAAAAACATCAGTTATCATTGAAAATCAACATTTTTCAGAGAATTGTTTCCATTTTCTTGAGAAATTAATTTCAATGCTCAAATGCGGTATTTCAAAAATGACCGGCCTTTGTTTAAGCTCGTTTACACAGAGATTGACACACAATAGGTCTCGTTTTTGTCTGAAAGCAAACATCGTGACATTTCTGTCCAAATTCTGTGTTTAAACAAAGCTGGTGATACTAAGCTGACGTCACATTAACAAGTAAGCGAAGTTAGAACAACGTAGCACCTTTGACCTTAGCACCTATATTCCTATGTGCCTGACGAGTGACGTCACAAAAACTTAATCAAAAAACATGCTGCGTTATTTTTTACTTAATCCATTAAATGGATAATTATAAAATCTTGTGTGGAAAATTGCGGTTGAGCTTACCGGGTAAGCAGAATTCTGATTAAATTAAATGATATTAAGAAGGGGAAGGCTGAGGGATTTTAATGAAAATATTGCGAAGGGTAATGATCGCACTTCGATTAAAGATTGAAAAGCTACCTTGTATTTATGATACTTTATAATCCTATTATAGCTTTAATATAAACTTCTGCCGCCCTTATATTGATAAGGTATTATTATTTTCCACAACATTGTTAAATTAAGTGGGTACTTAAGCCGCTTATTAAGTTTATCAGTAAGTAACGAAACCAGTTTAATATGTATTTATTAGTTTTAGTTATGTGATCCCAACTAAGTGGTAACCCATTTTTTGTCATCTAGACTAGCATACGGCCAACAATAGAAAACAAATTCGAATAAACATAAAATTTGCTTTTTCTTGAAACATGATACTACAATTATTTATTAATATAAATAATTGTAATTATTTACATCTGCAACTATTAGAACTAAGATATTGTGTTAATACAACCACATAATGTTTAATGTCCACGGTGAAACCACTTGATAAACAAGACCAATTAAGCAGCAAGAACCTAAAAAATCAATAGCCCTGTCCTGCCTCTGACAGCAATATGCAACTATATGCAAGTTACTCGTGCATAACTTAGCAATACGCAAATACTGGGCGGATCATCAATCGTGGACGTCGGGAACAAGATAAATAGTCCCTGACACTTGCACATTGCTGCAGCGCTGTCGAACAGGGGAAACTTCCTCATTTTTAACATATACGGTCGATCCTACTAACAATTAGTTACGAAAATCACCCTTAGTGTTAAGTAAATGTGTGGGTTTGTTATTGAAATTCGCGTAAATAAGTATAGAGGATGATGACTATAGATGTACGTTACGGTCGGTTGTAATTTTTCAATGCGGTTTTCAGAGCTGTTTTCAATATGTAGACTTAAAAGTGAAATTGGTCTGCATCTACTTAGTTATGAAAAGGAAAACTTACATAATTTATCGGAGATCGAGTATTCGTGAAACATTTTATACAAAATAAAGCATAAGAAATAAAATAAATTTGTTATTTTAAAATATGTAAATTTTTATCTCTCTTAGATCATCGCTTTACAATATACGTTTTTTTTTTGTTGTGTGAACCATTATTCTAAAGCAAAGTTCACAGCTTAAAGCCTCGCCAGCGGCTTTACCATGAAAAAGGTTTAATATAAAATAGACTGATAGTGTAAAGAGTATTAAAGTACACGTCGAGCGATGCCTGTACTTAATGGTGTGCTGTGTGGGCAGCTGCTGCAATCACGCGGATTACATGCAAAATATTGTTTATCTGCATAGAGTAGTGTTTCCCAGATAGGTTACAAAACGGACGTTACGAAATGTCTATAGAAAAAGACTAAACTACGTTGCCAATTAGTTTTGTCCATTCATTATGGTATGTATTTTGTTATTTTGATAATTGATAAATATAAAAAATCCTATCTGTGTTTGGTTTATGGTTCGTTGCATACCTATTTTTTTCCACTAACCGTACAGCCAAACATGATATGATAATAAAAATACACACCTTTAGAATCAACTGCAAAATACTTGCAACAATAACCACCAAAACTTAGTAACCACAAAATCCAACAACTTGATGAAATGGTCACCCTTAAACCCAATTTAAACGCTTATTACGTAATTTAACACCCCAATTATAGAGTCAAAACTTCGGGAAGCGTGAAAGGTCAAACATGGGACAGGTATTGGTAAGCCGGGTTGTAACTCAACAGGTATTACCGTGATCCTGAATGACCGGTGTCCAGCCGGGTATTAGCATAGCCTACCGGACGATTTATTGCCCTGTTAATGACCCCACGCTATGATAACTGCTTATTTATGAACTGATAGCAGAGATAGTGTTAGGGTGACTTTGTTACAGTTTACTATGTGTGTTTAAATTTATTGTAGGCTTTTTTTGCAAGTTGTTACATTAAAGTCATGTTTTAATGTTGTAGAGTGTGTTTATGAATTATGATTTATTTCATTACTTTTTCTATGTTAATGGCAAGTTGTTTTCACTGCCAGGCAATGTGTACAAAGTATAATATAAATACTTCTTTAACTAGTACAGCAATTAAAGTATATTCATTCCTCTTTGTACAAAATAAATTACTGCAATCTGCAAGCTAGGGTGTGTTCAATCGAAGTTAAAGTATCGACACTTGTAACAAGCTAGCTATGTCCATGTAAAATTTACGGTACAAAAATAGGAACGCCAAGAAGAAAGCAAGCAATTAGGGAAACTCAACTCTTCGTTTTTCATCACTCGCTACCAGCACTAGCGCTTGTATCCAATTACATCGCAACATTAAGCCAGATTGTGTTGCAGTGTAAAAAATCCTATATAGTACTGGCAAAAATAGGATAGAGTTATTTTCTCGTATAGCACCATCTCTCTCTCGTACTTTTCCCTCGAGGAAGTGGCTTCGTACAGTTGCCAACAAAAGTCAGTGAAGACAAAACTTAAAGTCTAGGAGTTATGAAATCCAACTAGAAATTTACGGAATATTAATATTGTGAAGGCCCCTAAATGTCCCTAAACCTAGGGCCCAATCATTATGTCTAAAAGTAACAGTGTGAGCGTTATAGCGCTCTACACGTTATAGAGTGATGTCCCTTTTCCACAACGGCAATATTACTTTAAAAGGTAGATGTAGGTGGTTGTATACCCTAATACTTTACCCATTGACTTTCGTCGCCGACCGTACCCTCCGCCGGAAACCTAAAACTTATCTGTGAAGATGCTATCGTTTTTAATTTCGTTGTTCCGTTGTACTATCGCCTTTCATGTTCCGAATCAATTATGTTATAACAATGCTGATTAGTGATGTAACTATGAAGTAATTAAAAAGGAAACTGTGTATAGAATGTTTAGTGCCACGTTTATGTTAGGGATCCGTGTGTTATTATGGTAATTATTATTTAAGACTAGAAAATTTTATAAACATGCAAATAGCATAAAAACTGTTTATCTTTGGGTTTCACAATACACCCTTGGAATTGCACTTGCAATGCATTTTCCGTTTTTTTTGGAATGTAATTGTGTTCAGTAAGTATATATTTTTTAACTCAGTTTTAGCAAGATACGGAACCTGTTTTAATTTTACACTTATCTACTTTTAAAGCACCACCCTTGACGCTGTATGCAAGCAATTCAAATACGCCAATTAGCCGTTTTTATAAGTTCAAATGGGGAAATACTTCTAAGAATTTCGCATTATAAGTGCACGAAAGCGATTCACTGAGGTAAGTAGAGGTTTTTTGTTCTTTTACTTTGGAAAATCGGAAAATGCAAGTTCCCCTCGAGCGCTTTCCGCTCCGAGTCTCAATTGGCCACAATTAGAGATAACACATGTTTATCGGCTACTCAAGTTGTTAACTTACTTTGTTACTAATTCACTAACTTGTGTTCTATACCTTTGGGATCTGTTTAAAACTGTTGATTAGGAGAGAGAACCAAAAAAGTATCCATTGAGTTTCGAGTGAACGATATGATGCCATACTATAAAAATCCAAGTATTTTAAATTAATTAAAGGTAATGCCTAAAAGGTAACTCTACAATCATTATAAGTATCTATTGACAACGACAGCTAAACTGAGCGGGCTAAATGAGTAACATAAACAAAATATTGACCATGCAATATTTTTTCATATCAAACAACATTAGCAAAACATTCTAGCATCATATCCATCTGCCTTAACTTCAACCTCCTTGCAACTCGCCAATCCCGCGAAGGGCAAAAACCTCCTCAAACCTCTGCTAAACAAGATGGCTAATAGGTCCACATTTCACACCGTCATCGCTCCACTCACGGCTTTACAACCGAAGACGAAACGTGCGTCGTGCGTGCGAAACACCAATTAAAGGTGCGTAATTAAAATAGGTTATATTTACGACCGTTGAGACAACATGGCGCCGAGGTAAGCAGCGAAGGATAATTTACGATCGTCCTTGATATCAACCCTAAACTTCCGCCGTTTTAGGGTTCAAATGTTTGACCGAGTTATGTAATTTATGTGTACGTTACATGTCTAATAAAACCCCTTCGCACATTGTGGATATGCTGATGTGTTGGTTGAAATGTTGTGAAGCCATTATGTATAAGCGTAAACTTATGCTAATTTAAATGCTTTTTGGGCAGCATCATAGTTGAACAGCTTTTCATGTTTTGTTGCTTACGTAAATTTGGCAATGAATATAAATCGTTCGTTTTTGTTCCAATAACTAAAATTTTCAAAAAAACTTTCAACTGTTTTCAAAAATGTTCATGACAGTATAACGACTTCGGTTTTCCTTTCTGAACCACCAACACGAATTCTTATTATTTATTAATCCATTAATGATTTGTAGCATCAAAAACACGAAACAGGTGGACAATATGAACCGTTAAGTAAACGACTTTGGAAGTTCAGAATCGGCCTATCAGACACGATAAACAGTCATTGAGACAGTATCGATTTGCCATCAGAAACTCGACCCGTTAATTTTTAACGACTGCTTCCCAACTCCCTTATTCATTTAGATTATATCTACATTATTTATCGATAAACATTTGTCATTGAATGCACCGAATCGATATTCGCCGTACGACGAATCGATTTGATTTTATTCTGAAATGTTTTCGTTCGTTTCACTTGGAGCCAGTTAATTGAGTCTTTTGATTACAAGTGAATTAACTAAGTCACTTTATTATTATTCAAGAGCATGCGCGGTGACTTCCGAGTCGCCAAATTACTTAAGTTTTAATTTGATGGACGGATTTTGGGAAGAAAGTTGAGGCAGAGTATACTTTTACTGCGGTAATATTATTTCACCAGCTCACCTGTAAGAGGTACTCACGAAATATCAATATGATTGAGACTATTCTCCTTCCATTCATATGTTTCACTATCTTATAGGATAAGTTGTCATACAAAGTCTACTACTGTTTACTGTGGTGTAATATTTTTTTACAAATAATGCTGTTTGTTTACGCAATCAATTCCAGTTCAACGAAAATTTAAAGTAACAACAAAACATAAAGTATAAGACTTGTATTTCTTAATTGTCACAAAATACCATATACCATTTTAATGGTATTTGCGTGTAAGGGTTGCCATTATATTCCTTTGACAACATTACGTAAGTCGCGTACGGTAGGCGAGCTCAGATCTAACCCTGCGCCCGCTGCGCTCCTCAATAAATAACACCAAAGGGTTCTACACGCGTCTAATGCTGTTTGCTCACGCGACAACTTGACACAACTTCTGCAGTAGATGATCTACAGTTAAAGTATTTCTTTGTTCCCTCATAAAGTCATATTTCATTTATTTTTCTTTATTTGGAAAAGTTTTCCGTAAAGTCGAATTTTGATTTCTACATTTTGGGTTGTTTACGTTGACATAACTTGTGTCTAAACCTACTTATAGACGCATGCATTTTTTTTCGGTTGTCAAATATTCATTACCACAATGTCATCGAAAGTGTCCTGAAGAAACATATCTCGTGATCATGAGTCTGATGCTCGGATCTGATTATACTTTGCCTGCAACTATTTAAATCTTTACGTTAATCATAGCTACACTTTTTAAGAGTTCGACTCGCGATCCCGCCACTGCTTCAGCTTTTAATTAAGGGTTGTGTCCGAAGCTAGTCGGGCTATGGCGATAAATACGCGTGAGTAAACGGTTATTGAGTAAATACTTAAAAACCCGCCTCACGAAAATTATTAGAATAGTGAATATTAAAATTTATAATATACCATTTCTTGACATCTAATACATATTGACTTGATATATTATATACGGTCGCAACAATAATTTATCTAAGTCAGAAACGACATCAGGTAATCTTCCTTATTCAGTTTCCCTATTGTGTTTGTACGACTTCAAATAATTTGATAAGTACCGTACTGTTGCATACTGATAACGCTCGTTCGAGTTATTATTGGCAAAACCGCAAACTAATGTAATCAATTAAACCAATTTTAATTAGTAAACAAATACACGTAACCTGTTTTGACAATTTGTATGCAATGTGTACGTGATCCGACACAATTGCGGTAACTAGCCGACGTATTTAATTGTTACTACGTGGATAATATTATTTCAGTAAGCATTTTTTTTTTAATTTTTCATGTCATCTGTCTATTACTGCATTTTAAAGTGAATTGAGTGTTATGGTTGCATGTCCTTTTGCTTATTATTTATAAACAATTTCGTAGTAAACGAATTATAGGGGTTCCAAAAAAACTGTCAGTTTAAACATAATAAGCGTATTATTTCAAAAACTAATCATAGGCAATGATACTCATACCGTATTGTGACATCCAATCTTGATTTTAGTTTAAATCCAAAATCAGATACCCGAATAAAAAGCATTTAACGTTTTACATAAAGAAGGCATCGTTACCATTCTCAATTGAAACGATTGCCAAGGAAAACAACAATGGCCGATGTATTTCCAGAGGATCGGGTCTGGGCTTAAATCGCTTTGGTACGCTTGTCAGGTGCAATAGCAATTTTGCCGAGCGGAGGCACAGCCTACCAAAAGGTGGGGACCAGACAGGCCTGTTTGAGAAACGGTTAGCTACAACCTTTACTTTTATTGCTTTTCTTCTGAAACGACCATTTCTATTTTGGGTTAATGTGTGTTTTACATTTATTAGACATTTTTATCGATTAAGTGCCAACTATGGGTTGTAGGTGCAAAAAAATCTCTTTCAAGATTTTTTGCACAAGAAAAGCTATTACTAAATAATATGCAAAGTTTTTGCGGTATTTCAGTTTTATAGCTTACTCTGGAACCGTCAAATAATGTTACTCGAAAATCTTGTACTGAAAGCTTATACAAAATTCTGATGGTTCTTGGTCGTGCCGACACGAACGAGGTGACAATATTCAATATTGAGTTTAGAGCATCGATTTATATGACGGCAAAATGTTTGCTCTCCTAAAACATATTGTAGACGAAATACTGATCATAATATGTGCTTTATCGAGTACCTCATAAATGTTATCTCGTTTTGCGTAATCGCTTCAGTGCATCGTTTTTGCCGAGTCCTGACGAGTTTATTGCAGTCGTTGCCGGCTGCATACAAAATTTATCCAATACTTGAATCTATCATAACGATCGAGCTGTCTATTGTGTGAGTATTGTTATAAAACTTCATTATTTGCATCTACATCGTGTGCCATGTACGCAGAAGTAATGTAAAACACATAAAAGTGACGTCATGAATTATACGCAGTCGTAAAAAACAGAGTCATTTCGTAACATGTCTGAATTTGATTACTTTACGTTTCTCCCTTTTTCGCTCTATTAGGAATGAAAACCTGATCGAATAAACAACATTTTCTGCTATTATCCTGTAACCTTTCTCATATAGGTATGTTGGAGTGAAAGTCACAGCTAAGTATGGAAGATTGCGCGGGGGAGCAATAAACTGCGCGGACAATTTGTTTAATCAAAAACAAATGTAGGAGTAGGCCTCCCCGCGGCCGCGACCCCCGCAGCCGCGCCGCCGCCGGCGCGTTCAGTAACGCGACACTCTTTTGTTTTTGTTTTGACATCTGCCACAATGAAGAAGATTTGTCATGTTAGATAATATTAGCATAAAAAAAAATCTTTGGATTTCTGGTTATTTCGGCGCCCTCTTTTTCGAGGGAGCTGAGCAGACTCTGTATCATAGAGGGACGAAGTTAAAAATATTTTTTTCCAATGCAAAGTATAATTTGTTTACATCAGTGTATGATTTATTACTGCAAGAAGCGTACCATAGAATATTTCTTCATTTGTAATTAATAAGTTTCCTCGATATTTTATACAGTGTTCGAAAATCTTTTACTGAACTTAATCTACTCAGAACCCATTACAAAGTTAGCGCACCTTGAATAACAGTTTGAACTACACTATAACTTACTCGAGTAACTTGCGTTTTAGCATTAGCCTTACAAACGTATGTACATGGCAACTTGTGAGAGCCGGCTTGGAGCCACGCTTTGTACCTGCACCTAATTAGTTCTACTAAATAAACTGCGCTCTTGACTACTGATATACTTTTGAAGAACTATATCGTATCGGGGTATAGATACAAGTATGTTTAATTATGAATGATTATAATATAATAATAATTATGACTTTAAATCATAGTGTTTTCTTTGTAAAATTAAATTTTAAATAGGGTTCGAATACGTCCATCTCGTATTCGATTCGATATTAATTTATGTAAAAACTTTATTATCTACATCAATTAACCATTTCTGAGTATTGCAGATTTATCCATTTTTTTTCAAAACAAAAATAAGCTCAGATTACACCATTGAAACAAATTTCTAAATATGTTTTATAATTATTAACAGGTACACTGTTGGACTAAACTAGTTATCTTCCTAACTATCACCAAGATAAGTCAGTAACGTACCTACTTTTAATAACAGACGGCTCTCGTAATTGCATGATCACCTGGAATGTTTACTAAAGAGAGCACAAAGTACAGACACCAACAAAACTCCCTAAAGTAAGTCAGATTTATAATTCTCTATAACTACAATATTTTGTTCATTAAATTTCCCATTCCCTCTCTTTTTTTAAATGCTTTGATCTCCTAGCCATAATACTAAATTACATTAGATTTCCTTGCTCTGAGACGTAAAGTTAAGGCTGATAATTCCGATAGTATTCTAGCACTGTTGTCGCTGTCTGTACGTTGATTGTACAAAAGGCAGCATGTGACAAGTTCCCGTAACTTGCACAAATATTGTCGCAGCAAACTCTTGGCATTCTTCTCACGCGCCGCGGTCACGTCCTCATCCAATAATTCTGTGACTCATCTCGCTACAGTTTTCGCCAAAGAATATCAAATAAGATAGGATTTCATATGTTTCTAAATGTATCGTATTATTTATAATAGGTACGTGTTGTGTTACACCCACTCCTTGAAAAGAAACAACCTTATAATATTAAAGTAAGGTTTGCTTGCGAAATATATTTTTTCTCATGTCTGTGTCAAGTATTGTTACGAAATTCATATCACAAATAACACATACTATATGTATGTATATTTATGCTTCTAATGTATCAATAACAATTAATTATATATCATAAATATCCCATTCCTTCCGGTTGAACGAGCAGGTGTCTCATTATGTACTAATTAATTAGTTACCTATACGGTGTATTCAACAGCAGGTTATTTAAACATTATAAATTCCTCCTGGATCGGTTACACGGTGAGTCACAAGCGTGGCCAGTCATCTATCATAATACGATTAAGTCCTAGTGACTTGCCACTTTACCTCTATACATTAAAGAGCCTCTACAACTTCGCCCTTTTCCTTAAACAAAGTCAGCTTTATGACACAAATATATCACCAATATATCTATCAAAGAAATCCAATATCATAAAACAGAAAACTGCAAGCCTTAAAATATCCCTTCCGCCCATTTAAGCCGTAAAAAGAAATGGAAAAGTTTTTCAGGGAAAAAAATGACGTACATAAATATCGCCAACGGACGATGTTCCAACATTACGGTTGAATTTTTGGAAAGTTTAAAATGTATACCAGATCCATGCGGTAAGTAATCCAAAGATCACGTGTTACACGACACACACAACACAATTTTTCTGAAGCTTTATCACTTGGTTATGAGACACGTGTATTAAGTTGTTGACACACTCATCGCTATGTATACACAAGTTCGGTTCGTCGGGTCGGCAGCCGGCGCGGCGGCGTGGGGCGCGACGCGTCTTGTTGCGGGAGCGCGCGCGGCGCACTGCCGCCCTTCGCCGGGAAAACAAGTTTCCATGCAGCCTCACCCCCCCCCCCTGCCCCCACAACACCCACAGGATGCGCACTTGCACTGCCTCTCTTATCTTCCCGGCGAAAATATGTTTTGTTATATCAAGGTTACTCTCGCCTCTGTTTATGGAAATTGCATCAGTCGAGTTATAGCCGGCGATATGAAACAAAATAAAAGAGAAAGTTCTTTTTCACTTTGATGAACCGCACGGTTGATGGTCGTCATTTTTATGCAGCTCGAAGAATACGTAAATATAAGTAACGGTCTCTAAATATAAATAGGATGTAATAAGTACCAAAGTAATTCACTTTTTGTTTAGCTTCGCGCTTCGTTAAAATGATAATAGGTGTGTGAAGCAGGTGAATGACCGAATAGGAGTCAATTATCACGTAACTAGTAAGTATGAAGATGATTACGGATTTAAAAATATTCATATGATTTACTTAACTACCTCTACTTTTGTATGTGTACCTTGCACGAACTGGTAATTTTCTAATAACTAATTCTTAATTTTCAACTCAGTGTTGTAACTGCAAATAACCCGAGGAATAATATTATTTTTTCAATTTTATAAAAAATAATATCTTTATAATCAACTAGCTGTTGCCCGCGACTTCGTCTGCTGATATATTATGAATTTCTCTTCGCTCCTATTAGTCGTAGCGTGATGGTATATAGCCTAAAACCTTCCTCGATTAATGGTCTATACAACATAAAAATATTTTTTCAATTTGAACCAGTAGTTCCTGAGATTAGCGAGTTCAAACAAACAAACTCTTCAGTTTTATATATTAGTATAGATTTACAGATGAGCTACGTTCTATTTCAAAAATTTAGGCAAAAAAACTCCAATCGTATATTATTAGTTTCAACTACAAAAGGTACATGAAAAGGAAGTTGTTTCAAGATTTTACCTTAACATAAATTACGATGACAATTAGTTGCCACTGTACTCCTTATCACCCCTTACTACCGTCCCAAAATTTGCACCTTTAATGTCCCATCAACATTAAATTCTGAATACTCCCATAAATTACCTGTTTACGTATCAGCAGTTATTTATGTGCAGGGACACCGCGATAAGTGTTCGTCGAAGATTCCTGCAAAGGGCTGCTACGATGCTACGGCGTAGCTTGTCGCCGTAGGTTGTGCTGACAACCCTGTCGTGAGGTAGCCTGACATAATAAGCAGGACTATTACTTTCTTGGATTTACAAATTATGCATAATAGACTTGACAATAACGCAAAGAAGTTAGACGGGGTTAAGTAATGAAATCTTAAAATAATGTTTGTGATGTTATCTGGTATAATTTTAGTATTAAATTGCCAAAACGAAAAAAAGGCTAATCTATTTAATAAAAGGAATAGATCGAATGGCGTTTAAATTCTGTTTAATTTTCCTACTTACTCAAAGTAGGTTCGTGTTATCCTTTTGATGAGATTTTCAAATCAGACAAATTAGCTAAGCTTACAGGAGCTTACATTCCTTCAAAAAAATACGACTTATTTTTTCTTTAAAAACTTTCAACCTTCAACCAACCACTTTTACTGAGACGTGTCAATGTCATCCAATTGAAAGGGACAACCAATTTAATAACATCTAAAAACAAACGAAACAAACAGCCGTTGATAAACGCTAGACGTAATCTTATAACAGTCGGAGAATACAAAACAAACGAGTAGCGGGGCTATAAAATAAACTATCTCTGAGCCCCGGGTCCGGTCACGTACCCGTCCGGTCCTGGCCTCCAATAACTCCGACTGACATCTTAAAGTAAGGGAATGGCTTTTTGATCTTGTTCTAAACTTCTAAGGCTGCGAGATCACGGCACAAAGGGATGTTCTGACAATAATACGTAGAGGAAATAAATTTTGCATCGGTAGCCAGTTTTAGGATATAAAAGAGTCGTAAGAATACTAAAAGTTAATAGATTTTTGTGTTTTGTTGGGGGCTGATTTGGGCTTCATTTGAAGCCCGAGTGGATTAATTGCTTTAACTTGATTCGTGCAGTGATTATATCCTAATCTGCTAGGGCTTGTTCTTGTTGTTGAATTAAACACAATCCGCATGATTTGAAGACACGTAGACCTTTAATAGCTTGTGTCCACAGATCACCGAGGCAGTCTGTCATAAATCGAAGATTATATATTTTCAGAATCGGTAATTAGTTGAAATAAATTAAATATTTTAAATTTTTTGTAGGTAACTGTTTTTTTTACACATTTTTTTATATTGGTATTTAAACAAACAGTAAATTAATTTATTGTTCTATTAGTACAATACCAACGAAAAAAAATATGAGTTGAATGATTATAACAAAAGCTGTACAATTATCCTTTTCAAAACCATTTAACTTCACCTTAAAAAAACTTGCACAGTGACATCGTCGGCGACACTTCAAAAAAGAGCCCTCCCCTTAATTGAAGTAGTCGCCGCAACGCTCATCCATTTTTACGCATCGGCGCTTGTATAAATTACAAGAACAGTGCATTCGCCCCAAACAAGCCAGGACAAACCTACCCTCAGTGACTTGCACTTTAAATGCACATTTTAATGGGTTTGTTCTCAAAAGGCCTCTACTTTAATTGCACTGAACTATTTCGAACGTGTAAAAGAAGCGCACGTGGCTTTAATTAGTAATGCTTTAGTTTTCTAGTGGATTGTTTGCTTTCTATCTTAGTTGAACTAATTAAGAAATAATTACTGGTACTGGCCGAATTGGTGGCTACTTTCTCATCACACAATTAAAAATTAAACTATTATGTCAACAGTCTGTGTCACTGTGGAGGTTTTATTTTTATCCCAGTACCACTAAAGAGGTTTCATAATATTGTTTTGAAAATAGAATTTATGTTTAAAAATAATCATTATGTGGCCAGTTACTTTCTCATTTCACAATGGAAAATGAAACAATGATGTCAATCGGTTGTGTCACCAAAGAGGTTTTATTATTTGTTTTTATAAAAACCACATAATTAAAAGGTTTCGTAATATTGTTTCGACAATGAAATGTGTATGTTTGTTCCATTTATTAATTAACCGGTGTTGATACTCTTGATCAAATATGTCTAGCTGTTGAGACGGCACCATGAAACGTGTGCATTGTGGGCAAACCGTTACATATGATCGGCACAATATCGGCGCGTGTAAGTTCTAATGTAAGCACTTTCGATAGGGGCCGGCCCCCGACTTGAGATACAATACGCTGTGTTGCGGTTATTCTGTTACCAAAATTGGAATAAAGATTTAACAGACGTATTTTTCATGTAGGTAATTCATTTTTGTGATACCAAGAGTGAAGTAAACAGTTGTGTAGAGTTTTTATACATTAATGGTTGTATAAGATACAATCATTAATGTATAAAAACTCGTATGTATAGAAATTTTAAGAATTTCCTTTTTTCTAAATCTTATTTTGTGTTCTGAAAACAGATTTGAAATGGAATTTAACTCCAAAAAAAAAGTAGTTCTGTAAAGAAATGAAGTTTAAAATTAATTGAATGCTTTATTAACGGTCCCTTTTTTTGGCCGTTTATAAATAACCTTTTATTTTTCACATAAAACATAGAAATAGTTGCAGAATGTCGTTGTCGTCCGTGGCCGGGCGATCATAAATTGCTTGGGTTTGATTAAGGCGGCGCGACGCGGGCTCGGGCGCGATCTTGCAGTTTGAGCCCCTGCACTATGCACACCGGTGCATCGCGATACAGGATGATCGAATCTTCACATAAGAACTAAATAGTGAAAATTGTTGTGACTGTTTTTGTGGGCAATTTTTTTTTAATGAAACCATTTTGTATTACAGCGATTTTTTATAATTATTGTCAATAACTCGTTGTCATTTTTTTAATTTTAGGTATAGAAAAATATTATTGTATTTTCATATTCACATTTTATGTGACTATTTTTAACTTAGTAGTTCTATTTCTTTTAATTGTGCACTTATTAATTCTGCTTTGAAAGCTACTCACATTACTTGAAAGTTA
The DNA here is from genome assembly GCF_003590095.1 of Trichoplusia ni. Taxonomy (NCBI): domain Eukaryota; kingdom Metazoa; phylum Arthropoda; class Insecta; order Lepidoptera; family Noctuidae; genus Trichoplusia; species Trichoplusia ni. The sequence goes on from NC_039481.1 coordinate 3,928,664, forward strand.
CAAAAGTTTTTCTAGAAGAATCATATTTATACAACGTAGGTAAATTCGTAACTTTAAAAAGGCCGTACTGTTTACAACTAATACAATTAATAATTATAACAACTAAATAACTTTACCCATTACAAACTGAAAAAACAAATTATCAAAATGTAATTGGTTTCAGAACCCGCTGTAGATAAATTTCGCCACATTGCCATCTACTTTCGGGATTACCGTTGTAAGAAGGGGATCGTTTATTTCCTTTCTAGTCGATAGATTCTAAAACTTTTGTTCCGTGGCTTTGGGTTCAAAAGTTCCAGAGAAATATATAATCCGACTGTTTATATTGTAAATTTGTAAAGCCAATTAGGCAAGTGCCTGAATATTTTGTAGGTCCTATTTGTCGTTTATTACGTGTTATCTATTTTTAAAGTAAGTATAAAACCTATTTCGGTGTTACTCTTTCGTTATCTCTTAATGTTTTTAAGAACAAAAATGAAATGACCATCACAGAGGTTTAACGCCAACATCTTATATATTGTTTTATCTTTTCTTTTTATAACTAATATGTAATCTTATCATGCAAACAATAAGGCATATTTTACGTTATCGCCCACAGCATATTAAATGTAGAGTAAAATAAAATTGATTCGCCTTAAATAAAGTAGGTGCTGAAAAAAAATTGATAACAATTCCGTGACACACTGTAGTTTTTAAAATAATAAAATCTTTTATTGGCGATACGTCTGTGTTTTGATATTAATATGCTAGACAAACTTTTACAGCATGTTTTAATATTAAAATTATTTTACGACTTGTACGTGAAAATTCACCTGACGGTGTTATTTTATAATGTTTTAATTATACTTATTAACAGAATATTTAATAAGACTTCTAAAAGGGTTATACAACTAGTAGTTAAATTCGATCTAAGTTCAAAGATTTCTTCATTTCTCACACAATAATTCACTTGCATGAAAAACTTTACACATATATTAAACTAACATTGGCATATATGTACTTGACGTTAATAGCAATGTCTATGTAATTTTATAAAACTGCATAAAACGAACTCAGATTTGATTTAAGTTTAAGTTGTCATAGATTGTGATAATAATCACAATCTTTGTCATAGCGAGTTCCTCCGTGTTTCGGAAGGCACGTTAAATTGTGGGTCCCGGCTGTTATTCCTACATCTATGACAGTCGTTACAGGCAGTCAGAAGCTTGAAAAAGTCTGACAGCCAGTCTAACCAAGGGGTGTCGTGTTGCCCAGGTAACTGGGTTGAGGAGGTCAGATAGGCAGTCGCTCCTTGTAAAACACAGGTACTCAGCTGAAACCGGTTGGACTGGTAGCCGACCCCAACATAGTTGGGAAAAGGCTGGGCCGATGAGATTGTGATTATTATTTAGTTGCCAAATAGCAGATTATTACGTTTGAACAATTTATTTGCAACATTCACTTAGAGTGATGTTATAATTGAGTTTTAAAGTTAGTCAATTAAGTATGTAAGTATTCGTAATCACGCTTACACGGTAACTAAATCAATAAAACCTATTTAAAACTTTGAACACCGGTGTCTCTTCGTGTGAATAATCGCACGGAGCAATGTTGGGATTTGATGAAAGAATCCGGGAAGTCCCAGGGGTCGAGATGACGTCATTGATAGCCCCTGCGCCTTTCAAGATTGGGTGTTAGTCGCCGCGATCGCGGGAGGCCGTTATAAAGAAACTCTTTGGAAAATGTGTGTTAATATCATCTCTAATATTTGAACGACTGGACTATTTGGAAATATAACAGCAATTTTTGAGAATTTGATACCAAAAAGTTATATTACAAAAACTCATATATCAGATTCAGAATCATTACCAGATAATCTATCAGCAGCTTTAAAAGGATTTAATCTATTGTAAACCTACATATTACCTGTATACAATTCTGCTCTAACAATACATGTTAGCAAGCTTTATAGTTATTTAATAACTAGCTGTTTCCCGCGACTTCGTCCCCGTGGGTAGAAGATGTAAGGTATGATTTATACCTACCCTGTTTTTTTCACATTTTCCATTGTATCTTCGCTCCTATTAGTCGGAGCGTGATGATTTATAGCCTAAAGCCTTCCTCGATGAATGGTCTATTCAACACAAAAATAATTTTTCAATTTAGACCAGTAGTTCCTGAGATTAGCGCGTTCAAACAAACAAACAAACTCTTCAGCTTTATATATTAGTATAGATAGATGATAATGGGTTACTTACCCATTATAATGATGAACAAATTGTAAAAATGAATCAAATTAATTTATTTTATTACCCAATCATGAATGTCACTTATAATACTGGTCGTATGAATAGCCATATAACAGAAATATAAAAACAAGAATAAAAATGTAACAAATTATTCTCGCATGAAACAACGGACCTCATTGTATAATTTTTCCATTTAGATACACAATTTCATCCCTTATTTCGTAGGAACAGCGCTATGAGTAATGAAACGTTTGCTCGCAACTGTGAATGGTGCGTAGCGTAGTTAGTTCATTTCCGACGTCCTACAAACCCCTTTCCTGTGTCCATATTTGCACCGGAGATTGCTACAGATAGTGACACATCTCACACCCTTTTACATCCTAGTTTTACGTGCTATTATTCCAATGAATGTATTTGATTTTTTTGTTCGAGAATAACAGCACAATACATGAATAGAATTCAATCAACAGTTCTTTCATTGCTTCAGAAAAGAAACGAATGCTTTTGTTTGGGAACACGTTGTTATCATAAAAAAGGAGGTCACCAACAAGATTTATTTTAATTTCGTGTTAAAATAGCAATAAAACGTGATCATAATCGTAAGGTCACGAGACATCTTACATTTGATCGCCATACAACTCATACAAGTTTCATTTTGCAGTCAGAAAAACAAGTGACGGTGGCAGCAGGCCATGGCACTGCCGTGATTTAGGGCGGCGAGACGCACTGCGAGAGGAGGGGGGTAGCGGGCACAGGGGGGAGATTAACCACCGCCTGTTAATTGCGACAAATGGTCATTGAACAACAAATAATGGTGCCGGCCATACTGGTGTTTTATCGTAAGAGCGACCAATCAGTGCTTGATGGCAGCTGTCGTTAATTCCGTGATGTGATAATTGACCGCGTTAGTTGTTGACTTAATTGAGAGAACCGTGGTATGCCACTTTAAACTATTTATATGGCTGGAGATAAGAATTTAATTTATACAACATTTATTGTAAAGACGGTGACTGTCTCATAAAGTAGACCCCCGAAAAATAAAATACTTAAACACAAAGTTTGAAAATAATATTTACTAATATATTCATATGAAGTCGAGATAGGAAGCCAAAATTTATTAAATCCCTATTAACCCTCACATAATTCAAAGTCTGTAACAAAAAGTACTTAACACGGTCGTAAAAATTACGCCATCTAGTATCGAGTAGCTGCAATAAAAATAGTGGGGCAGTAAAATCACGTCGTAATAAATTGCTCGCGTTCCAACCAGAGGGCGCAGCCATTTAATCGTCTCCATTTTATCCTCAATTTTGTAATCCGGCAAATCAGTATAGATAGGTGTTCCTCTCTGTTTGTATAATATCTTGTTCGGTAAAAGAAAAAGGGAACTTTAATATAATTGCTATTTTACTAAACGTAAAAAAGAGCAATGTACCCCGTGCTTCGTCTAGCCTTTGCAACACAAATTGATTAGTTTACTTAGTTACACCTAATCCAGGAGTAGTTTTGACTTGGAATATACGACCCCATTAGCACGTACGGCTATCATAAGATACGACCGCTGAACACTGAACACAAGACAGGCCACTGTGAAAGGATTATATCTGAAACACGCAAGACGTGCTGGTGCACCTGGGAGCTTATTCCGCCATTATAGTCAGTGGCGCTCAACATTTTTTATCACCTTCATTTATTCCGACTTTAACATGCACTAGGTTTAGATGTGTAACTGAAAATGATATAGGGTAAATTTAATTATTATGGAAAATAATAATCGTATTCTTTTTGTACTTGTATTGATACTGCTGGATACAGAACAAGGGCTCTTCAATTTTCCAAGTCTGTTAAATGCTATATTATAAGAAGAAATTCTGAAAAAAATACCTTCAACGTTAGGCATACTTGTAAGTTCTTGGCTGTTACTACGTAAAGCGGGTAGAGTCCGCAGTCCCTAAAAGTCTTTGTTCAATGCCGACTACAGTTGCCATCTCTATTACTAAGGCTTCGAAAAGCTCTCAGGGATCGTAAACCTTCTGTCCGCAGTTTAATCTTTCGGAAAATTTGAATCCAGATAAAGGCTCGTCGTGAGACGAAAAAGCCTTTTAATTAACTCCGGGCATAAATTTTCATTGTAATTTAGACGTTGAAGTTAAAATTCTACGTTCAGAGTTAAAATTTTGATTCTAATTGGTATTTTAAAATTTTAAGTATTTTTTTTACAAGCTATAACCGGTTTACGACTGACGGTTTAATGTTTGATAACATCTTTTGTTTTCAGAAAGTGTGATAACGTTTTAGTAGAAGTACTTGATAGCTTGGCTCAAAAAAACTTGTGAAATTACATTGTTTTTCTGAATATTATGTGGACAGTGTGTATCTTTGAACAGTTCATGCGAATTTTCCCAACTAAAGAAATAGTTCCGCAAGACCTTTGTATCCGAAACAGTTAACAAAAGTAGGTAAAAATAAATTGTTTACGGGCGATCGTTTTCCTCTATCGCCACCTACGTATACAGATGGAGTGAGAGAAAATAGGGCGAGTACGCTCCCGGGGCCCGTAAACCTGGCCCGGTTTATCTTTCGGAAAATTTGTATCCGGATTAAGGTCCACTTCGGACCCCCCATCTATGGAAACGCATTAATTCAAGTGCCTCTGAAATTCACGAAGCTTACTGACACTTGATACAAGCAGATAAGAAGAACGAAAAATCTAATTAATTTCGATATTCCGAAATTCTAAACATCTTAAATAAACGGTGGATAAAGAATCTCCAAAAATAAAAAATGCCTCAAGGGTCTCGTGTCAAAGTTTGTTTATGCGACACGGTCTAAAAACTCCCGACAAAGGTGCCGTATGCGGGCCCACAAAAGCGGAAAATTCGATTTTCTGGCCCGCGCCTCTTAATGCGGCGTGGACCACGCAGGGCCACGCATTAGGCCAACCCTTGCCGCGGCGGAAACTCTGCGTTAATCAAATTCACTAAACCAATCTCCGATACAGATAGCGAAATCACAATATATTGCCTCGGACCCTGATAAAACAATCGGCTGAGGAAAATACTGCCCTCAATATTGACCGTCTGCTTCGCATGGTCAACCGCAAAAAGGTTAGGAAAACTGCTATATTTTTTCAGTATATTACTGTTTATACGAAGGGTTTGGCTTGATCAATGTTTACAACATAGCTATTGAACATCCTTTGTTTAGAACTTTTTAGGTCTACAGATTTTACGCACAGCAGGTCGACGACCTTTGATATCGTGCTCGGAAGGAAAGGAAGGAAGGAAACTTGACATAGAGTTTAATAGTTGTGTGCTACTAAATCATTTACCTATACAAAACGCATTAGCATTACTTATATTGAAAAGTAACAACAGTTTCCAGTTCCATTTCTCTGCAAAACTTTATCAGCCGTTATTCCTTGATATTCCGAACAACATACAGGAAACAGAGTAGGAAACAATAAAGGCAATATGGGTGCACAGCGAAACTACTTTCTCACAATAACGTCGGAGTAATCGCAGTTCGATATAGGCGAGGAGTCGGCGGCAGATGGCGGGCAATGTGGGTCGCCTCCTGATAAATGTTCGCAAGCCGCGAGTCGGGGGAATAGCTGAGAGCTGGAGCTTCCACGCCGCGCCTGCCCCCGCCCCGCGCCGCGATAACGCTCGCGAATTAAAACGACGCGCTAAAGACGCCAAAGTCTGTTAAGCTATAGCTATATAATATAAGTACCGCTTTGTCGAGCACTGGGTGTCTGGGTCAGTACAATCTTCCAACTTTTCGTTGTATTAGTTTGTTTTAATTTCAGTATTTTTTTTCATGAAGAAAATTTCTTTGTTTTTCACACAAAGAACATTCAAGACAAACACAAAATTAAGGCATTAGGTACACTATTTCATGCTTAAAACTGCAATTGTTAAAGCTACATTAACAGTTAATTTCCAGCGAAAGATTACTGATAAAATGGGCAACTACGCCCTCGCAAAATCTGTGACTCCAAACAAAGATCAAGTGGCTTTTCTCACGTAAGAGTGTTCCACACATTGAGTTGAAAGGGCACTAATAGTCAGTTAAGTGTTGATTGTCCGTATTGACCCGCACGACGCACCGAGCAACGTCGGGCGGCGCGGGTAAGCGCTCAGCCTTGTACCGCAATAATAAAGGTAAGTGCGCCCGTGTTGCTTAATGTGTCGTTATGACCCGGCCTGAAAAACTTCTTCTGAACCCTGAAACACCCATCAACAAACAAAATACGACACTATCTTCACACCGATAAGAACCATATTACCAATACTTGAGTTAGACGTTTTACGGGCTACTTTAGAGGGCTTGCAGTTTTAGCACTTTATATTTGGCAACTCAAAATAAGCTTTATTAAGGGGGAAGTGGGTTAGAATTTGTATGAGTGTTGAGTTTCGATCGCAGCGAAAGTCCATTGTACGTCGCACGTTAGTCTGCTGAAAACTACGCAGCGTCGGTGAAAGTGCTGCAAACGCGAAATGTTAACAGCTATGAATTTAAAAGGCTGAATTATATTATTGTTTTCATTATTGCGCGAAGCCAAAGCAGTGTTGGAGCACGCGAAATGGTAGTAATATAGTTTGTGTAGCTTTTTATTTCTGAGTATACACATAATTGTAAGAAGCACGTATTTTTCTTTCTTTTAAATTTGATTTTAGACCACTAAATTAATCATCCAATCCATAATTACGTTTTACGCATTACGTATTCCGAGAAAGTTAATTCAAACATAAAATAAAAGTAATAATACTCTATCTCTTCGTACTTTGCTACACAATATCCAATATTAGTACACTTATGTAAGAAGCCTACATATAAGGCATACCTATAAGGTATATAAATAATACTATATCATTATATACATGTATAATAGGTAGGTACATACCTGTATAGTCTCATCGTAGGAGTAGTTGCGGCTCGAGGCCGCAGTGCTCATCTCACCGGCGCGAGGGCGGCTGCGGCGACATCTGTACCAAATATAATACAATATAGGTATAAACAATATAATGTCGCATGTATGATATTCAGTGGACTTTACGTAGGCAGACATAGTAGATGTCTAGGATATAATATCCAGAGGAGATATGTAAGAGGCAAAGACGAAGTAAGTAGTAGTTGTTAACAAATATTGAATGGAAAGTGTTGCTTTTAATTTTAGAAACAAATGTTCATCTATGACACATCTTCTTTTCTAAAAAAACGTTAAAAAAAGGTTTTTTTATTTTTTTGAATGCCATAACAAATGTAGAAAAGAAATACAGTATCCTAATCGTATTAATCTACTTGGGTTTAGGAATTATTTCACCATCACTAAACTTTTGTTCCAAAAATGCGTTTACAGTAGCTTTTCAGCCAGAAAATTTTGTAAGCTCATTGGCACGGTGTTTGAGCGCTTGGTTACATGCCCCAATACGTTTGAACTTCGTCCGGGGCCAAACATTCTGTCCAGGAGTGTAAAACTCTACAAAAAAAATGGAATTACCAAAGCCAAGAAAAGTTTCACAACATATTCTAGTTTAAGAACGAATCTAATCCTACAACCCTCGTCTCAATGTCACTACTGATCTACTTCCAGGAATCTAATTAGCAGCTAAAGAACGCTGAACTCAATTTGTTAGGGATGAATTATTAATAACCGATATGACGCTTTATATTAAATTTATTAGGATGCAAAACCGCACACGCAAACTCTTAAAGAAGTGAGTGCAAATTATTTAATAGAAGCACGCCAGCTGTTAGCCTGAAGTTGGTGAAACTTGTCCGGGCAGGGCTCATGAATAATTAAAAGCGGGATAGGGGGCGATAACTCAAGAACGCCCGGACGCGCGCCATCCTCACAAAATAACACTTCTGCTGAGGAAACGCCGCTTTTTATGACTTAATTAGTTACATCTCGGCCCAGGAGACACGAGGCGTGCCGTGTGTACGCGTTGAAGCCGAAATTAACTTAACAAGGGTAACTCATAAAAATGCCGCGTCATTCCAACTTGGTGAACCTACTCGTGTTGGAGGACGTGTGATTATGACGGAGTCATGCAGTAAGCCGCTTTTGTTCTTAAAGTGGGTCGCACCAATTTACTTTTTTACTTTTATGCTACTGTGTTACTGTCACTGTACACCTCGAATGTGAGGTACAAGAATTTTGTTACACTGGCTGACCCATGCGCACCACAATTTTTCAGGTTGATATGTAACCTATATCATTCAAAATGTAACGTGGCGTTCTATGGACAAAATAAATTTCGAAAAATGATTTAGTAGGTAATTCCTGAGATTACTCCCTACAAGATAACAAACTTTACTGCTTTATTAAACATCTACAGTAATCTACACTAAAATCATCCACATAAAAACAATGAGCTCATTTAAGCTTCCGTACAATTATACCGCAAAACGTAAACTGTCTATAAGGCAAAACTTTTATCCGTCTCAAATCTATCGAATAGGGAAGTCCCCCGGCCACTGTGGGACTCAGCCACTTTAGTCAGCCAACTAATGGCCGGTAGAGACCACTATCTCGCTTCGCAGACACATATTTATAAAGTCCTGATTATCTAAAGAGCATATGCAATGTACACCACAGAGTGCTTTTACGAATCCCGCTAACGAATTTTCCTCTCAGAGTCTCGGAATGTTTAATTTTAATATTTGAGAGCAACGGAATTTGTGGTTTTCGGCTTAGCTGGACAATTTAAGTTTACAATGTGGAGAATTTTAACGTTTTGTATGCTAAATTATGTTTTAAATTCTTTGTTATTTACGAATAATTTTGTGAGATAGATAAATGTTACATAAACATAATAAGTAGGTGTATAACCTGTAATGCTAAAATGATGCGCTGAATATCACCTCAGTCGTCCACTACTAATCCGGTAGGTATAGCATTATGCTGATATTGACATTCTACTGTACGTACAGATCCAAATTTTGTATTAATAGAATAAAACGAAAAAATATAAGAACATTTGCTGGACATTGAAAAAAAATGTATTTTAACATGTCCCTTTGTGACTCATAAAAAAGTAGAGTCAGAATCTAAGATTTCACAATCCTGAACCATTTCCAAGACTAATGATGCTTTAGTATTCTGCGGAACTACCTCAAAATTCTAAACCAAATCTCGTCCTCATTTCATATTCTCTGCGATCGCGATGTTTCGATAAATTCCAAGATAAGATCCTTTCAAAATCCCTAGCCATAATCTAGCAAATTTGTAAGTTCTACTCAATCTAGACTTATAAATTTGATATCTATCTGAAAGTTAGACTTTCTTCGAATTGCGAACTTAGATAATGCGATCATTTATTATTCGCGACCTTTTACCGGTTTCGGATTTGTTATCTTAAAGAGTTAGATAATAATTTGGTTTGTCTAGGAAAAAATCTAGTTTAGTGTAATTCGTTAAATATCTTTTTATTAAATACGCGTTCTTATTTGAGAGAGCAAAAAGTTTCCCTTTTAAAATTCTATTACAATTAGAGTATGGTAATTTATATTCATAATCGTATGGTCAATTCAGTATTATTTTTCTCTATGTGGAAAAGGGTATTCACTAGCTATAGGATATTCATGAACTGGTACTACTTTTTTTTCATTAAATCTGCACTTAACAAGATTTTTCCCTACCTTCTTACTAACGCACAACTTTACTCTAACCAGAATTTCTCATCATATATTTCAGTTCTAAACTTAAGAAGCCATATACTCGTAAGACAACGTCTGTGCCAGCATCCCGGTGGTAATATGAAAAAACCGTGTGCCGACATCGATCCAGCGTTTGACATTCGCGTCACGGCGTGCAGGACCACTGCGCCGTCGCCATGGCAACCGGCCCGCCCGATACCTATAGGTACACCTATACAGTATTTTGGGCAATTATGAAGGTGTTACTTTTAGATTTTTTTTTATTAAAATGAATAGTTGGTAGTGTTTGAGTATGGAATTGGAAAGTGAAACTAAAATGGAAAGATTAACTTGGATAGTTTTATGCTTAATCTATTATTATTAGGGCACTGACTATTAAAATAAATCTGAAATACAATTTTCATTGCTAAGGCTACATAGACAGAAGTCAGAACAATAAAGTTACTTTGCTAAAGCGATCCAAAAAGGAATTTAAAATACTCTTACAGTTAACAGACTGCCTAGCACGCCAGTCTGCCTCAATTAAACAATTAAGTAGTATTAAAAGTCCCCAAAACATGGCAGACGGCAGAACACCCGCAGACGGCACGGCACGCGCCGGATCGGGAATCCCAATGTCAAGTGTGAAGTTATAGCCGGCACGACTGCATGCCGGAGACCTGGAGGCCTACCATTGGCTCTTCAAGTTATATTAACGGCTGAATTTCACACGGAGGATTACCATTGCCATTCAATGAACAACGTGGAAATGTTAACAACCACACAGCCGGGAGTGGTGCGGAATGTTTTTAATTTTTGTCAGTACAAGCCGGCAGTGATGTAGACTCTTTTTTAAATTGTTCTTTTGTAATCTTTCATTTACTTTATTTTAAACTAGCTGTTGCCCGCGACTTCGTCCACGTGGTTAGAATTTTTCCCATTTTCCATTGTATCTTCGCTCCTATTAGTCGCAGCGTGATGTTATATAGCCTATAGCCTTCCTCGATAAAAGGTCTATTCAACACAAAAAGAATTTTTCAAATCGAACCAGTGGTTCCCGAGATTAGCGCGTTCAAACAAACAAACAAACAAACTCTTCAGCTTTATATATTAGTATAGATATAGATGTATTTCATATGATTAGATTGATCTGTAAATATTTCGTCATACTATTCAGGTAGTTATTTCATATTGATATTTTGGAATAGATACCCCATTCTACGTTGTTTAGATCTCTGCAACGCTTCCAGAACTGTATTACTCGTATCGTAATAGTATTAATCCCAGAATGTTGCATACCACAACGTACAATTATGTCAAGTACCTTCCCGTTTCCACAAGTCCTACAATCTCACTTTCAATGGTAGACACTCCGGAATACAGATAATGTAAACACGTAGTGTATGGGTAAAGGAGAGAATGCAGACCTATTAAATGTAGTTGGACTTTCTCTAGATTCGGGAAAGTCTTAAGACTTCATATAAGAACTAACGTACACTGTAAGTAAATAGCAGCCTTGCTTTTTGCTTAGAGATGCTACGATTTACGTATGTGTTATATTTAATTCTCTTAATATCTAAATCATTACCTAAGTAGGACTGATGACCAATTGGTATACCGGTAAAATATTTTAAAGGAAAGATGAAAATCAAAACAAGAAAAACCTTTTTCAACCAAGTTTAAAAGGGATGAGGTTCTCAATTCGTCAGAATTTTGTTGTTTCTTATGTTTGCTGCCTCAGAACTTCGGACTGGATGAACCGATTGCGTTGATTTTATTATTAAAGAATCATTATTACGATTAACGTGAAATAGCTGCTATTTGGTCTCATAGAAATATCAAAGAATTTGGGTCAGTAGTTATTATTTGATGCCGGTTGTATATTTTTGTTGTTAAAACAATAAACTTTTCACTAACACATATTATTCAATCTAAGCAAATGTTCGTATCGACAACTTGCGTCATCTAAAAAACAAACCTTTGAAATAAATAGCTTAAATCACAAAGAAATAAAGTCCATTATTGAACGTACCTCTGCTTACTGTATCCAACAAATAACTACCTATGTTTGTAGATCCCTTCCTGACATCACTTCAGTTATTAAGTCAGAAGTTCAGAAACTACGCAGGATGGAATGTGATGCGATAGTTTCGAATGCTCGGTGCCTTGTACTAAACATAAATATGTTGAGGAAACTTCTGTGGTACCAGTGCATGGAATAAGTTATTAATATTGTATTGTTTTGTATCTACATTCTCTTTGTAGATAGTGAAAGGGTTAGATAAAATTGAAATTGGTTAACTAAAGATTGAAAAGCCCAGAAGCAAAATTAATCGAAGTGCATCAACAAACCAAATCTGACGAAGAATACCATGGATGGATTTAGATAAACAAGCGCCGCCCTACATAAGCTTGCCTTTTTCACAGGGTCATTCGGATAATATTACCGTCTATGACATCAATAAAAAAGCCACGTCAGCTCATGATTAAGGACTCTGGCTAAGACCGAAACGAGTCGGGCAATCCCGATAAATACGCGTGAGTAAACCATTGCATCATTCAAACCTATATAACATCAACAACAACTACCTGACATAACTGATATTTGATGTTACAAAAAATACTCGTAAATTGCGCACACGCACCGCACCCCTACAAAATCAGCCCTGTCGAACGTTTTCTATAAATAGCGACAGGACGACGGCAGCCCATCTTCCTGCTTCACAATTAAACTTTAGACACTTGTTTACCTTACTAGCGGTTTTGAACCGTGCACGGTAGCTAACTACAGGTCAGTGAACTTAACTATAAACTGCACTCTGCAGGCGGAAAGACGGTAAAAGAAATGTTGACGCTTTTTATGTTCATACTAATTTCGAGAGCAGAAGGGGATTCGGTTGTTTGAATGGAAATTAAATTCTTAAGCTTTGGTTTGGCGAGGAACAATTATCTTACGGACTCACTTCGTCATCGGCATCGGTGTCATCTTTTCATTTCATTAAAGACCATAATACGGTAACATTTATTTGGCACTAAAGGACTTTACAGTTACACCATAAATATGTATTGTAGATCTATATTTACACCTTCTAGTAAGTAGCCGTAGTACATACCCAGTTCATAATAAAAGCGAGGTAAGTTGGATAATGTAAACTAAAGAAACTAGTTTTTGTTTAGATTACCAAAGTACTTATGCAAATTATTTCATTAAAGGCTGAATTATACTGATAAGCTACTGCCATATGCCCGAAAAAATTAAAAATTCTTAGCTTCCAAAAAAATATGTATCTAACATACTTAGAATTCTAACGTGCTACGTCCTTTTAGTAATTCTTATTACATTAGGTATAACGTTTAAAATTTCGGACCATTTGCGCCGGCATCAATACCAATTCTAAAATGCTAATTACAGCTTTACACAATACGGTAATAATCGTTAAAAACGAATTAGTAACACAAACTTTTCTAATTAGGCTTGGTCCTACCTACTTAGAGTACTATACAGGATTTGCCGCCAAAATTACCGGTTGACTAAGTATTAAGTTCTACGTCTACTGTGTAACAACATATAACGTAATTTAAAACAGGAAATAAACAAAACAATATCAAAGGTTAAATAGGAATCATGTTTAACTGTTTACCCCTGTTGTCATCGCTTGAGAGAACACCACATCTCTGATCTCACTAACACCTTGTCCAAACACGACATAAAATAGCGACACCGGTATCATAAGAGTTAATTTGCGCTAAACCTTAGGGAAAAGACTTACACCATAATGAAACGACAACAGTCATAACGATGCACAAAACATTAAATAATTTAAATAACAACACTTAACCACACAAACGTCCTATTCCGATGGACTTCTTACAATGTTTATATTACCAGCTGGTTTTACGTAACCTACCAAACACCGCCCTACTAGCAGGGAATATCGAAAACTGAACCCACTGAAAGATGTTGTAAATGTACGCATGTAGGTACATCGCACAGAGAAACGCAGTTTTAAACTCATGTTTCAGCGCTATCTATCGCGTAGTAGTTAAATTATTAAAAGTGGTTCACGATTAGATGTAAAAGTGCTGCCATCTGTTTACAACACGATAGATTAATTGACTACTGACATCTATGAACAGAATGTAATAACTATTTTGATATGAAAAAAAGATCTATTTTCATAAATTTACACCAAAACACATAGAGAGCAGCACTGCGTCACATTTTTAAAAGTGCAATGTGTGTATCCCCAATATAAAATCTCAATAAAACTACTTCTAAAAATAATAAAGTCGAGGACTTAATACGGACGGCAGTTACTAACATGTTTAAATAATCTTAATCACATTAACGGCGCAAAAATATTTTTTATGATATCTGTCAAAGTAAACGTCAAAAATAATAACCTCTATTATGTGGATTTTGTGATTTGTTTTTGTTTTTTTAGGAAAAATTGAAAATATTTACAGAAAAAGTCAGTTGCATTGAAATTTAAATAACTACTCGGATAAAAAAACCTCATAATGGTTAAAGTATGGAGATTAGGTCTGATGAGCTACGATACGGCGCTAAAGATACAATTGGCGGTCGCTCGGAAGCATTTGGATGCTATTATGAAAGGGCAAGACGCTAATTTTGATACTCTGTTACTTGTAGAGCACAAGCCAGTCTTCACTGTTGGTTAGTAATGATAACATTCATTAATGAAAACGTTATTTACTAGTCTCATCCTGTCATTGTGAGTAAAAAAAATATTGTTATAGGAATAAGGGACGATACACCTAATGAACAAATATTTAGACTCCGGAGCCTTGGAGCAGAGTTTAAAAAGACCAACCGAGGTGGACTCATCACATTCCACAGTCCCGGCCAGCTGGTTGTATACCCTGTGATAAACTTGAAACATTTTAAGACAAGTGTAAAATGGTATGTCAACAGCCTGGAGGAGACTGTCATCAATGTGTGTGATGAATTAGGTAAGAAAATTTAAAATCAGAACTCTCCACTAGATTTAAATTAAAGATTTTGAACAGCTTTTCCTAAGTAAATTTTTTCTATGATCTGAAAATGTTAAGCAATATTTGCATTTCAGGAATAAAAGGCACCCGGTCACCATACACTGGTGTGTGGGTAGAAGATAACAAAATAGCATCTATCGGCATCCATGCATCTAGGTATGTTACAACACACGGGATTGCACTTAACTGTGACAATGATCTGTCCTGGTTTGACAATATTGACCCTTGTGGCATAGAGGATAAGGGTGTTACTTCATTAACCAAAGAGTCTGGAGTGAATTGCTCAGTGGAAAAAGTAACACCTATTTTTATTAAGTGCTTTGACAAAGTCTTCGGCTGTAAATCTGAAGATATTGATGTGAAAACTCAGGAAGAGATCTTGAACAGCATCTATAATAAGCTTCTTGTAGAAAACTCCGCATAAAAGCCAAGTTAGTGAGTTACATTGTTTGTTTGTTATCAACTCAACTGTTAGAATCTTTTAGGATAAATTTATCTAGTGCCCGTTATTATTTATTGTAGACCACGCATTTTATCGTGGCTGTTTACATGGTTATCAAATAAAAACAAAAGTAAATTTGTACAAGTTTATTTCATTTCCTAATAAAAATGAAAAATACAATAAATAGATAAATTAAAAATTAATTTAAATAAATAAAGAGAAGTCTCAAGTTGGGTTAAGAGAAGCATTAAACAGTTTGTACCAGACTATACGGTGGTACAAAGTGACCCTAAATGTTTCATAGAACCCAACTGAAAGTTCCAAAATCATTCTAAGCATTTTAGTACAAATCAATAGGTAAGGTATCAGCATATTTACAAATAGTTTTAGTTATTTTTCTTTCGTAAAATGAAATGTTTAAACTGTTAGAAAAACATGACAAAATATTATGATTACTAAGAAGTGATACAAAAAATCAAATGATGTGACTATTTTAACTTACAGTAATGAATTGCCCTAAAATCTAAAATTACCAATATAGTCAAATCAGAATAATCCCCTAAAATCAAATCAAGACGTTTAGTTGTTAATTTTTCAGGGACTATTCCAAATATCATTTTGTAACTACTGATATGATGAGTACTCAAACATTGTACAAAACTGGTCAACTTACTTAGACACTTTAATAAATGCATTGTCTTATATCGTTAAAATTAACTAATTAAATGCGATAATGATTACCCTTTAAACTGCAGTATCAAGGGATCAAAAGTAAGATTCTAGTGATTTTATTTACTCATACACCTACTTAATAGTAATAAATGCTTCTAAATGCAATAAATTATTCCTAAATTAAATGCAAAACACGCGGTGGTTACAACAATCATACCAAACATAGGCGTTAATATCATTTTCCGAATCTATACACCACGACAGTATTCACGGAACTTAATCTAAATGGACGGATGTTGTCTGAGAATAACGTTTGTTGTGTTCGTCAGTCATCTGTATCACATGTTCACGACGACGCATCGTGTGTGAACATAGCCTCAATATGTTAAGTGCAATTATGACATGTGCTTGGGCGGTGCGAGCCACTTGCGCAGGTAGTAGCAGAAGATGGTCGCGATGTAGAGCAGCACCAGCAGGGCGCAAGCCACGCCCAGCAGCAGTACGGACGCCTTGCTGGGACAAGGCTCCACGATTGTCACTGTTTTTTCTAGAAAATAAAACAAAAAATATTTTATTCAGTATCTCACAAAGCTCAATATTGATAAGGCAAAACATTCAAAAGTGTGCCTGAAATTACCTCCGAAGTTGGCTTCAGATGCTACTCCTCCAGGTTTATCTGAGCGAAGGAAGTCAGTGCTCTGTCTCTCGTCACCAAAGTCTAACACTAGGATTTCTTGCGAGATGTTCATATCCTCTTCTTGACTGTGCGCCTCGGTCTCGTTGTGGGGCAACGAACGCTTCTTTCTGCCCCATGACTCCAAAGAATCGCGACCCCATTCGCACACCGCCTGAAATGTGGATAACGTTAAATGTCGTGTCATTTGCGTAATTTAAACGTGACTAACAGATTTAAGCGTTACTAATAACTGTAAAAAGTAGAATGCGACCATATATTCCATCAAAATGCTAACACATGACCACTTACCGGTTCACAAGCTCCGAGACAGTATTTGACGTTACATTGGAATATGACACCGTAGGACTCGGTGAATCTGAAGGCTTCGTACACGGACTGGAGAGCATTGCCATCCGGAGTAAATGCTGGGAAGATCGATGGGTCCAGTGGGCAACTGTATAAAGGATTTTCATGAGGAACTGTTATGCAAAGAAGTCCCAGTATAGGATTCATCGGGACTATGTTACTTACCCCTCGTCGTCAATAATCGGGAATGTGCTCTTAGAATCCTTAGCCATAGCGACACAGCTGCGGGCGAAGATGCCATAAGGAGCTGAAAATAAAAACGTATTTAGAATGCATCCAATTTTGGAATCAGTCATAACATCAGCAGTAACAGGAAATGAGTCCTCACTGTCTTCGGGAATCTCGATACGGAAGGTAAGCCTGTCTCCAATGCGCACGGTCTCCACCTCGCGTTGGCGCGCGTCCAGAATGCGGATGCGTGGTGGCGGGGCTTCCGGCGCGGCAGTGATGGAGATCATCTCCGGGTCTCTGCACAACAACACTTACGTTAGCGGTAATAGCTATACAAAATTAATAAACCACATAATACTATACTAATATTGAGTTTGAAGCCATAATGGCCCATTCACAGCAATCAAGATTGTATCAACCTCCACTATAATTCATTACGAATACTTTTAAAATGATGTTGTGTTTACAAGTGCTCATCACGTCCACCAGCCGTATCTTGCTGATGTGAATCTAATTGTTACGTGTTTACAATGCTGCGGCGATATTAGGTCGATGGAATTTTAAATCGTGTTTGCCTGAAGGTATGTCGAAATAGCTCCCGTTTGTCATATTACTGTAACATATCACGTAACTTGTCTGGTACGGCCCGCATACATTATACGGTAAAATCTTGGTGGTTCGCATCTTTGCGGTACCATGGCATGAATGAATTGTGTTTGTACACCTCGTGATAGATAAATAGTAGCGTTACATTGCGAATGTCTTACTGACCTGATTGGTACCATTCCAAATGTGATGTTCTTCGAGCTCATGTCGTACGTGCACTTGACTTTGTAAATCTTGTCCGCTTTCGTCATCACTACGCTGTGGTGTTGCAGGACAACGGTGTTGGAATACACTCCAGTCTAAAAACAAAAATCAAATCCTTACAGAATACTGACTTCCGATCTTCAGGGTGTATATTTGAAAAGTTAGAGTTACTCACGACACTTTGTGTGTTGCAGTCTTGGCCAGCCATGGTGAGGTCGAGTCGGAATAAGTCACTGTTGACAACATCAATGTTGCAAGTCTCTGAACGTCCCAAAGCGTAGATACGTCCATTGAAAGGCTTGTTAGTGCGAACTTGCACCGCGATTCTAGTATCCTTACAGAGTACCGATACTGAAACAATTGAAATTATTAATGACATATTGAAGAAGGAGTCTTTATTAAAATATTTTATTTGGGTTTTCATCATATCAAATCTTACCGTCGTAACAAGTTCCAGTTTTGTCGCAGTTAGCATCGTTCCTAGTCAAGTTGCTCGCCATGTTCGTGTCTTGTTGATGATCAATCGTCACTGGAAGCTCGCCAGGAGGGTTGGCATTGTTGGGCGGTTCTGTAACAAATCATAAAACATTAATTATGCGTAATTCTAGAAGCTAATAGATATCTACGAATGCAACAAATTACACACTTGATGGTTATAAAGCCGAATAAATGTATGAATCCCTAGTGCACGTCTCTACGCATGGCGAACCTCTGATTAGGTAGAGGCGTACATAGTACGTGAGCAGCGTATATTATAATAATCGAATCAAGATTGCTACAAGGTACATGGCTGCGGCGTACGCGGTGATTCTAAATGCAACCTACTTGATGCAATTACTGTGTCCTTCAAGCGTCCAGCTATTTTAAGTTTTCTCACGCAAAAGATAACTTTTGATTTACGGGCATCTTTTTGACGGCTTACTTAAAGTGATGTACGTACATTTGTAAAACCGCACCACAACTCGCTTTCTTTTAACGATGCTATAGACGAATCTAGAACTTTAGCAGAAAACGACCATAGCTTTTTTCGTCATTGAAACATTCTAGTATTGTCTCTCTCTCGACTCGTAATAAATGTTAAATAATTTTCTCCCGGAATTTCTAAAGATATATTTTCGTTTTTGATCAATCTTGAACATCACACTATCTCTTTAAGACATCATCTCGTAGATTCTTCCTATTCAAATATTTTGCAAAAACAAAACAAATCTGATAGAGAACAATAATTCCTCTAATGCTACAGAAGATGTCGAGAAGTGGCTTTAGATAAGGAACACAATAGGGGAGCAGTGGATAGTTATCAGAATAGAGGCCGAAGTGAACCGTTCCGAATCGATTCGTTAGTACTGTGCCAATGTCTGGACACATTCACGATCGCTGCCGGCCAATAATAAGGTGACGTAAACAAGATTTGGGCCGTTGACCGCTAAGTGTCAGACAAAGGAGAATCTTATTCGCCCACCGGTTATACTTAAAACAGCGCTATTGACTATAAAGGTACTGTTGTTGCCAATAGATAATGTCTCGTAAACTTTATTATGCCGTACATAATTATAGAATGCCGCAATCGACATCAGATAATAAAAAAACTTCAACTAGACTAAAGCTTGAGGAAGTGGAACCTACGACTGAGGAAAGTTCTCAAAAGTGGCACTAAAAGTCCTAAGATAAAGTTTGCAAAATGAGGACTAGTAAAAAGTACTTAATTGAAAAGAAAGTTCATCAAATTAAACCGACTAGATTTCCATTTTATAGATTTAATCAAATTATAAAAATGGAATCAAGCTCTTATTTTCTCAAAATTAAGAAAAGGTGTGTCGGTGTCGCTTCTACATAAAAAGCGTTAAGCCAACAATTGGATTAAGTTTATGTGGTCTGTGGAAGCCAGTAAGTAGGTTAATTAAGATTAGCGTGCCTACGTTATTTGCGAAGTGTGCTCATCTAGTAATCTAGCCGGCCTTACCAGCGTTGAATGAAACCACTAACCAACTGTAATTTATGGGAACTATCATCGACGACGCAGCATTTCGATTTAAACTGTCAATCATAATTTACCTCTCGCTACCAACACGATTATGTTAATAACACCTTTACAGAAAAGAATATATTAACGGACAATTCTTATTTAAACTCCTACTAAGGATTTATGGATGACGTTGACGTCTCTCGCAAATATATATCGTTTAATATCAACATCAATTTCTAAACCGATCCTATACTGTATAAGTCAAAATCCTTGCCGTGTAAGGGAACTTCTTGGGCCACTTATGGTTCAATTCAAGTGTAAAAAATAAGGAGATTATTTATAAATCCGAGGTGAGGTTGTGATCGTGCCTTAGCTTCCGAGTCGGCGGAGTCGATGACACCGCTGCACCAACGACCAGCATATTTGCAACGCTTCAACGATTTGATAAATTCCCACGCTCGCCTTATAAATATTTAGCTTAAACAATGCCTTGATGCAGATTATAAATAATGAGCAATTTTCTAAGTAATTTTATGGGGTATTAGTTTTCTATTCGCTGAGTGATAGGCTCAGAATTTTAAAGTGAATCAAAACCCGAGAGTGTTAGACTTCTTACTGTAAATTGCATTTTTTGCTGTGTAAGTACTAAAGCATCTTCATGTACCTGAACATTGAAAGTGCCTACAAATATCTGTATTCGGATGCTTAATTGAGGCCAGCTCAATTATAAATTACTGAAACCAAAAATTTCTCCGACTTACCTACTTTTGGTAAACAGGGTTTGGGTCGCTTTTTATAAAGATTTCATCTCGATTACAAAAAAGTAAAAAAGCTGCTCGGCGTTTTCCTTTTGTCGTTTCCAGACAAATTTGTCCATAGCTGATCTCTTGATCAGTTCGCTAAGATTTGTACGTGGCCGCGGTGAATGGATTAAAAGCTCTTCGTTTTATACGAACGAAAATATACAAATCCGAGTCTGTATACATTTTTTCATGCCGCACCTTCGGTGACGTAAAAATTGGGTAGAGACAATGAACTCGGTTGATATTAATCGCAGTTTGTTACTTTTCCTCAAATGCGTACAAAAACTGAACGAGCAACTTGTATGAGTTTATGATACCGAGATGTTATCGGAATATTTTTCTCTAGGCACATTATTGGAGCGGTACATATCGTCAAGTAGTAAAAAATGTGACGTGAAAACAGTTGCGAAGCGATGGAGCTGGTGCTGTAGTGGGCGCGTGTTCGGAAGTGTCCACTTAAGGATGTAACGGTCCCACTGGATATCAAGACAGGGTTCCGTATGCAATCTTGTTACTGAGCTGCAATGCCGTTATCTTACCACTAGATAGCCGATGCCAGGAATAAACTTGTTTACCCATTTACTTATATCTCCACAATTTCAACGTCAAAGTTAAACAAACCTGTTGAACGTATTGATTAGACAAATCATAGATGAGATGCTGCTGAATGCTGAATAGGTAAAGGATGATGCTCAATACTGATGCATCTTCTCATATACCGCTATGTGCGTATACTTTTATAAAATGTCATGTACAATGTTTGTTCTTAAATATACGGAAATCCTCAAAATCGAGTATTTATCAATCACTCGACTAAACTCTATTCTCGTGACTCTACTGTTCTATACGTCGTATCTTCGTAAATGACGTAGTGCATTAACTCTTAAAATGTAAAAGTACGGATCAATAAACTGACGTGAACAGAGTTAATTGGACAGTAACCTCGTGGTATTTGGTAAATAGTTTCATAAATTCAATTAACTATTCGATTAGCGCCGTGCGGCGGCCGGGCGCTGACCCGGTCGGGCGCCGGCAGCGCGCTGCGCGGGCGCCGGCATGTGTCCGCAAGGCCGCCCAAGGCCGTTATACTCGCACTACTGCAAGCTACTAAAAACACCGCGCATTCAAATTAATATCTAAGATACCAATTAATTTTACATAACACCGTCCTTTAATGATTTTGCTAAGTATATTCAGCTATAACATTTATGTTTTTTCTTCGTGGAATTTCAATGATAATCTTAAAAGAAAAATCAGCTTTGTAATAAACATAAACCTGAATAACCTGCGTATCTAATTTGAGTAATAGCTATTCTAATTAATTTCCACATTATCGTACACAATATAATAATATAACTTGAATATCTAATTGACATTCGCATTAGCCATTAAAACCTCGGTGTGTGGTGGCAAGACTTTCTAGTAGTTGTGCC
Organism: Trichoplusia ni; assembly: GCF_003590095.1. Classification (NCBI taxonomy): domain Eukaryota; kingdom Metazoa; phylum Arthropoda; class Insecta; order Lepidoptera; family Noctuidae; genus Trichoplusia; species Trichoplusia ni. Next base: position 3,950,894 of record NC_039481.1, read on the forward strand.
ATTTCCTTATTACGACCTCGTCTTAATTTTCTTCATAATGTGCGCAATAACTTGGGTATGCCGCCGGAATGCCGTTTCATACAGGGAAAATATCAATTGAAAATGTGATTTAACGGAGTGAATGTTCACGAAAGCTTTATTGTTATTTCTTTTTATAGAAACCCATATTTCTCGTGTTCTATATCGGCTACGTGAATTATAGGTATTATCAGAGATTTAGGGCTGCACGACTCCTCAGCCGAGTTCACGGGCGCCACAAAAAGTGCTATTCAATTTGTGTATGACCACCGTTACGAGAGCACGCACGAGCGCCGAAGCCGCGCCGACCCGCCTTACCGCCGTACTCACAATACTCTTTTGTTACTTTTTGCACCAAAATGCAGCGACTGTTATCATGACTCCGCACATTCTCTCATTGTAAACATAACTAACAAAATTATGCTAACGTATCTTCGACAGCGGTGTGACTATTCACTGTGAATACACCAATTACAATACTAAATAGGTACCACCTGACTGGTTTCCGCTTCATCAGTTCGGTAATGAATATGATCTCTTATCGAATATATTAGTGTTGAGTACATTAGACGTGAGAGCTTTTGATATTCATTCAGTTTATTGATATCGTGATGTTGACTGTAGCGATTATAATGCACACTTTCAATAATTTCATATTAATATGTAAACCAAACTTAGCATAGTTCATGTTCCTTGTCTGTATGCCATTCAACTGTATTTCTATCAATTTATACCGAACTCATTCATCACGATATTCGCTGAACAAAATTGTAAAATCTATTCAGATGTAATTCCTTTTGAGCCGACTATCATTAGACTCATTATTTTGATCATCAAGATAATCCGAGTTCTGTGTGTAATTACGTTTTGTCTATTATAGATAAGAAAATATAAGGGATTCAGTGGGCTTGTAACGGTATCCCAGGAATATTGAATCATAGATTGGTTATATTCAGTTTACTTAGCGTCGCAGACGGTACAATGTATCGCGCTGACCGCCGAGTGCCCACCGATGCCAATCTAAATGCCATAACACGGGTTTACGTAATGGAGTAGCTGGCATTCCGCTCGTTCATAGCGGAACACCAGCTACGCCACGAAATTATCCTTAACAAGGTATTCGCAGATAACTATTAGGCGGCCACCAGAGATAATCTCACTTGAACGGCTACATGAGACCGGCGCAAACTAATTGTAAGTGAAATACATCAATAAAAGTGAAGAGCCGTCTACTGTCTTCATGCGAGAGTTACAAGCCCGTGGTCACGAGCTAATCCTTATAACAACACGGCGGAGCATTATTCTCTCTTAACAGCAAGCATCATCTCCCGTACTCGTACTTGCAAATCGATTTTATCGGCTCGATCGAGGCGAGTCAACTCGATTAAAGTACATCGAACGCTTTTGACCCTGACCCCCTGTTGTATGCGGCGTGGCGTGAGATATGGACTCGACAGTGTTTACGTCTTGTTAGGGTTTCAGATCAGCCCCGAGTTCTATAAGATTCATGCTCTATACTTGCAGAGAACACCTAAAGCTTTTAGAGGATACATTTATGGATTTCGCATTTAAATTTACGATGTATATTGTCTTTGTATTCTCCTAATAGATAAGCGCGATAACTAAATATGCAACCGATACGTTTCCGAAAAGACAAATAGCCTACCGTTGTAAGTTAGTGCCTAAGATAAGCTTATACAGTTTAGTCGACGTTCGCTCACACCGTTCCGTTGTAGGGTTTTATCAGATAAAGTGGCAAAAACAATATGTATTGTGTCTATACAAACATTTCACACGACTACCGTAGGTGAGAAGTTATTCATTTTTCGCCGCAGCCGCCGGGGACCGTCAAACAATTAACTTCCGTTGTTTCGCGTACACTAATGGCGTTATTATGGAGATTTATATCGTTTTATTCTTAAAAAAATACAGTGACTTATTTACGACCTAACATAATAAAAAAAACCACATGAAAAAACGTTAGATAACAAAATGAGTTATATTAATGAAGCTGCATCGTTATCTGGCAGATAGTGGCCGGCATCAATCTGGCGCGTCGTCGTAAAACATGATCATGACGTTCGCAAATACACATCCCGTTGGCCACTAACGAGCTGCAGTAATAGCATATTCTAATAAAAACTATGCTGAGCTATCTGCTGGGCTGAAGTGATCGGGCAGTTTTACTTCGGCGGGATCGCAAGCCGTTACAATCAGACCACCGACGCTGATTATAAACTAAAAATAAAACGAGTAACCAATAGATTTCTCTGTTTTTTTTGCTCCCCATTGGATATTAATATGCGTGCATTTCTGTTCCATGCGCCATAAATGAATCACCTCTTAGAGCCAAATCTTTAGACGTTGAAAAAGTGCAATGAAATCTCGGTCACGTAAATCACCGCTTCTAATCTTCGCTACATTCCCGAAACAATGACACGATTCGAACACGAAAAGAGCAATCACATGCTTTTGAAAGAAAGTAAAACATTTTATCCACTTTTGCCGTAAAACGTCTAAAAATAATATAAAATACTGCGAGAATTTCCAGCTTTCTACAAAAGCGCGTTAATACCGACCTAACGCGTAACTGTATCGGACGTCGCGCTGATTACGTTCTTAACAAAAACGGTTCGCATGTCTCACCAATGCGTTCCCATTGAGCTGTAAGCATACGCGGTTAATTGACAACTTTATTTTACGACCGTTTCATCTTGTCATCTGACATCGCTGCTGCCTTGCTTTACCCTATCATAAAGTGTAATCTAGGTCATATTTTATTACTTTAATAAATTTACAAATTAATTAAGCTAATAAAATCACTGTTAATTGAGTTGCTTAAGTTTATCGTTGTTTACAACTGTTCATGTACATGGTATATCACGTCCATATAAATCTTAACGCGTGGCTTCCGCCATAGGGAAGTTGTGCTTTCATTTCGCATAATTTACGAACTTTTTGTATTGAAAACAACGGCTTCGTAAATTATCGTGATTTATACCACTCGACCTGTCTTAAAACTAATTGCGAGAACACGACTAGTTTCTGTTTTTTTACTCTTTTGCCTCATACATTGGCAAGCTTACATTTGATTAAATACAAATTCTTCTTTAGGAGCTCGCTTTTAGACTATCACTATTTATATATATTTCTTATGGTTTCTTAGTATTGTAAACTTGTCCTAACATATTGAACTACCATTAAAGGAGCTGTAAACTAAATTGGAAAAGACTTGGAATGAAGTAATTATTGAGTTAATGGCATTTAAACGTTTACTCCAATCACATTACAGACGACCACTGCCCATAGTTTCTCACATCATTATCGTGAAATACTGCTTCGGACGGCATTAGTAACCATATACAGGAATACTTTATCCATTTTATTCGTTCTAGGAAAAATATTGTGACATACAAATTGCTTTCACGTACCGAAGTTGTGCTTCTAAGGAGGTACAGGGAACGCGTGAGAAATATTAATTATATCCTGTTGGCGAATTAAATGGCGTGTTAACGTCAAAGTATTGCAGTTTTATGCTGTACGATGATAAGTTTGACAGTACAATAGAGTTAGGTTCTGAGAACACAACTGTTGTTGGGAATTTAAATAATGCAAGAAGCGCGTACCGCACATCACAAGTAACGCAACTAAGTAACGTGTATTATTTACATTTGAACGCGTCGTTAACTGTGAGGGTGAACGCACGAACAGAGGGTCTGCCAACACGTCTTATAGTAATACTAGCTGTAGCCGCGACTTCGTCGGCGTGGAATTTAACAAATTACGTATCAACGTCGCTTTATTTTTCAAAAATAAAAATAGCTTATGTTATTATTTATTACATCAGCTACCTGCCAATAAAAGTCTCATCAAAATCGGTGTAACCTTTTCAGAGATAAGCCAGAACAAACAGACCCACAAACAAAAATAAAAATAGCATGATATTTTGGAATATGGACCAAATACCTATACTTATATTCCTATGCATATATAGTAAACACGGTTATTTCAGTATTACAAACAGACATTTTAGTTTCATCCATATGTAGATGTATAGATTATAGCCGTCGAAACGAAACAACGTAATGCACTACATAGAGCGGTGTCTCTCTCTCACAACTGTAGTAATATCACTGTAAGACGTGACTCTCCTATCTCGCTAAGCCCGCGGCTCACGGCTCAACTCGCTCACACATAATCATGCGCGATTATTGCAAGGTGTCATTAGCAAGGCCGACATACATACTCCACTTTCTTATCTGTACCGCATTTAGTTCTAATAAAACAATAGATAGCGACAGTTAGATAGTTAATCTTTGATGTCGAATAAACACGGCTATGTCGATGTTATCGGAAGCTCTTCGTCTTACCGATGACTAAAGCTCCTCCCACAGAAACACGGCCATATCAACAGGACAACTGACAATAAATACATCAGGATACACCGGCCGATACCCTCCGTAATTCAGTTCTGCTAGCTTCGGAACACTTCGGATAAATAAACGACTTGCTTGAATAAGCTATATTTTACCGCAGTTCCTGTAAACATCTTTATGTGTATATGCCGTCCAATTTAGTTGATAACTCGCGTTAGTTCCACTCTCTGCGGAAATTACATTCTTTATGACAGCTTGGTCAAGAATGTAAAGCTTAGTGTGGCCAGCATGAATCAACTAGAAATATTAGAAAACTAAGTAAAGAAAACATCGTCTTTTTTGTTAGCTGTTCTGTTTCAAGTACAAGCACCACGATCTACATTTTCAATTAAGCAACTATACTAGCGACTATATAATTTGAAAATAATATAAAAGAGAATAATTTTCAATATTACACTGGACTACAAATTTACATGGAATCCGCGCTTATTTACATTCATTATTACTCCATCTTTTAAGATGATTGAGGCGAGGCTAGGGCAGTATTCACGTTATTATTATCCATATGAAGTCATTACAAGATTTTAATTTAAACCCAGTATTATTTTCTCATTATCAATGAACGACCGGCCATAATAATGTACTAAAAATATAAATAAAACATTAATGTCAACGTGTTCTAGGTTTTTGAGTTGGTGGAGTGGTTTATTCAGTTTTTAGATGAGCACAATTTGCTTGACATACTTGATGTGGCTATCCGTACATCGCCGTCGTTACGAGCAACTTTGAATAAAACAATGTTACCGACAAAGCTTCGCCTGCCAGGGGCTCTAAACTGGGTTAGTGTGCAAAATGCATGTTCGAGATTTATTTATTGGCATTTTCACTCTTGAAAATAGGTTTGTTAGATTAGCAATACCTGTTAATGCTCCTTGCACGAGTCGATTTGAAAGCCGTTTACAGTTCTCAAACAATTCAAATAGGCGATACAGCCTAACTAGGAGATGAGAAGGTACTTACTTTCACAGAAGTTCTCGAAGTATTTTCCAATCGGTTCGCCGTCATCGATGAGCGGTCTCTCGGCGTTGAGGTAAGCGGAGGGTCCGTCGGGCAGAGTGTGGTGGTCGAGGTGGTACAGTCTGCAGTTGTACGCAGCAGAGTGGGGAGGGCCCATATACAGGAATGATCGACACAGGAACTCCGACTCAATTTCGCATGCCAGTCGACAGGCAGCTTCGGATGTCACCTAATCGAATACAAAACAGTTGGCCATATTAATAACGTATCAATAATATAATCGATTCATGATCGTTTATTTTTATTTATCGCTCGATAACTCAATGGAAAAATAATTTATGTGTCACACTTACGATTCTAAAGAAACTCGTATAATAAAATGCAAATTTAAATTACAGGTCATTATTATCGATGGAGTTATAATATTTCTTTATTCCAATAAATGTTAAGAGTAATTATTTTCTGAATCTTTCGAAATCTCTTTACATAGATTAGAAAGGCCGTATTTATCGCTGAAATCACTTATATCCATGGCAATTTATCACTGTCTCTCGGCTTTATAACTAAATTGTATACAAAAGTTTAGTTTAAAGTCTTCCTCTTTGATTATGTACAAGTGCACACGATTTAACCTCTGCCACCTCTCGTTAAACCAGTGGGACGCGGATAAGGATAGACTTGAGGTCACAACTATGGGACAAGATAAATTTATTAGCCAGTTCCACTAAAACGATGTAATTTAAAATAGTAAACTAAATACATGGTTAAAGTTCAATCAATTATGAACCCCTTTAAAACGACATTTCAATAACTGATAAAAGGCTATCCTTCCATTAAACAGCTCAAACGTTAATAGGTCCCTGTCAACAGCACATAGTTCCCATTTTGCATATCATGTTACAAATAGGGACCTATATTAATTGCAAATTATAATCTTGATTTAGCTTACAGAAAACTGAGTCTTGATGGGTATTGAATAAAGTTATATTTTGTATGAACAAGATTTACCTGCAATTCCTTGTCGGTGTAGTAGTGCAGGCCAGCATACTGGGCCACCTTGTCCTCGGCGACGCCGACGCGCGGCGCGGTGAACACTCGCTGCCCCTTGCACGCCTGAGACGCCTTCAGGCACAAGTTCTGCACGACCACACACCGACCAAATCACGTCAAATAACACACAACAATAGTAATAATAACGTTAACTGAATATTATATGTTTATTTTCACGAGCGTTCAAACGGACCGCATTACTGTCGTGATTGCTTTCTATGAACCACGGTCCGAAGCGCCACTTCAAGTAATTTAGAACATGGTACGAAACAAATGAACTAGGTGGGTAAATAGCCCCGACTGGACTGCGTTCTTGTACTAGCATGTATCGTAAAATATTGCGAACTGAGAAATGGAAATCTTATTTTATGATGTCAGGGAAAATTGCTTTTATAATCTATACGTCCCGTAAAGTGAAATATTGCAGCAAATATTTAAGTGTCGATGAGTTTGGAGTAAAGCTCAGTGTCGGCGTCAAATGTGCTTTACTTTGTTGCAAAGTGGAATCTTGTTAGGCTTGCATTACTTTGTGGTTATAAATGAGTTCGTGTTGTGTTTTATGGGTTTACCTCGAAGTAGTCGGTGCCGGGCGTGTCCACGAGCTGCACAAAGTGTTGCGCCGTGCGCCTGTCCGAGTCGCTGAGCGAGCAGCGCATGCTGCCGTACTCGTACTCCGCAGATCGACACGGGAACTTTTTCTAAACCAAATACACACACATATAACCTACAATTAAAAATACCTATGGTAAGTAGTGGACGTGTTGGTTTGTATTTTTAGCTTGTAAAAACCACGGTTGTCCCATAAATGTAAGCTAATAATAACTTGAGTAATAAAAGCCTACTTTAAAAGTCATCTTATAGCTTCAATACACTGAAATAATTTAATATGCAGTTAAAGCCAGATCGTGAATTTACATCGCGATCGCATCGTATAAGTATCAGTTGAATCTCAGCCTATCCCGACAATGAAAAGATTATAATGCGAGCTGCATAGTTGCATATTTGCGTAAGTACCTCCTTATTGTATCGATTTATATAATAACTGGCTGCAAAGAAGCGTTGTACTATGTTACATTGCTGCAAAGAGTATGAAGCTTAAGGATTTTCAATAACATTGTTGTGGGGCTATTTTAAACGCGCCCCTATCATTTTGTTCGTATCTTGAATGCCATTGCAAGTAGGGCGAAACAATAAATATAAATTGAATAGATAAACACTAAATTGCACCGGGGAGGCTTGTAGGTTGTACAACGAAGAGACATTATGTATGTATAGTATTATCTATACAATCAGAAGATAATAATTCCCTAAAGTAATAAAATAAATCTATTTTTTACAGGTTTGCACTGCGGGAAAATACAACGTTACGACGCCATCAGCAATAAACGCATCCGTTAAATTAAAAGTATCAAAACAAAAATCAAACGTTAAGACGAAAGATAGCGAATCTGGTTTAGAATAAATAGAAAAGCTAGGTTACCTCGTTGAGGCAGGCGGCGAGGCAGGCCTCTTTGGTGGAGGTGTAGATGACGGAGTTGTCAAGCCCCCGCAGCGCCTTGCCGGGCACTCGCTCGAACGCCCAGGGTCGCAGGCACACGCTTTCAGTGCGCACTTGCAGCTTCACCATGTAGTACATGTTCACCGAACGCTGCAAAACGCACATTAATCACACCTCGGACTAGGCTCGGACTACCATTAGCGATAATGCATGCAGATAAAATGAGCCCATTATAATTTCAAACATGAACATATGAGCCACTGCGGCTAACGCGGACTAAATCTAATATGACGCTCTGCGAGCGCTCACGCACGGAACTCATTCACATGAGGCATTTGTTTATTAGCTTACCATTTCACTTCAATTTCATTCGTTCAAAATAAACAAAGGCCGGTGGGCGGTAGCGAGCCGCATCGTTTAGCATCGTATATTTATTGGCGGCACCGTTCATTAGGCCTGAAAGCGATTAAACTGTCTAACGTTCAACTGAACAGTTACCTACAATGTACAGAGCTGCTGGCCAGTTAGGTTTCCCTGCGACTGGTTGACCGATTTAATCTGAATTGTTAATCCAATCTCTGCATCGGCCGGCTAATTGGCAGACTGAGGGAATGCCGGTAGATACGTGATTAATTTATTTGGCTATTAAGTAAATAAATTGTTATCTATTACGTATGCGCGGACAAAGCGTGCCTGACGTTGTGAACATGGTAAATAAGGCTCGCTGTAAACATACGTTAACAATGAGTGGTACTGTATAAACGCTACGTGGACAAGTACTTCAATTAACTTGAGGAATAGAAGCGTCCTTTCAACTCGATAGTATTTCCGTAGTCTGATTGTCAGCGGCGGTCGTATCTACGAAATAGGTTGCACGTACACATTCATCGTAATTATAGTTTGTGATTGCTGGCCACATACCTGGGGAGTCGCCATAGGGTTGTTGGCCTGCGTGTCGTTCTGCAGCAGGCATCGTGTTTCTTGTACCGGAGTCAACGGGTTCAACACGAAACTGTAACAAAAACACCGATTACAGTATCTGTATTGTATTTTACATTGTTTTCAGTTTAGTTTCAGGGAAACTGTACTGTGGAAGATTTACTTAAAAACTATTTCTGCTTATTTTTATAAATGTTGCAGAAGCATGTTGTAATCATATCTTCATTTAAAAAAAACATTTTCTGAAGATAAATGCAACTATTCATGTCATAATGGCGTCCGAACGTTTGCAAAAAGTCGATAAAAACAATTGTAATTTATCTAAACCGCTTTCGTTCTATACATTTCCATAGTGAACGGCACTAACTGTTGTTTTATTCCTACTGTTTGTTGTTAATCTTTTCGACATAGCGATACGGTCGGTTTCGAAGAAACAGTCATTTAAACCCTCGGTTACACCTGTAAAGCGATCCAAATTATTTCATTAGCTGCGTTCATTCGCCTATCGCAGCAGGATATTAATCTCACAAAGAAACCGTTGCAAAGCAAGCTGTAGCGAAAGAACCACCGGTTTTCTTATAAGTGTGAAATGTAACTACATTTTTGAGGCAATCAGTTAAGTTTTAATACCGTGTCTGTTGATAAACAATATAAATTAAACATTTCTTCAAATGGGTATCGTCATTGTAGTCAAAGTTGTCATTGGCATATTTAACCTCTTCTGTTCTCCGGACAGATCATCAGTTTTGCGTTTTTTTTACCTTCTACAGTCATTATTATTTTCCAAAATTTGTAGAGTAGCTTTATGGTTTGTAAAAGCTACGAGCTTTCAGAACTTACTATAAAAAAGCTTTTAGTAAAAATGTTTTAAATTTTGAAATTTCTCAAAAATAATGTAGAAAAAATGTTAAAATTCGATTTATATTACAATGATTTATTGAGTAATGTCATGAGCGTGTCATGACATTACTCCATAAATATCGTCGTAATACAATCACTATATATCGTAATAAAATAACGTGAGAAATACAAAAAATACTATGTCATAGATTATAATCATAACAAATAACATTATAATTTTAGCGTGAATACGTTAACGTCTAGTAAATATTGATTTTGAAACTATAAAATGTTAACACGTCACGGTCAGGATACCGTTATTTATTTAGGAACAATTTACACGATACAAGAAATCGGGTTTCGAACGAACCTCTTTCGTAATCGAAGCATTTAATTTTAATTACCAGCCAGTTAAGGTATTTTTTGTGTGTATAAAAAGTAGCGATCGTCGGGCGGCACGTAGACAGGTATATTTTTTATTAGGCTGTCTGGATAGACCATTGCACCAGGAAGTATGTGGCTCGCTCCTCTTGCTTCCGGCCTAATAGCAAACAAGAGACAGATGGACGCCATTTCTTGCTAATGCTGTTGAGGGAGCGAGAGAGCGCTATAACCATCGTAGCGCGCCATCTCTCTTTTACAACTGCATACTTAAACTTTAAGTAGTGGTTGCCCTGTGGTATTATGATGGCAATATAGCGGGACTTTAGTAAACAAATATCTCGACTCATTTCCAGTTTAATTTGTATATGCATTGGCTAACAAATGGGCATCGACATATCGCAGTTACTCTGCGTGGGCGGATTTCCAATCAGCTTCAACACAAGAGTTCTTGAGGAGAAAGAGTGTTCAAAATTGCTTTTGACTTCTGAACTTTTTTAAGTAGGTATATGTTTGTAGTTCTAATAAAAATACTTGTCCTTTCAAGATTTTCATACCCCTTATAAAATTACAAATATATATCGGAATGTTGGCCTCTGATTTCATATTCATATTCATATATTTATTTGCATTCCATAATGTTACAAAAGATGTTAAATGGGCTTAAAGCTAGGTACAATATTATGGACCCTGTTTCTTACTCCTCATAACAAATAACATAACTCCTCCAAGTCTATCAAAGTCAAAGAAACAAAACAACATCAAAAGCTTAATATCTCCATGATGCAGATAGATTATTATCCTAATAAAAACAGATAACCACTCCATACCAAGTTCTATAATGTTTTTATTCGAGTGCTCGACTCGCGAGTCGTATTTTCTATATGAGTAGAAGGAGTACTCAGGGTCTAATAACACCCTCTGCTGGCTAATGATATCCATCTGCATTGTTGTAAAACACAAGCCGGCTTCAGGCCTCCTTTGAGCTAAAGATTAGATGAGAACGGGCATTTAATGACCTTTTTTATACGAAGCAAAAAGGACAATTGGCTATCCTATCCTAGCTCAGATCCTTTTCAGAAAGCCTTGATAGCTAGCAGACATTAAGTGCACTAGTGTTATAAATTGATAATTTTAATCTTAGATTATAAAAAAAGCCATTACACGATGTTTTATGGAACTGAAACTAATAGTATCGAAGCTGTTTGTTGTTTCGATGTCATTTTTACCCAGTTTTAGATGAAACTTGTAAATACAGAATCAGCTTTCGTTTCTTTAAAATACTCTCTTAAACAATCAATGGGTACAATTATTGAATGTTTAAGAGAGACTTTGCAAATTACTTTTTAAACTTGTCAGGCAGCAGTTCGTAGTTGTGAACAAAAACTGGTTATTATTAATTACTATAATTAACCCACGCTTAATATATAGTTATTGTAGTGTATTAAAATACTTTACATTTCCGTTTCCGTTTAACAATTCAAAACCTTTTTAATTACCGATAAATCTGGGGTATTCAATTCAACTGTGCTTATTTGATAGTCAAATTAAATAAAGGATATATGTGTTTCACTTCTTACAATTATCTAGAACTAGCTGTTGCCCGCGACTTCGTCCGCGTGGTTAGAAGATATAAGTTATGATTTATACCTGCCCTGTTCCACATTTTCCATTGTATCTTCAGTCCCATTAGTCGCAGCGTGATGGTATATAATAGCCTAAAACCTTCCTCGATAAATGGTCTATTCAACACAAAAATAATTTTTCAATTTGAACCAGTAGTTCCTAAGATTAGCGCGTTCAAACAAACAAACAAACTCTTCAGCTTAATATATTAGTATAGATATAGATATGGGAAACAATATTTGAGACCATGATCATGAATGAGCTTTAGAAAGTTACCTATAACTGCAAATGAAATATACCGACTAGATCATTACAAGTATATCGTACATTTTAAAACAATGTTAATAAAACTGCGCTGAAACAAATTCAAGTTAAAAACGGTTATATTTCACGCGCTAACTCGGGCGTAAACATACTCGGAGATGTATAACTGCGTGTAAATTAACACTTTATGAACATGTCTCTTTAATATTACTTGTTTTGAAGGCAATAAAATTATCACTAGATATTTGGCTAATTTGTAACAAATCACTATGATGCGTTTTGAATTGAAATAAGGTTTTTTTCTGATATCACTTTTACCTGCATGTCAAATTATTTTTTAAGCTAGCTGTATTCTACATTTCCTTCCCTATTCTGAGAAGAAACGTTGATACAAACTCAGAGTTCATCGCCGCTTTTGTTTTACAAACAATTTTGTGTTATTATATTGAGTAAAAAAATACAGAGTCCGTCCTTGACTAGCCTTTGGCCTTTAATTCAATCGTCTAATTTCTCTCTACATTTAGTTACAACCTAACAACTCTGTGCTGCGAAGTACGTTCGTAAAGTAAGTCATTTACATTAAGAAATTACTGATTTTCTTACAGATAGTACTGACCAACAGACAGTACTTATCGATTCTCAAGTGCTATAAGACATTCTTATGCGGTGAGAAGATAACGTATTTCAATCTATTGTAAGGATAATTCTATCGTAACCTTAACCTTACATCGCCTAACTCTTCAGATAAACACAGAGATAAAATCTGCAAGTTAGCACACATTCCTATGTCAATCGCAATTAATTGTAAAGTTTATGTAACTACAACATGCACCTGCTAACTAAGTATTTATAAAATAAAATATCTGAAACAAACGAACGATAAACCATCGTCGATATCTGAGAAAATCTTTACTTCATAGGGTTTTAATATGAATTGATGTTGTTTTGTTTATTTATAGATCTCCAACGGAGAATACACGGGATACATAACTAAGATACACATAGAATGTCTGTTTTTGTTGTTTTATTTCTATCAAAGGCCTGTAAATTCTTAGAAGAAAAAAAAATGTAAAAACCGGCCAAGTGCGAGTCGGACTCGCGCACCGAGGGTTCCGTACAAACCTGCAAGGTTTACAAAGTTCGTTCATTACGACGTTGCTTCATGCCAAATTTCAAGATTCTAGGTCGACTGGAAGTACCCTTTAGGTTTTGATTCCCTTGCGAGTACTCGCGCGTTTCAAAATATGCAGCTTAAATTGCTGTTTCTTTTGATTGCGTTGACATAGAAGTTTGATTTTGTTACAGCTTAAAGGTATTATAGACCTGAGTATTTGGTATGAATTTCAATTTAATACCTCTACGCGTTTATGAGGAAATAGGTAGTAAGTTTAAAATTATTAAAAAAAAAATTATTATGTGATGTAACTAAAAATTTAAGGTTTTCGGAATTTTTCCTTTATGTGTGCTATAAAACGTTGCTTCGTGCCAAATTTCAAGATTCTAGGTCGACTGGAAGTACCCTTTAGGTTTTGATTCCCTTGCGAGTACTTGCGAGTTTCAAAATATGCAGCTTAAATTGCTGTTTCTTTTGATTGCGTTGACATAGAAGTTTGATTTTGTTACAGCTTAAAGGTATTATAGACCTGAGTATTTGGTATGAATTTCAATTTAATACCTCTACGCGTTTATGAGGAAATAGGTAGTAAGTTTAAAATTATTAAAAAAATAATATTATGTGATGTAACTAAAAATTTATGGTTTTTGTAATTTTTCCTTTATCTATGGTATAAGACGTTGCTTCGTACCAAATTTCAAGATTCTGAGTTCACGGGAAGCACCCTGTAGGTTTTGATTCCCTTGCAAGTGTCGAAAATTTGCGGCATAAACGGCTGTATCTTTTGATTGCGTTGCCTTAGAAGTTTGATTTTTTCACAGCTTCAAGGGACAGTAGACCTGAGTAATTGATATAAATTTCAGCTTCATACCTCCACGCGTTCCCGAGAAAAAGGGTCTTGACAGACGGACGGACGGACGGACGGACAGACGGACGGACAGACGGACAACAAAGTGATCCTATAAGGGTTCCGTTTTTTCCTTTTGAGGTACGGAACCCTAAAAATGATTGGTAAATAAGTTTTCTTATCAATTGATTACATTTAATTTATTATATTATATTTTATTTTAATAGCTACACTAAATAATAAAAAGATATTGGCAAAAATATTTATACACACTAATAACATGTTTTTTCCTGTGATATTAAATAAATAGGCGCTTTACAAAAGGCGTTTAATCAGAGCTTAATTGGAACAGTATATTCACCTATTAACTCTGTTTAATATGTGCTGTAAAAGTGACATTAAGATCTTACACTTTACAATTCTATAGCAAAACTAACTGTATTTACCGCTTCAGGCAGTATTTCATAATTTATGACTAACTAAGCTCGTTTACATGAGACCTGCAATCTACATTCTATGTTAGACCGTTGAGAAATAGCTTACTTAATCCACATAACTGCCGTGTAATCAAAACTTATCTTTTATCGTTAATTAAGCTATCTTACAGTTACCGTTCGATCGATAATGGTAAAAAGACGGCAATTAGATGCAAAACAAACTTTTATTTTTCCTAACCATGCACAAGCACAAAAAACAACAACATATTTTAAAATTGCTACGTTAATTCTAAAAGCTTGACACACAAAAACAAAACATTACTATCCAAGGCTCAAACACCGTCTGACAAATAGCTAAGCTTTACTAAACAAATGACTGTTTATGCGCCTGCTAGTAAACAAAGAATTCATATAAAAACATTATGATTAATGCGTCGATAAAGCCCTTAAACTAATGACATTGCGTATCGCCTTGGTTTCACAACTGGCTTCATAAATCTTCCGAAGCGTCTGCTTAAAGCAATAATTAAGCGAGAGATAGACTCGCCTTCAAACCTCTGGACTGATTTAGAATTCATCAGACATGAGTTCAGGTGTGTGTGTATGTGTAGCTACGTTTACGTGTATGTGTGCGTTGACTTGTCAATTAATCATCAGTATGGCACAGCACTGGCCCCGCTGTTCGAGACTGTACCCCGTACAGTAGTTTGATTACCCTACTTTACTTGATGAACGTACATGCTAAGTACTTATATGAATTCCCTGCACAGTGCACTGGAAATCACAGGTTATATGCAATGCAGATACCGCTATATACGATAGCAGGTGGGCTTCGCTTAGAGATTCTCTGGTACTTTAGTTACAGATGTTCGACGCTGTTTTCGTGTTCTTACTGGCGTTAAAATGTATTTAATATATTACGGATGTGATGTATACGAATTGTAATTTTTGTAGAGCTAAAACGGCGTATGAATCACATTTTTCTTTATATGAATACTACTTTACATTACCGGCAATCGAACACGCTGTCAATCGCATCGAGACAGTCTTCAAATTATCCTAGAACCAATTACTATTTATCAGTAAACAGGTTCCAAGTATAGATGCATCGTATGTCGTTGCCTAACGTAATGATGAGTTATATTCGTGGCAAGGCTTACAAGGACGTCAATCAAGAAGACAGGGATAATATCAGGGAAGGTGTATTTTTAGAAGCATGGCTAATGTGGTCCACGTCACTGTCATTATTTAATTTTAGAGCTGCACGTAGTCGCATGAAAGATAGCTTATAGTGTATGCAGGCTGCAGGCGATGGTGGCCCCGATAATCATGTTGACAGGCTTATGTACACGAGGCAAACCTGCATCCACGTACGTGTTAGCGTTTAATGATACCCACACATTGTCATTTATGTTAATCTAAGGTCTTATATACGGCTAATAAGTTTCACAAAGGACTAGCCAATGTTTTATCCGACACACGCGCGTAAGTGAAATACTGCAAAGATATCTAAGCCTAATTGATTAAATTGATACCTGCAAATTAATTTCATACAATTACCAAAGCACTGGCGTTAACAGTAATTTATTGCAACCTCATGATCCAAACCGCAGCAACTGTACAAATTGCAAATAAGACATCGTATTTATAGAGATTACAAACGTCTTAACATCATTACGAACGCAACAGTATCGAGCGGTATTTACGTTGATTACACAAATTGGTTTGATCAGACCGATCATCAGATTGGTGCAGTCCGTTATGCGGCATACACCCTGCATCAATCAGACGCCAACGTGGACCGGTTGAATCAGAGAGCCTTCGCGTGAATAATTGTAAGACGTTACAATATACATTCAACTGATGTACGACCTTCGATAGGTTCACGGGTAAATTGATGATTCCTTATCTTCACCCAATGTGAAGTGTGTAAACACGTTTATTTAAACAAATCTTTCCGAACTGTCTAATTACTTTCATTTGCTGTTCGCTGTCATGATTAAATGACAACTCAACGCTTGTGGCTGGTAGCTCGCGTTTGTAGATTTTATCTCTTCATTCAAGCAGGTAATTAATTTAATCAATTTATCTAATGTTGTTGAATATTTATTTTTAATTAAGATTTAGAGAAAACTAAATATATACTAATTTAATATCTACTTTTACTTTTTATAATTGAGTGCTTGTGTGGAATTTATGCATCATTTGCAACCTACTAACATTTTAAAATACTCGTGCCACATTATCTTAACGAATAAATGTTATCTTGAAGTCAACTACTATGTCTATTGCAATTTGACAAAATCAGATAGTGAAGGTCGTGATCTGGTGGATACTTTAGATTTTTAATCTGTGATTTAATGTCAAGTTAATTCGGCCGGACGGAGTGGTATCTCACCGTTGTTCGCTCCCGAATACCGTAAACGTTTTCGAAGCGAGTCAGTGGCACCGCGCACCGCGTTCAACAGTTACCGATTGTTAAAATTGCATTCGTCCTATTCTTTTGTCAGATCGCCAGATCGCTATTTCTTTGGACAGATTAGTTCGAGATACGTACATGTTCTTAACTTACAATGGAAGATTAGAAGCGCGGGAAATTTCATCTCGTTTAATTGAATCCAAATTGATTTTCGATCGATCTCGTTCAAATTGATTTCGAGGAATCTAACCAGCATTTTAATACTGTTACGCGGTTCAATTCAGTCTAATACAATTAGTTTTTTGCTGTGCCCGCCAACAGCTATGATAATCGCTGAGAGTACAACGCGACAGTCACAAGAAAAATAGACAATAAATCGTATTTTCCGACACTTTTATGTACTGTCAACATTGAATCGTCATTCTTCACATAGAATTATGCGCATACCTGACTAGAAAATGTTCCGTGCGTACCTTTATCGCCATACATTGTAATTGTGAGAGAGAATGGAATGCATACAAATTCATGGTGTCTGCCCTAAATTCAAACCTAGGCTTACTAGGCACAGTGTGAACTAGAACGGAGCAGACAATAATAATAAATTAAAATAATGCGTTCTAAACCGCCAATAGTCATGAAAACTATCGAGCGTGCTTGAAAATATTGCGTCGATGATCATTTCCATTGAAGATATATGCGATCACTTTTACTGTTATCCAATTTGGAGCGCGGCGAGGTCGGTTTCCGCTTTTACACGGTTTGTGGCAAAGCCGAAGACACATTGTTATTAGCCGGCAGCGCGACGCGGCGGCACGGCGGCACTGCGGTCGAGGAGCCACCAGCCGCGTGCAGGACGTGTGCCTGACTGACACACATCCGCGGCCCGACCTGACCTAACTCACTCGCGAACTCACAACGACTTGTATATTACGTGACCTTTGACGCAGACCTCACGAATCCAGGAGTTATAGTTAACTGTACCCGCGCAGATTTAGGATTCTGATAACGCACGTATTCAAGCCTAGTAAAAGCGTGTCATGCCCAAAACATTTGATCCCATATATTTGATTACATCAATAGGTTTTCGCGAAATATCAGTTTCACAATTAAATATTCAGCTATGACCTTATTTCTGAATAGTTTCTCAAGTTCTCGCTAACTAGGTGAGGAACAAAACATAAACAACGCGTTAAGCATGAAAGTCGGCTTCGGATTACTTTCTGCTCCAGCTTCGAACCTTTTCAATACGCTCATTGGCATGCGTCGTGCGTGGGTACTGTTCGTGGAGGTCGCAGACACGGTACACTTAGGTCCGATTTCTCCCCAGTATCTCCACAAGATTAGTAAATCTTCATGTCAATCAGATCTCTATCTCGGAGATTTGGGTCAGGAGCATCTAGATCTGAGATATGACAGACATATTGATTTTTATTTGTTTCGTGATCAGTCAGAACTACGAGTCATGCTCTTGACGTCGTTAGATGCGAAATTCACTTTACTGGGTCAGATCGTCGCTCGGCTTGGTCATATTATCTCGTCAATAGTAATTGATATACAATTAAGGAGTATACAAAGGTAGCGCCGCCACTGCAGAAACGCAGACCATTTTAATAAGCTGTCTGAGTTTGGTATTAATAAGTGTAATCGTAGTTTGTCCATATTAAGATATAGTATTAAAGTACCGGTGTCTAATGATGTTAGTCTAGTATTCTATAACGAGAGTTTAGATAGTAGATAGGCATCGTACCTGAAGGAAGCGGCTTGGCAGTCGGGTTCCTCGCGACACCATCCCTGGCACTCGTACAGCGATAGATTGCGCACTGTGTAATAAGCTGTTCCCGCGAAGTCAACATCCGTCAGCTTTTCGAACGCGGTCCGACCTGAAACAAGCAGGTTTTATGTTCAATGCATGCCGAGTTATATCCTGTTGCATTTTGTATTAATGGGACAACTATTCATATACTAATGTAGAAATGTTTCCAGTTGGCCGCACTGTATAAAGTACAATGTGCAAACAAAGAACAATGGTTTTACATACAACGAAATACCAGCTTGAAAACACTTAAACCGGTAATATTAAAAGAGAATTAATAATGGAAAAAAATATATTAATAAGATGAAATATAATGATAATACTTACTGATGACAAAGGTAGCCTGCAGTAACAGAAGCGCTAGCCGCGCCAAGCGCAGCCCTCCACCCTTCATGCCGACGAAGCCACCTGAAACATACACATCTATTAGATAATGTCCAACTAAATTAAATAACCTAACAGGTAACAATCACCTAGAAACACCCGAGGCAATAAAACGTCTCTGAATATAGATAGACGAGAATAGTCATGATGTCTTCGAATGAATTAGTGTCGTGAAACTAGAAAAGGAAAAAACATTCAATCATCAGTCGTATGGAAACTCGTAGTTCAAATATTAGGATCTAGAATTATCAACTGCTGATACTGGCAACTCATATAGCCCAGTTGTAGGATATCCTTATAACGCGAAAGTTTGTATGTTTGGATATTAGTTCCTCTTTAACGCAAAAACCACTGAAAGTATTTAGACGAAACATTTGGTTATACCGGTTTCATGTTCCCGTGGGATATTTTTGATTTGTATTGGGTGGGCCCGCGGTCAAAAGGCTAGTTATTCATAAAAGTATTGATTTGATTTCACTCTCCATGTGATAGGTATTGCAATCCAAAACAGACAATATTAAAATCGCAACGCAAAAAAACGAAAGCTCATCGAAATAAAAAATAACAACAAACCAATGATTGGCAGATGTAGGTATAGTGGTTAAGCATTATTTGTTGAGGAAGTGCAATCGTGTGTAAGTATTAAATTACTAATTTAGCAAGTTAATGTACCAAGTAACACGTTACAGGTATATCATTTAATGTACGTGCTTGTTACATTTGATATTTCACCTACATTTCATTCCGAATTTCGAATAGACTCATTATAGTGAAATTTACGTCCGACAGGATGTAATTTAACTTTATTGATTAGGAATGAAAGTTAGTGTGAGTTTTCGGGTTCTCATGTAATGGGTTTCGTATCTGCGTGTATATGCATAAAGACTATTGTATCAGCTGCTGATTGCTCTGCGATTGTTCAGGTAACTGCGGCTTCCATTGTAGATGCTCCGAATGCAGGTCAAGATCAACACTGCATGGACCCATGAAAGCTAATAGGAAAGTCAGTGACACGAATTTTCATTTACTTTTTGCATCGCAATATCGCTTTCACTACTTTTATCAGTACAATGAATGATCATTTGTAAACGAGAAAGTACAACTATTGTTATACACTAGGCATTATCTACAACTGAAATAATTTCTTATACAATATGCACGGACAATTATTCCGCTTGATTATTCAAAGTAAGAGTTATAAATAAAGATTTTATTTGCATTCGAAGCAATCAAGCAAAGGAAATTGATGTTCGCACTGTCATAAAATGTGTTATATAAATTGGACTTCAATAATTTGGCACTGCTAAAATATTCTATACTTGATGCTTATTAGGTTTTCTGGAATAATGGGTAAAACACTTATTTGCAGTGAAAAAAATGTCTTAGCTATTAATGTCAAATAAATACAACCGTTTAAATGGAGAACGCACCAAGCCTTTTAAAGAAATGATGGCGCTAAAATCGAGCCTCATCACAAATGCAATGTGGGAACAAACGCACACACACAGCCACACGTGTAAATAGTACTCTCTGTTCAATATGTACAAGTAATTGCACTTAGATACCGTTTGTCTAAGTACTCTCACAGCGAAACCATTATGTGTAGTGATTCTCAAAATTCACCGGAAGAGGTGACTTCGCGGTACTGATTTTGAAACTTTAACGAACCACAAACAATTCAACGGTTTTGCGGTAATGACAATTTGATACAATTTGTCTCCCGGGGACGTTGAGCGTGAAGGAAACAGAATGCACGCATTCCGAGCGATGCGCAACTGGAGAAGAACATATTACAGTAGTCTACACGCGTTACGAATGTCACAATGTTTATAGTTCTTACTAGATATAACATTAATGATCCTACAAATATCTTAAGTGTGTTTGAACTAGTGACATTAACTTTTCCACGATGATATAATCTTGTTTCTGTATTACCGAAAGGCGTATATCAACCTCTTTGGTTGCAGCGACATAAATACTCATTTAAACCTACACACGCTTCACATTCTGGTTTACGATCACATATTTTTTTTTTAATTAACATTTAAGACGTTATTCCTCAATTATATTATTGGCTCATAAAATATAGAGACCAAATAAAAATGAATATACTGTGGCCAGACAAAATATTTCGGCTTGGAATAGTGGAAAACTATTTCTGGGAAGAGATTAAAACAATGCACACCAAGTTAAACTTGCAATACCTAAAACGTGACGAATTGTTAAACAGAATTCGTAGAAGCTGCTGATATTGTTCATGCCGAGCCGAGTCAAAGAAAAGCGCCAACAGTTCTCGTGGGATAGTATCAACCACCAGCGGACTAAAGTTATTCACCTTTTCATAACCTATTCAAATCGCATAACGACAGTCAAAGGTCCTTAGTCTTTAGCATAAAGAACTGAAACAATGTACCCGTTGACATTTACGGCGGTCATATATGGTGAAACAACGGAAGGAGCCTGCGATACAGTTAGTTCACCTAAAACACCATAGCCGAGATGTTCTGTGAGCGGAACATTGCTCCAATCTTGGTCACTCGGCACAATAAACAGTAATAATTCAGTATTGTGTAGGTGTGAGCTTCGAGAGGTTATGTTTGCGTTACGGTCACTTAACATGTGCACACTGTACTGTGAAGCGACACTCGTTTTAAATCCGTAAATGGAAATGGGACATCTTATTGCCATATCGTTACAAAAAGTATCAACTAACAGCAAGAAGAATTCCACATATCTGGATGATACTTGAAACTTTGCGCCATGTTAACGTGTAATGTATGAATCGAATTAATAATGTACGGTGCACTACCTAGATACCTAATGGACTAACACGTAAAACCGTCAAACACGAACGGTTACCGTTCGAAAGTCGCTTAACCCCGCAACACCGCAGCGCACTTACATGCCTATTACGAAGATCATGCATGAGACAACATGGGTCCCGTTAGGCGTGCACTACAAACAATTATTACGCACAGGTGACGTGATCACGTGATTCATATGTCACATAATGATCGTAACAGTTACATCATGAGGCGCGCGGCGGCGTGTCGCGGGATGTCGCGGCAACGCGCGGACGGCCCGCGGCATGCGCCTGCGCACTCACCGTGCTGTGAGCTCACAAATTGCCCAATTTAACGGTGAACTCGACGACGCAATCTTCGTGTACTTCAGCATTACTAACATCGCTCACTAACCTTAACACTAACTAGAAGCACTTAAAACTATAACCCTGTAATTTCCGCGTTTATGAGAAAACAGTATGTTTAATTATAGATGTAATTACAGCCCCGCGAGTAAAACTTTATTTGTTTTTAACTATACACGGTAAATGTAATGAAATTTATCACACGAAGAAGCGCAAGAGCGCTATGTAATAATTATTTATTAAACAAAACTTATTAGATTGTGATAGTCATTAAATTACTTAAGTTGGTATTCACATTATGTCTATTTAAAATTACCTATACTCACTAACTACATAGCTCTCAATGGATCTAAATACTTATATTCAAGCACAAAACTCGGGTTTCCAAAAAACAACTTTTAAGCGACGGCATGAAACTGTCTGTAGGTTTCCTCATTTCTAGACGTATTTTCAATCATTTGCAATTCCATTTTCGTGTTTTTGCTCCAGTACTCTAATTATAAAGTAATGAACCGTGCTACGCCTAAGGATTTTTCATTAAACACACAATGCCTTTGTATTCCCACACCGCGGGCACTGAATGGATCAGTAGCCGCCAATCTTTAATATGGCATAGAATCATTCCCATTGATGTTTTGTACAAAGAAATTACAGTTTATATTTCCTGTTACTTTTGCACTTATTAACACTAGATCTACATTTACATCAATCAATGTTTAAGCTCAGTAGCGGTTATGACAATAAGAGATTCTCACGGGTGGAGTGCTGCAAAACATGTTTAAGGAGTAATCAGAAATCATGTGTAATTTACTTCTAATTGACGGTAATGACGACACTCTATGCAATTTTGTTCTGCGACAAAACAAAACAAAAGAAGGCTTTTTTTACCAAATGGCTTTCAGCTACTGTCTATTCAAATGTGTTATTATAATTAGACTTGATTGTTTCACAAAAAAGCTAAATAGCTAGTGCTATTATACGCAATATAAAATTACGGTGTAGAAGATTCTAAAGAAGTTGTCAACTCTTGGTTTACGTTTTAAGAATGTATTTCTTTTTCAATTTTCGATTACTATTATTAGTATTAATTTTTAAACCAACTTTTATTATTTACTACTCTGACTCTATTGAATTGATCTTATAGAACTAAAAACGCCTAGGTTTACGTTTGTCGCAAAGTGCATCAGTACTCGCTCGCAAGCTACGAGCCTATGACTCAATATTAACTACGATTAAACATTTCCAACTAAATAGAAAGCACCGATTGACCCATTGAAACATAAAGCATTCGTCAAATCATGCTCCTAATAGGCAGAGCAAGCGCAGCCATCATAACTTGGTAAATGGTTAAAGAGAACAATCAATGGCTTACTAGATACATACTGAGTCATCTCACAAGCTCACACCGAAGTGAGAATTAAACTGTTACTTAATTATACATGATGATGAAGATCTATATTAGATACAATACACTCGAGACCTACTAACCTACACAATATATAAACATATAATATATGTGCAAGTTCACACCTCACAAACACGCAAATTAAGTTATACCAGAACAAGAGGAATGACTTGTCATGCATGTGTGACCTCTCATTAAACCTATCTTTTTCAATTTGATTCATTATACGAACCACTTTTACTGACCAAGATAGCGGACAGCTATAAAACCTTTTCCAACTTTACGGTAGTTCGGCAATAAACATGGGCTATTACATAACTGAGACTAGATCTAATATATAAAATTCCCGTGTCACGATGTTAGTTACCGTACTCCTCCGAAACGGTTCGACCGATTCTTATGAAATTTTGTATACATATTGGGTAGGACTGAGAATAGAACAACATCTATTTTTCATACCCCTAAGTGACAAGGGTCGCCCACACTAAAATTTATTCTTTTATTTTTTGGACGAAATTTATCAAGCAGAACGACGTTTGCTGGGTCAGCTAGTATTTCTATAAAATTAATAGTCATCGAGAAAAGCTTTTACTGGCAATCTCGCGTACGTTGTCCGCATGGAGGTCACTTGTAATCCAATCTAACAGAGACACGAACAAAAGGTCTAAGCCACACAAGTCTAGCATTAAGATCTTTTGATGTTCGGCGGCGGGGTCACGGCGCACGTGCCTACCCGCCTACTTCCACCATCAGATAAGCTCACGTAAATAATAAGTGCACATCTTGCAATCTCCGCTTATTATTATAAAAATGATTTCCTAGCGGTCCCGACGACGACAATCGCGCCATCTTGACTTAAAAGATAACGAGATACATAAAAAGTTTTTTGGTAATTTCGTTTTATATTTGTATGAAATAGTAGATTTCTATGCGGGATACAAAAAATTAATTTGCCTCACTACAGACATGGTAAAGTTCACTAGCAGATTGTTTACTACTTCGCGCAAGAGAAGACTTTTGGGCCACTTCTCCAAGTAATTTATGGATAGGTCATGTGAAATAGTAAGCGTAGAGAATCGTTTAGTCTCCCTCGCGGGACTTGTGTTAACGATTATTTCGGATAACAAACCGAATCGAGCGGTATAAATCCGTATGTCACAAGTAGCAGTCACGTCACAATGGGCCGAACTTGACCGAGCGCTAACGGTACTGCGCCGGCGCACCGAGACGCGAGACAATGCGTGTGAGCAAGCCGACAGGTTGCTCGCCTGACCCAATTATCTGCCGCAACTGGGCCATCTGTTTTCGAATGCGTGTGAATTTTCTACATGTACTTTCTCGCATATTTCGCGCGATAACTACCTAAAATTAAGGATCGTAAAGCTGTTATTTTTTCAATTATAGTCATTCCGGTAATTACGCAATAATAATCGACTATTAAGATAACAAAACCATTCAACAGTTGATTTATGCGAGAATGTTAATGTCGAAGTCCTATTTATTTTATCTGAAACAAATGTTTTGTACTCGTAGCACAGTAACATAATACATTTATAGCAACAAACTAGCTTTGCGAGTTTTCTGCTAACGATAAAATATTTCACGAGGTACAAATAGAGTCTAGTACGAGCACTACGTATACTAAGCCTATTTACGAATAAATAGCGCATTCCTTCGCCGGTGTTACTTAAACGTGCTTTCTGTATTTAGCTCGTTTGCATCGCACCTCCATAATTTGAGAATTCCTTTTATTCGAACTAGCTTCCCGAATTAGGGTTGGCAAATTTTTTGCATACATAATAGATTTTTAATTAGTAACTTATTTCCTTGTTTCAGTCTACTTATTTCTATTTTTATTTATTTACACACGATTTCGACATTTATTCATTCATTATAATTCTTAATTCTATAAGAATTATGTTTGGCTAAATTTTGGTTGACAGTAAATGGGCCAAACTTCAAAAAAGTTTATTGAACATAGAAACGATTTTTATTAACATAGGAATAAAGGTCTATTCTTTGTTCCGAAAATTTGTCTCTAGATCGTCTATCGTCGTCGTGTATACGAACAGAACGATAGTCGTCCTAATAAGACTACAAATAATCGAGTACGAAAATTCTGTAAAAGACTGAAAATATAAACGTAAAAAAAGTTTGATAGACGAAACAATTAGACATTAGACTTTAAACGGTATCAGGGCAGCCCTAATAGTGTCCAAGGATCGCGTGTTTATCTAAGCGGGCAAGCGGCATGCGCCTCGGCTTGTCGCTGTCGGCCGCAACGACTTGAACACGCCGCGGAATACTATCGGACGGTCGCGTCGGTCGCGACGGTCGCATCGGCCGTGTCGCACGGACCACGCGGCAAGCGACAGCGGCTGAATAATTACACCACTATCTGCATACAATGAGCTAATTATTAGAGCTCTAATTCGTTATGAGACAGGAGAATGTACTCGAATGTGCGTAGAGCTTGTGTTACTCCAGAACTATGGATTGTGTTGGATTTTCGTCTGATGATAGCGATCGAGAGGCGACTGAGATTTCCCACAGCAGAAAAAGTCTATTAGGATTTCCACTACGTGTACGAAAAATATACCTAACATTATGTTCAAAGAGGATACTTGTCGTTCATTAAGTGAAAGAGAAACTTTACATATTGCGTGTGCAGATAATCGTGTAACACATTTCAACTCACAAAGTGCTTAAATTATTGAAACAAAAAAAGTTTGCAAAACACCATTAAGATTAAAGATTGCAAGGTCAGAGGTTCTAAAGCGATTGTCAATCATTATCAAAACATTTACAAATTGTATAGGTAATTATTGTGTTTGCCTTTCAAATAAAGTTAATTAATAGTGCCTCCCAATAATAGAGTAGTCGATTCGTCATGATTAATCGATAGAATGAAATGTTCGATGTAGGACACTCAGTATCAACAATTTAATACACTTTGGTATTGTAATGTAATTTAGATGGGTTTTATTTGAGCTTATCTTGGAAGTGTGCTCTTAAGGCAAGCAGTAATAAATGCACGATGTCGTTAAGAGGCGCCGCAACTGGCCGCGCTGGTCGTGATACTAAAGTGTATACAGGCCGATGTTTAATGTGCGGGGAAAATCTTAGGCAAAGGAAAGCGACGTCTCATATATTATAATGTTTTACGCATATTTGTAAGCTTCTGCCTCGTGAATATTATATTTTGTTACCTTTATTTTAGTTATGCTAAAGCTATGTTTATAGAATTGACTTCCCATTTATATGTTATTACAAAAGATGTTTGAACATATTCATATAAAGCAACGAAACATTAGAATACTTCAGTACCAATGTGTCGGTCAGGCAGAGATTTATTGTTGATTGCAACATTTTGCAATTTAAATTCGAACTATTTATATTCCAAAGATATGGTGAAACGAGATCCCGCTGTGAATATTCATGATAGGAAGTACTATCGGTTTAATAGCATCGTATAAGCAACGCACGTTCTTATCTAAATCATAACGTGAACCCAAAGGCCTATCGTAAACCCAAACATTCGAATATCAACTTAACAATTATCGCTATCAATAATAAAATACTCTCAACAATTTATTTCGAATTGGAAAGTTTGAGAGCTAAGTAAAAGTTTTTAAACATTAGCTGGCCAAAGCAATACTTGCAACATCTTTTATTTGTTAGTGAAGATTGTACAGAGAGTTGTATTGACAAAACGACCGTAACGAAATGTAAATTTATGCTCTGACAACGCTCACTGACGATCAAAGCATCAGCCAGACGCTGTGCTACACGGTGACAAGGAAGCGTGGAGTAATGACTGGAATCCATGCAAACCCGACTACTGCACGCTAGAACCTTCTCCCAGCTTTATTTATTTGATTAAACTAAAAAAGTCATAATTATCCTCCTTACTTAATTGTTTTATCCGCCTTCTAACATGATACTAAGGGTCCTTACTAGGAAATAAATACACCACATTTCCCACACATTCTCACTACTCCTGAGAACGTCAAAGCACGATAATACGACACCGACTCACAATGAAGCAAATAGTCAGTAATTTAAATGGTGGCTGCACCTACAATAACTGTACCCGACTTGTGATATTGGCCGCATTATCACAAATGCGGCGTGTTTACAGACATTGTGTGTGTCAATTATGATATTGCCCATTATGTGGTATTACCGGACCATTTCACTGGAAACACTTTAAAGGAATCGATCGTTAAGTGTAGAATTTCGCTGACCTCGGGCAAACTGCGTGTAGCAAAGCGCTGCCTGTCACTCATGCTTACAGAAGTTAGCGTGTAACATCTCAATAGCCATTATTTGTCCACAAACAAACCCTATTAGCTGTCGTACCATCAACTTCCACGCCACGTTCTACACAAGCAACTCCGGTCTGCACACACACACTCACACCCACTTCTGACTATACCGTCACTAAAATAGTTGTTAAAGAAAAACTTTCGACCGGTGAAAGATATCCCACGTACCAATTGTATATTGTACACGAATGTAATTGAAATTCAAAACTGTTCTTTTTCAAAATACTTTATTTACTATGATCGCTTTCACTTCAATCTTTCGGGAACTAAATTATACGTTACATTTGTTGATGTCTACTTTGTTTTCTTTCAATCACAACAACAAAAGAATCACCTGTGCGAATTCAATATCGATAAATCATGCAATCAATGGGAGCCGTGTTTCGCCGCCCACGCGGAGCACGCTTTAAACGTCCAGCCTAACAATGGCCGCGATGTGTAATTTACTGTCCCCTTATTCATAGTGCAGTAACGTGGGGAAGTAGTGAGGGCAGTTCTTATTACGATGGCCCTGACATAAGTTCCTAGGAAATATGCATTCTCGTCTCGTTCAGAAACGAGTCGAACACTTGACGTGGCAAAAACAGGCAGGCGGAGTTCACAATTGTCCCACGGGCCGCCCATTGTTGCTACCATGTATACCACCGTGTCAACACGGCTCTCTAATCATTACCAATTGAGATTTATGTGAGTACAACTGTCGCGTCTAACTGATAAGCTGTCAGTCATAGTAACAAAAAGGATTTAAATATTTACCTGTTCCGTTTGGTGTAGAATTGGTATTTTCCACTCAAGGCACAAATCCTGTAACAAATAAATATTTGCATAAACGTCTTGACTGAACTACATTCTGTCATAAACCTATTACTAAACCGTAATAACTAGTACATTTATTTAAATAAACCCCATCAATATGCAAATTATTTGATACTCTACATTAAATTTGCGTTACCATAACAAATGTTACTGCCGCTATAAAATTTTAAACACATGATTTACAGGGTAGAAAAAACTGTGATATTCATCTATCACAGTTTGATGTCTCATTAGCGAAAAATCGACGGAACTTTCTTCGTTCCACATAGAGTTGTCAATATTAAAATCAAGAGTAATCGATACCATTAATAAATAACATTAAAAAGTATTAATTGATATTCATAAAAATGCTCGCGGAGAAATTTTAAGAGAGTTATTTATTGCAGGACGTGTTTGAGTCCTGCACGGGTTGTGCACTGTTCGGACGCCGGCGCCTGCCACTAACTAATGATGCGACATCCGCTCGGACACGACCCGGGCCGACAGACTCGGGCGCGGGTTTTAACACTCCATTAATCACGCATAAAGTGAAATTGCAACACTTCCTCTTCCGCAAATTAAATCGTATAAAATAAAGCTTGTGCCACTGGTTAACATCTATCTTAATTTAAAATCTGACTCCATAAAATACTAATCTTAATTTGTTGAACGATTCCATTTGCATATCCAAATATTATAAATTACTTATTAAGGAGTTATTCAACTTAAATTAACGGGAATGTGTGAGTAAATCTTTAACTTTATAATGTAAGCGTTTAAATTTGATTTTATCGTTTCATCTGTCACAAATTAGGAACTTATTCGCACTTTTAAGGAAGCTATAATTGTCAAAGACGAAAGCCGATGGAATGTTGTGATTCGACTAATTTACCATGTATTTTTTTAGTCCACGAATATTAAATGTTATTTAAAAGTTTTACAACTAATCATTGATACATAAAAGTAGCGATGAATAAAAATGCTTAGCTAAATAGTTTAAAACTTTGCAATTTATAGGGACCCGGTAATGTCTACCTAATAAGCTTAAAGCAATTTCTAAGCGGCCTTAGGACAAAAGATACGACTTACGATAAATGCTAGCCAATGTAAGCATCGTAAATAAAACACGACACGAAGTAGTCTTTTTCTTTGTAAGAGCTTAGAAAAGAGCGTTAGAACAACATCGCTAGGGGCGGTCGTGGCTTGCTGCTCGGGCGCAAAATGGAAAAATAAATTCACATTGAAATGGTTTCTATCGATTGTCGGTCCAGTCGGTTCCCCTTTATCCGCAGCTGATCGCACTAGACAATGTGGTGGTGGGTGCGGATGACGGCGAAGCGCGGTGGGGGCGCGAGGCGCGGGGCGCGCAGCGGGGCGGGGGCGCAAGCGCATGACCGCGCAGGGCGCAATGACCTTGCGCGCGCATTCCGCCCGCTCTTTCGAAGGCTCCCGCGGCCCTCCAGGCTCTCCCGATTCTATTCTAGTCTCTCATAAACTACCTAAACACTAAGTACTACAAAACGCTCGGATATTGTATACAGTATCTGAATTGAATGGAGTTAAAACGATAAAATCGATAACACAATGTATACTCGACGAGTTGTGTAACGTTTTGTATTTTATTTTCTTTGCTGGATTTAAGGACGCGATTGTAAACAATGTTGATGATTCTGACACACTGTAACAGGCTCTCTACAATTGTACACGAACGAAACTAGGTTAATAACCTTTGGGAAAACATTCAAGACGAACATGGCAGAAGCAAACAGGCTGAGTAAACATAGAAAAAATGTTCCCATCAATACGCGTATAGACGAAGATGCGTAAAGAATGAGTCGCGAACAGAAAATCACTGAATTAATCTAGAAATTGAACTAGCTTAAATCTCAAATATTATTGCACAACGAACCCAATCACGTGTGTAATACACGTTTAGATAACATTTACTAACCCATTGTAGAGTGGCGATATAAATCCCGAAAGATGAAAAAGATTTACCTTACGTTAGTGGGAAAATAGTCACATGCCTGAACCATTCGTTTTAAAACAGACAGCCTACGAATACAAACAAAACCTCGACCTTTCTAAACTACAAACACTATATTTATAAGTTTTGTAAACTAACCGTTGTTTATTGTGTTAACAAGGAACAGGATGTGACGGTCTACAAATTGATCCACTACACTAGATCTGAGGCTTGGTGAGTCCGCGCCTCTTTCGAAAATAACGGCTCGATGTCAAATAATAGGAAAAGCGCAAACAAATATCAAAGAAACCGTTTCCTACTTAGAATTGGCATCAAAACTTCGAACGTAAAACAAGGTACACAGAAAGAGATACCTTATTTGTTATTAATTTAGTCTTACAATCGTATGAACAACGTTGAGTGAAAAGTCACTCAAAGTCAGTGCAATTAGACATATTTGCATTTTAGAACGCCACATATCAGTTTTATGTAAACCCACTCACGTATCTAAGTAATAGAATAATACGTGTCAAAGATGTGCTTAATTATATTCTAAGACAGAAAGCAGTAGTGCATGCACATGTTACAGTCAGCAAAATAATTAAATGAACTTGACCACAGGTTTAGAAAACACACTTTGCAAAATACAAAAGTGGTTGCTACGAGGAAAGAAAATCGGCTTGAGAAGAAAACTACTAAAAACAATACTTTAAATGTCTCTACATTTTTTATTGTCTTTTTGGTTCGACTTTCCTTGCTGTCGGTACCCGCATAGCGGCTTCTCATGTAGCGTCACACTCCGTAGTGTATTCTACATTTTTATGACATACAACTAGCGCTATTAATAAGCGAGGGACCGGTCCGCGTTACGTCAATTACGCATCATGTATAATTGCAAGACTCGACCGGAGTCCGCGTGCCTTATATAGTCTTATACAACATAGATACAAGGCGTTGTTTTATTTAAACCGTCTTTACTTGCACCCATTTTTTGCTTTCCGCGCTTCGAACGTATTTTATGTGTACAAATACAATGTCACAATAGTGTGGTCGTTTGTCGTCAGTTTTTGAACGATTCTTTTACGAGGGACTACTGAAGTAATTTGTACTTCTAAGGTCCTCCTATGTACAATTACCTTAAGTAGCCATAAACAGGGATCGCAATTTTGTGTTAACGTCCTTAATAAAGACCTAATGAGTATCCAAGATTTGTTGGGAATTTACTCGTCTCTTAAAGCACCTTTTCATTACGATATATCTCTCTAAAAGTACTTAATTTAATATACTTAATTAGAGGTAGTGATAGCCTAGTGGTATGACCGTTAGACTGGGTGGGCAGTAAGTAGTCTTTGTCTTAGATTCAAATAGTATTATGCATTTTCTAAATTCAGTAGCGCATTACAATGTTTTATCACTACGGATTAAGTAAAGAAATAAATCGTCAGAGAACTGACAAAAAAACGATGTCAAGAATGCGTACAGCAATGCCAAATAACTACCGGCTATTTAAATTCTGTCTTGTGCCACAATCATACTATAAAAGGAGACAATTGTTTTTTAAATTTTCATTACTTGCAACAGTCATTTATTTTCATCTATTTTGTCACTAACGAAAGCTGTTACTGGCAGAAATACGTCAACGTTCTATTTTCGACCGCATAAAATAATTAAAATAACACTTACGTTGACAGTCCTCTCTATAAATAACACCAACATTACTGGCTAATTAGATTGTATCGTCAACGCGTAGGACGCGAAATAAATTAAATCAGAAAAGTAAATAGGGTTGTCACTACTTTCGGTTCAAATCAAACAAAACTTGAGCACCTCTTGTAATTTAAAATAGACCATTTCTTCCGTCAACCCTAGCGAACTAACGGTACTTGTAAACTTCATAAATGTTTTCTGGTTGTAATTAAAAGGCGTGCGATTGTGTCCGCTAACTGTATTGAGTTATTCCCGCACTTGAAAAACACTGCAAGCGCATCATGACAACGCTAATCCATGGGAAATTTGCCCATAAAGCAGTGTAAATGTTCGTAAATACCGTACAATTACATATAATTTATACAGAATAATAAAATTCTATAGAGGAATGATAATTACTTGTGTTACGAGGTCGCCCGAGTTTAGTTATAGTCATTGTTTTACTCTGAGAATTCTAATGCACAAGGTTTATCTCTTCCATGCACTTTGGAAAAAATACATTTCGGGGGTCATTAATTTTCAGTTAGTTTGATAAGGTATTAATGAATTAAGATCACAAAAACATTCATTAACGAAAAAAATCTGAATAACAGCTTTAATCCTATATGCATCCTTCGTAACAATAAAATTAACAAGACACCTATTACATTATAACAGTCGCACACATACACACGCAATAAAAAACAGCAGCACATCTGCCTAATAAAAAAATATCGATATATCCAAAGAATGTATTATTATCGATATAATCTTTAATTGAATTTAAAAACGATGTAAAAAAGAAATAGGTGTTAAAGATATCTCGATTAAGGAATTTATTAGAATAGAACGAGTAAATGGCAAAACATAACTGTATTGATGTGGTTGCGAATGATTCTAATCTCTGAAACCACATTTATATGACATTATGAACAGTTACGATACTCATAGAATGCTAATGTCACCGCTTTATGCTCGTGACTACATAGCTTTATGTATTTCAATGAAAATTGTGTTTTCTTTTGTTGTGAATTGTGGACTTTGGTTGATAACATTAGCTTGAACTTTGTAGAGATACCTAAAATTGTATACAATGATCAGGTAATTTTAATTTTATAAAACATTACATAAGCTTTGTGTCACTTAAGTAAACCAATAAGGTTATTTTTATATTCTCTTGACCAGAATTTCATTTAAATTGGAGCCTTACATGTTACAATAATAAATTGAAATAAATTCTGCTTTATTTTGTAGAGTCAACACGCAGCAACACCTACGGTACATTTTTAAATAAAACATATGTAAGTATATTGTACTCGTACCGTGTTTAACACGCATGTCATTTGTAACGTCTCAAGAGCAGTAAAACACATAAAAGTGTTATAAATACAAACATTAAATCTGAACATCACACGAAACCAGCAATAAAAGTGTATGCAAGAGTTATAGTTATATGTAGACACCGTTATCATGGCGCTCGATTCTTTCGTCAAACTCGTCAAAAAGGGCGTTACCTTACGTTTCTTTATTTGCCTTAACTGATTTTATTTTCAAAGCAATAAATTCAATTTATCGAACATACGGTTGTCAACTCCTACTGAAAATCATATGTTCGTTAAAAAGGTCTTATAATAAAGTTATAATAAAATTTGTGAAAAGATCAAAAAGAAAATTTTTAGTCCTTGTCGAAAATGCGTTTACAAGTCATGGGGGATATTGTTTTAAGCAGTAAGTCCTATACACATTTCTATTAAAATAAGTGTAATATAATAAGTTTAATTTCTGTATCCAAAAAAATCACTTTGATATTCCTCCTGCACGAGTGTCAGTCAGCCCTTACAGCATACATCGGGCACGGCGATACAATCTGGTGTCACAATATTTATCTCCATGTCATCGGTCATCACCGAGCGGCCATTTCGACGGATTGCATAAATGCACGGAACGCGGTCGGTCACTCTGTCACTATCTCTACCATAATAGAATCACATCGCTCGCACATTCTGTGCGTATCTCTCATCTCTGGAGGGCCGCAGGAAATAACTCTAACATGGAAGCGGATCCGTTAACATTCTTTTCGCAAACAACTGTTGATCGAGACAGTCCGATACGCTATTATACCAAATTTTACGCCTATAATTACAAATTAGTGGGCAACGAGTACCGATATAACCAAGCCGTTTTGTTGTGAGTTAATACAATTATTTTCTTTCCCGTCTGTACGGCAATACAATCAGTTAGTTATGGTGTAGTGTATTGGTACATACCGTTTACTTGATTTTTATTACGCTTAAAATAGCGGTATTCATTTCAATATTCTGTTTTGTTCAAATTGTTTTTAGTACCTAGTCTAGTCATGTTTGTTTTACGGGATAAGTGTTAACTTGTATACTACAAATACATAATACTGTATGTTGTACTATATCAGTACTATTTAGTGAGTGTATATCATATAGATGTATAAGATTTTTGACTTAACTGATACAGTGTTAGACAAATAATCCAAATAGGTCACCAATGTTCGTAGCGTTGCGAACGCGTTTAAGTCTTTTGTACCGACGACAAGAATGTAGCACAAAATTCGTAGCACGTTAACATCGCCTATTAAATTACAATTGAATTACGCGGTCAATTTGCCATTATTAAGAAAATTAACAAGATTCGCTAATGTGATACTAATCGACAGATTTTCTCTTTTGATTCATTATCAGTAATTGCACTTTCTTTTGATCATATCATTTAACGTCTACGATTACCTTCTATTAGTTGTTAGAAAGTGTCTTGTAAGCTCGTTGCGGAGTAGTAATGCCGGTGATTTTTGAATTACCAAACAATTGCGAGTCGACGTGACTTATTTGGTCGTTGACAGCGATCGTTGACAGCGTGGATAATGTTATCGCATTGTTTTCTCAGCGAGCGGTCGATGCTGCGATTCCGATCGAGGTACGAGAGTACGAGGGGGAGGGAGCGATGGCGGGGGGGATTGTATTGGGAACCAAAGGGGAGCGAGAGTCACCGACCGGCTAGAACGACGTCCTCACAATTATTATGTAATAAAAAATAATAAGTGCGGCCTCGAATACGACCGCATACGCCAAGATTACGAGGAAGGAAACTAAACTACTCTATCCCAGGTGATGTGAGCTTTGATTTATTTGCCTTCACGTGAGAGAGTTTTAATGTGATGGTTTTCTCGAATCATAAATATCATACTAACAACAAAATTTATACTCCTTATCACTAAAAACGACAACATGACGACGTTTAAATACAATCCTCAACTACACAAAGTTCACCTCTAATATTGTCATCAGCTATCATTATCCGCTTGAACCAACAACAGCAACAGTAGCGTTCCACTTCATTTGCATTACAAACAAAATCAACACGATTACGATCTGTTACGTCTCCGACTGATTACAATGTTATAAATATTATAATCCGATGCACTGGAGCGCGCCGGCTCCACGCGTTGTCACACAATTAACATAATGTAATATGACGCGTGACGATACTTACTCGTCTAATGGGTACTTTATGCGTCTATTGCACGCTTTGTTCACTAATACAGCCATAACGAAAGGCAGTAATTGCCTTCGTTCGATTAATGTGCGATTTCGCGTGTCTATCCGTTCTAGCAATCCAGATTAAAATTAGACTAATGCATACCTATTGGTCCCTTGGTTTTGAAATTAACACAGAGAGCGAATTTCAAAAAAAAAGTCTACAGCCATTCAACTTAAATTATGTTCTGTGGTTGTGGCCTTAACTGCGTTCAGATTACACTGGTGAGGTAAACTGGAGCATTGAACTCTATTCGATTATGCTCATCGAGATTAGACCAAACTGATCGCGTTTATATACAGCTGTGAAATTGGGCCTTAATCTTATCTAAACACAGGTTCATCTAACTATTGACCGCTGTTTACTGTTCTATAACATTTTTAATAATGCTCTCGTTAACCGTCCTCCCACTATTATCGCATACATCTTCTTTCATTCGAGTAATTAGTTATTCTGTGTGATACGTACGGCCGTCTCTTAATGAGCCCGATAACCAACTTAATTTATTTCTGTATTATAATTAAGGCGAGCTTTAGAATTTCTTTATTTATACATTAGTAGATTCCCACAGCATTCAAATGCTAATATTGTAGAGTTAACATTTTCTTTCTTTTACATTTTAAATTGTATGAATTGTTTCTACTGTTGTACAGTTAGCATAAAATATGTGTTTACTAATGTTTCTGTTGCAGTAATACAGTTGAATTGAGCAACAAGTATTTAAACTTTTTTGAGATTTCATAATATTTTTATCATCACTGTCAGTTTGTTGCTTAATGTCACATCATGTAAAAACGGAGAAACATTTTATGCTATGTTTGAATGTATGCTTTCTAGGCTAGTTACTAGTGTTAGTATGTATGTCCAGCGGTTACGGTCGAGCAGGCTGTCGTGAGGCGGCAGCGCGGGCGCTGGGCGCTGCGCCGGCGCCGCCTGCTAGCAGAAGACACGCACCACTAACCACCGCCCACCGCCGTGCGACCGCCACACTACCCTAGTTACCGGGGAGAAAATAACCCGGTATGACGTCCCCGATAATCAACTAGTCTAATACACAAATACCATCAGCATTTCTCTTGTGGAAACCGAAAACTCATTAATCAGCTACCTTAGCCAGGCATAACATTGAGGTCACGAAATCGAATAGGTTAATAAATTTTATTAGTTCATCAGCAACCGGGCACATACTCGCGGCGTGCACTTTCTCGCTTATTCATCAGTTTAGTGGGTCGCAGTTCAATGGCAACGTGTGATTGCTGCGCACGCGCGTCGCACTGCCTGGAGTCCGACTTAATCCATTACACCTCACCTTCATGCAACCTTAATAACGTTTCTTTATTAACTGGAAATGATTTCGAATCCGTTCTCCATTTCTCTTGTGTACGGTAAATGTAAAAGAATCCGTACTAATAACTGTTTGATTTGTGTACTATCATTGCTACGGTATTAGAGCCATCCGTCAGTAAATTGACTTCGATTTCCTTTTTGCATTTCTCGACACCGTCGATGTTCATAGATTATCCATTCAGGACAGTTTATTAAGTTCGGAATGCAGTGAACCACTTACATAAATGACTACTGTATTTGTGTAACTGGACCGTGTTTCCAGCACCTTGAACTAGAGAAAAAATATAATGTGTATAAACATAACGTGAAAGAAATTTAAAGCCTTATTGTATACAAAGGGCCCTCGGATTCTCTGTGTTCTATTTAAAACCGCTCGCCCGGTGTGGGCAGTCGCAGGTCATTCGACAAACGAATAACATGGAATGTTTAAAATTTCGTCTAACTGTTCTATGGCGAGTCGCGCTTAGAATGAGATGCATACGATAATGTCTCCGTGTCGCTTAGCACACGTGATGATATCCAAGTCACAGAAATAAACTCCGGTAAGCAAACATCAGAATAATCTTTTACTAATCTCAGTTCAAGTTTTTAATCCGATTTACTTGTAGCGGGGCTTTTATAGATGCGTTTATCATTAAACACCATATTCTAGTCTAATCAAATAAGAAATCCTTCCATCCGCTTCAAACGTTCTACTCACACATAAAAACCGAAATTACATCTCATAAAATAAAAAAGTTGGAAAGATGACATTAATTTATCTGATTTCCCGCACCTGTTTTTCGAAGTAACTTTTCATTACCAAGAATGTAACTGAAAAAACTATTCTCATCGGAAAAAAGATTATCTATTTAATGCAATTTGGCGTAACATTGTAATTTCATAGAATAAAAAGATGATACCCATTTATTTCTCATTTTATGGTAGCAGGATAATGGTTCGGTACTTTTATGAAAACGAATAAATAAATTGCTGCAGACAAAGTAACATGCTCTCTCTGGCAGCAATCACGAACGCAATTGCCTAGGTTTTTTAGTTGTAGGAATAATTTTGTTCTTCATATGCGCTCGTAAGAGGCGCGATTGAATTACACGGGTGTTAGAGCACATTCGGCGTGGATACGCGCCGCACGTGATATTTCGTGCGCAGACACTTTGCACGAATACTTCACCATAGATTAATGAACTGCAATTTTTTATCTATAAAGTAATAAATCCTTTCGTTTCGTCAATAAAATTGCCAGTACGGTTTTACCACAAAAGCATTTTTTCTATAAAATCTTTTGACACTGATTGATAAATGATTATAGTTACTTAGTTATACATATGTCAAGTAATCAATCAATCTCACGTATAACGACTTAAGTTTTTTCTCAACTAATAAACGCGAAGGTCGTGAAGTATGCGACCACATAAACGCTACTTATCATCAATTACCGAGCGTACGTCAGAGTGGACAATAGTAGAATACGGCTGTTATTAGATGTAACTGTAAATCTGACGTGTAATGAGCCACAGCAAATTTCAAATAAAATGTGAAACATTACGGAATTATAAGATTGTGGGTCGGCTGGGCCGGCAGGAGGGCACTAGGTCGGGGGAAAGTAGTGGGGCCTTATGTACGCCTGCACGGTGCATGCCGACGCAATTACATCCACGGAATCCATGTTAATATTGTGTTCAGAACGAAATCGACACATCTCAATGAGCACTAAACCGTCCTTCCTAAAAGAAAAAGCTTGTCAAACTTTTATCGCAAAATTTTATACTTTTCAGTGACACTTTCTTTTTTTGCAAAAAGGCCGTATTAAATGCTTTAATGCGAAAGTAACTGTTCTCAAAAACAGTGCTTTCTTCGGTTTAACAAAAAGATAAGCCGAGGTGTTCTTTACATGTGCTTAACATGCGGAACATTGACACCTTACGTCAGTTCGGGACACCGATTTAGAAATCGCATGACACCAATAGCCTGCCTTGACAATAAACTTGTACTCGCCACCAATACATAACCTCCGCGTGGGTGACTATCGCCGACCTCTGCAGTACCGACGACAAGTCAAAGATTATGTATGTATTGCTTTATAATGCTGGCCCTCGATTCATCGAATAGACATAACTTAGCTTTACCATCGTATCTAACAGCATCAGAATCGTTTCGCAGTTTATGAGTAACGGTGACACTTAACCCATACTTCTCTGCGTGGTTTATGTGGAAAATTTTAGTACATATTTCTTTTACCGTTCTAATGTATGCGTTAGTGATAAACGCTGAAACTATTTACTATTTTATGCCGATGTCGTACATGACTGCCACATAGTACTCGAACTAAATATTTAGGCAATAATAATAAATACATGTAATTATAATTTGCAATAGTTTTGTAGCTGCCTTGGGTCGTCCATGTTTGTTCTTTAATAGAACAGGGGTGGATGGCCCCTGGTAGATACCCTATCACATTTTAGATTAAAGTTCTCAACAAGGCTTCTACATGTTGGACCTGTGTTCCCGTGCAAGCCTTTAAAAAGGACCGGGTCTCTTCACATGAAGTGATCCCGTGACTGAAAAGAGTACATGTAATATTATTTGATAAGCTACCTGATAAATTTTCGCTGCTGTTATAATAAACACTTTAATTAAAATAACACTTTACGATAGTCCTAGGAAGGTCGTAAATTAACTTTATGCTAAGAAACAGCTCAGCTAAGGGTACACAGTGTATCAGGTTATGATTGAGCCGTGTATTAAAAACCTTGTATTCTACTCATACTTCAGACTCGAGAGAAATAGCGTCGACAAACTTATTAACGTAGATTTTTCTTTTTTTCGTTATATCTCGACAACAATTGATTGACAGTCGACACAAAAAAACTGACATATTGATATACAAATTCACTCTCATTGACCATTCCTTACAATAATCGATCAATCAACAAAACAACGAAGTGATTAATCTTATTGAAGACATAAGTAATTGGAAAAGAATACACCGACGGGCATAGACCTCACCAACTAAGCAACACCCACACTTTGTATACAACTAGAATTTGTATATGAATGAAACTTCATAATGTGTAAAGTGAAGTGGTTTCTATGTCCGTCAAGTACTTTCTAAGCTGGAGAATCGATATTGCAGCACCTAAAACACCTTTGTTGTCGATGACAGAAAGCATTGTAATTAAACACGAGTTTTAACGGTTGGAAAACGCGAGTGTACACATTGTGTACATGGAAATATTGGCTGTAGAATGTAACGTTAAACGACTAGCAATACGAAAGTTTTATTTGCGTTTATAGAAGTGAAGTAATTTCGAATATTAAAACAGATCGGTTTGAAATTATATGCTGAGTTAACCGCTAGCAAAGTCTCAGAAGCATTTAAGATGTATGTTTTTAAACCCCCATTTTAACATTGAACAGTTTTATTAGCTAAACTATTACTTAACGAACGAATCGTTATCATTTTAGTAGCATCTAATATGTAATCAGCGTAATATATGCCATTAAGTCGGTCGATCGGAGTTTTGGGCGGCGCGAGCGCACGCGGTCAAGGTCGCTTGCACTTGTTCGCAAAAAAAACCCGCAACTGGTTGTGAGCCCACGCATGCGGCTATTATACCCACGTTTTTTGCAACCATATTTATATGTTACACGTCACTGATGCGGTTCCGGCGACCCAGGTGGTTGCCGTTGCATATGAGTTACCGTAACTGGATTGTTTGTTCATAGTTTTGTTTCTTTCCTATCTCGTAAATATATCAATGTGTCGTTGTAAATAAAAGGTGTAAAAAGGTATTTATGAGTAAAAAGAACATTAATCATAAGCTATAAATCAGCTGAGAGAAAAATAAAGAAGCACGAATATAAAAATAAAAGATATGAAATTTGTATCTAAGGTACCGATTTAAATTGCCCATTTTTCAAACGCATACATTCACATAAAGTTTATGTGCCATCTGTAAATATTTACGATTAGAGCTTCATTTATTTCACAAAACCTGAACAATACTCATTTAATTTCCAACACAAGTCCGTTCAGGTTACGTTCTATACATATAAAGCACATTAGCGGAATGGCCTGCATGTCGCCAAGTGTACTTCAGCAGGTAAAGTACACAGCCATCATCATTAAGTGGTGTGGCGGAATGATTCAGTGTGTGACTGTGACTGCGACTGCCAACATAACGATGAGCAAAGTCAATGTCACGGGTCAAGGATACCAAAGAGGTAAGTACCAAGGAGGCAGACTTTTTGTTGTTCACTCTAATACCACCTTATTACTAAAAATAACAAAATAAAATATAAATCATATACATTTTAGATTATCACGAGTTCATGCAGATGGTGTTATTAAATTTTAATAACGAGCATCCTGTGCTAGTCGGACTTGTAAGTGTAACCTGTTTGGAACGAGTGTTAGAAGCCGCAGAAATTGTTGCAATATAAAGTTTTTGTTAATTCCAAATGCTTTATCATCAAAACGTTTGCACATTAAATGGGAGACTTTTTTGTTTTAATTTAGCTTTGTCTAAGTGCTTCCGGAGTTAAATAGTCGTCCTTGAAGATTTGTGGAATTAATTAAGACGTTTTGTTCGAATGTCCATTGACCGTAGCATTTGCGATAAAAATACTATGGTTACTTTGTTACACTGATTTTTTAAAGAAAATGCTTAAAGACTTCATACTAGCAAGTGAGGAGCGTTAAGAATTCGGATGACGAGACATTTTTAAAAACAGTGGTCCTTAATTCGTAAGTAATTTACTTTTGTCTTATCTATTAACACTATTCCTCATGTCCCCTTATCCGTGTAAGTAGAAGGTCGTAAAGATTCTCGTCCCTTAGAGCTGAGATACACCGCGTTATCACGTATAGTGCATTTTATAATTACGAGAAAATAAGTACATGCTACTCAAACATTTTTTACATGTATAGAGAGGAAATTGATTATAATTTCTAGATCAGTGTATCTTTTCCATTTGTAACAACTTCTATTTTACTTCTTTTTGCTTGTCCCTCAATTTTATAGATATTTTAACTTCACAAATGTAAATTTCTTGTGCGAAAACATATGTTCTTGCTATGATTAGCATATTTTATGAGAAAACGGATAACTAACTCATCTGTTACTGTTATTTTTATACTATTAGATACGTCATTGACTACGTTATAATCCCTTGATAAATGACATAAGTCGTTTAATAAAATATTTTTTCAATAACATTTCGAATACATGAATTTATTTTCTGCAATCTAGTGTATTTTTGATGCTGATGTATGGGTAAGAACTGGTCGGTCCGGTCTAGTAAATCTTTTATGCAATATTGTTACAGAACATGCATGATTTAAATCTCTGCATTCACTTCTTGTCTTATCCAATGCAATAAGTTCTCATACACACCATAAATATATTTCGACCATATCTTAAGATAAGTAAAGATATTTTGCATTACTTTTACTTGACTTTTACTTTTTGCCTTTAATGTTGGAATAAAATACAAATTGAGGTCCATTTTCTTGGCAAAAAATAGTAAGACAATAGGCTAGCGAGGCGCGGCTGGTATCTCACGCAAGTGCACATAATGGTCCAAGAGACCGACGTCTCCTTCTCGTAATTCACCAGTAATGACGGTAATCATTTTATCATCTTCGTACCAATAACGTGCGTTTACCTAGTGCAATGGGGTTACGTCGGCAGGACCGTGCGAATAAATGATAGATGACAGTCCGTATGTAATTTAGTTATTACGAATACCTCGCTGGTATTTCACGATGTTGCTGGACGCGCTTGGATCCGTCGCCGTCGTTAGATTTATGCGTGAAATGTTCAAGGGTTGTTAATCGATATTAAAGTTCATGCGTTTCTTCCGTGGATATAATGGTCTTCCTACGGAGAAGCTTCGATCGCCAACCCTAACGTAAGAATGCGTTGAATTCTTTTGCGTATGGAAATTGATGCGTGCTGTTTTCCACACTGTGCCGTGAGCTTTTTCACTTGCAATTTGAACTATGGTTTTGAGCTTTTTACTTGTCAGTTTTGAATTGTATTGTTTTAGAAAATTACTTACAACATCTGTGTACAAATTTAAATGCCTTATCATTGTGATGTACTTTTCGTCAGTCACCGTATCAAACTTGGAGAATTCTGACGGGCGTTTTTTACTTTTTTAATATTCATTACTAAGAGTTTGGTAAGAGTTAGGAAAACATTTTATTTTTTTCAATATAGTGCGCCAATTCAGTTTCGGTTAGGAAAATGTTACGGTTTTAAATTAACATAAATATGAGATTAAGATGGTATAGTCCTTTACTATCTGATTAGTAGCTCTTTAGTTTTGTCGCTTGGAAATTAAAAACGAGTGTAACATAAATCTGCTCAAAGTACTCCTCATATAATGCTTTTTAATGTTATAAAAATAAGATAAAATTATTTTATAATTAGTAACGCTATTAGTTTACACATTAGATGGGTTTTATAACTTACATTTCGTTTTACTATCTGCTATAATTATTTTGCAATTACTATAGACTTTCATGCAATTTTAAATTAGATACTCCATTTTTCGTTCTATCTAGATACAGTCTTAAGATCTAAGATAAAATTAGAAATATGAATGTAGCATCATAAATACCTGAGTTTAACGGCACGCTTCACTTTCTTCAAGTGTGTCACGAGATAATGTTCAAGTGTTCACAAAACTGAACTGTGTCCGGGAACTATGCGAGCACTCGACCTGAACGGACGCACGCGCAATGAATGGGAGGAACTTGTGGAGACCGGCGCGGTACGGGCCGGAGACGAGCGCGAGTCGACACGGGCCACACAGTCGACCAAGCGTCTCAAACGGAATGAAATGGTGAAGAAGACGCGACGGTCTTATATAGACGTGGCCGTAACCTGACGCCGGATAACGGACTCCCGCCGACGGACGTGCCACTCGACTATAGATCGTTCTGCGCGCACGCAAGAGACACATTCGAACTCTAATCACAATCCTTCCCAATGTAACAGATAGATCGAATTTTCAATAAAGCGCCCCGAGCTTAACACTGCAATTTGCCAGCGTTGGCGCTCGAGCCTTAGGTACCAGTGCCCGATGAGAGGACAGGACAACGGCACTCTAAATGGCATCAGGGAG
Organism: Trichoplusia ni; assembly: GCF_003590095.1. Classification (NCBI taxonomy): domain Eukaryota; kingdom Metazoa; phylum Arthropoda; class Insecta; order Lepidoptera; family Noctuidae; genus Trichoplusia; species Trichoplusia ni. The sequence goes on from NC_039481.1 coordinate 3,995,290, forward strand.
TGGCATCGATAACGATATCACTAGATGATATCATGAGCAGCGTAACAATGTGTTTACTTTTTTAATTTTCACAACAACACAACATTTTTTGAAGCAACATAGAAAGTTTAAAAAAAATATGCTGTAATTCCAAAAGCTCATAATACTAAATAAAACAATACCTACTTGATTAAGCGCCATCAAAATAATAACTAAGACTCGTTTATTGACACTACAACACACTGCACACTAAATGTGAGTTATTTCAAGGAAATAATAAAAAAAAGTGAAATGTGGAGCTACCCTCATTTATACCAAATAAAAGTTACATTAGTCATTTTTCTGCAAGAAATCCATAAAAAATATACAAACCCATAAAACAGTAGATACACACAATCAATGCACACAGAATAAGCAATTTTTCGATCTAAGAAGATAACTCAAATCTCTGATATACCTAACTATCATAACTAAAACATTTTTTCCTGTCAGAATCTAATCTGCTTTACCATGACCATTTTCCAGGCTATCCATTATAATGAAGTTCAATAAACCAAGAAATTCAGAAATCATCTTCCTCAGACCAATCTCAGATCACAAATTGCATTTAGTAAAATGTATCAACAGATGTAATTGAGTTGAAGGTCGTCGGTAAGTTCAAAGCACTCGTCTGTAAAACATTTCCAATTCCGAACTGAGGCGCTTCGCTTTTACCACTTTTAAATGGCTAGTCAACCATAATAATTTTATTAGTGCACTGATGACTTCCTCTGGTTGAGATGCCCATTAATGACACAGAGACAATTCCTAAATAATTTGGCGTGCACGAAAATTGTGGCATTTGACTTTTGTTTTTTTTTAATAAATTTTCGCTGGCATAGGCATTTTGAAACAGCAAGAAAAAAATATCATTCTCGTCATTTCTTATATGAACTACAGTTTATTCTAGCCTTTCTATCCGATGTTAAGCCTGTATTTATTCTGGCTTATTGTGATTACAGGCATTCGATACAGGAAAACCATTTGGCTTTTCCGTTTAGATCGAGGATCCGCTACGAGTCTCGGGCTTATTTGTGACTACAGGACAAAGGCAGGAAGAAAAACAAATTAACAAGTAATAGAATTTACATTGTAAACTACGTTCTGTTTGGTTAATGCCATTTTGAAGTGCTTATTCTATTTATGAAAATGAGTTTTAGTTTTCGTAGCTACAACTCCATATCAGTTTTTATTTGGGATGAAATTGGGTTAGCTGTCTAAGCTGAAGGTCATTTGCTTCACAAAATTAAAAAAATATGTTTAAGACAATCATTAATTTTGTAAATTTGCATGGCATTAAGGTTAATCATAACTAAATGGCATGTATTACACTTAATACACAATACTTACTTGTGAAAAAGCTCATAAATTAAGTGCAATTTGTTAGCAGTTTCCAATCAATGAACCAAGCCGCGATATTATCGTTAGTCTTACAACCGTGGCCATCACCAAATAAACTAAAATCACATTTTATTTATAAAACCATTGACCATTGACTTCACGGATAGCCGAGCGGTTGAGGTCACCACGCCAAACGAGCGCGACGTATCGCGGATTCAATCCCTGCGTAGAACAAGCACTTGTGTGAATGACGAATGCTTATCCTGAGTCTGAGAATGTCTTTGTCCATGTGAAGTGAATGTTTGCGAAACCCCCCGCGACAAGGATTAAATTCTTTTTTTTTTAGAAAAAAATATAATTACTTCAAACTCCTTTTACTTTCATAGATAACTATGGTATTACGTCATCGGGGTCCATTCTGACTACTAATAATGCCACACCGCGATTACTAATCCAAGTATTAAACGTGTTTTTTTATGGTTTATAGCCCAAGGCTAGCTCCCGAAGCACTGTGCACGTATAGTTGACATCTGCAATGTATGTTTCCCAGGGAATATTACGATTCCAACTCTTTTTTTTTTCAATAACATCCGCTTTTTTAAGCTTAAAACAAATATAGTTGAAGTTGTGAATACTTTAATGTTTTATTTATTTGATCAAATGGTTTCAGATTAAATGACGCATATTTCATACCAGCGTTATAAAATATGTAATATTTAAAATTAAATTTACACCTCATTATAATAAGTGACATGTATAAATTTATAAGTGACACTTACTTAGCAACTACTATTCAAATAGCATCTTGAAGTTATTTCTAAACTGAAATTTTGTAGATTTAAGTGGAGTCTACGATCGGTCGCAGAAACGAAAAGTATGATCTGATAATTCATATTTATGAGAAAATTACTCCACGTTACCAAATTTTATTCTTAGAATAGATACAATGACCAAATCCATTATTAAATATCGGGGTCATTTTCAATCTGCACGTACAAAATGAAATGTAATAAAAACTCAAAACATGGTAGCATCTTTTCACGCATAGTTATCACTTAATAGCTTTGTTGGAAATAAAAACAAATGTTTGTGCGATGACCGACGTTTTTAATCTGACTTCCTGCGGTTTCCCAAAGGAGGATTTAAGGCCAGTGTCGAACTTGCACAGTAGTGAAAGTTAATGTTGATACGCATTGGGCCGCTCATTATCTGCGCGATGAAAATCTTAAATTACACTGCACATGCCATGTTTTGATCTATTTTTATTTGAGTAAGATTCAATTACTCGACTCCTAATGACGTACATCGCCGTGGGCCTCGGATAATAAAATAACATCTTGTCTTTGCTGCCGTGTAATGAGTTCGGTCTGCACAGCGAAGAAAACTATTATTTCCATGATGTGAAGTTGTGATAATTTAGTGTTGTTTTGTTTTAACAACAAGTTCAATGAGCACGTCAAAACTTTAATTGAAAAGAGAAAGAACAACAAGAACTAAATCATTTTATACGATCTCTATAATTTGCAAATTATGTTTGTTTCTATTTTGTTTATTTCTGAGATTCTCTTACTCTTAAGTACTTTTTAGGGTTCTGTAACCAAAGGGGTAATAACAGAACCGAAATACTTTCCGCAGTCCTTTCTTCTATCTGTCTGTCCGACCGTCCCGTCCGTCCGTCCGTCCGATGAACCGTGGCTGACAAACAGTTCAAATTTCCCCAGATGATGTATTTATGCTGCCGCTGTAGCAAAATGTGCTTAATATTAAGGGAGATGTTAAGCAAGCATTTTTTTGCCAAACCGATTTGTTTAACTTTAGCCCATTTTTACGGCACCGTTTATACCGCGAGTCCAACTGGCACTCCACTGGTTCTTATTTTATGTTGTTAAATAACAAAAATATGTTTCTCGCTAGCTTACAACCAAGTACAATAGCTTACAAGGGCCAAGGGCTTACATTGGTACATTACAAGTTTTATCTTTGTTTTTTAAAAGGCTTTGAGCAAGCCTGAAGCGCCAACTAAACATTCCAACAGTATTCAATTCAAACCTCATATTTAATATGCGATTGAAACGCGTACAATCACAATTCGATAAAATTACAATAATCGAATAAAATGCTTCCATTAAATGCAGTATCGATAATATTCGGTGTCATAGAAGCAATTTTCCGAACGATTTTAATGTACATAATGTGGGTTATTGTGCTAATGTGGTGAGCACTTAATCCATTACCACACGATTTAAGCGAATGCCAGCGGGCGGCGGCAGCGCCTGGGAGCTGAAGCGAATGAAACATTTTAACAACATATCGAATTACAATGATAATGTTTTGATTGGATTTTAAATATTTGATGAGTTCGGAGGTATGTGAGAGAAAGTAGTCTTTTGTTTTTATAGAGTTTAAGAAAGGTTGTTTTATTATTTTCCTCTTCAGAGTTATGTACAATACCTCAGACGTTCAGGATGTTCGTCCGACTGTCACAAGGCTGTATCTCATTAGCCGATATAGCTAATTTTTTTTTTTACTGGTGGTATTTATGTACGCACTATAGCAAAAAATAAAAGCAATAAAATCAAGATTAAGTAACGATTGATAAGGTCATTATTGTGATGGGTGACCATTGCAATTTTCCTTTCTTTCATCCAATTAGTACGAAATCTGTAAAATCGAGTCCAACTAAAACTTGACCCGTTTTTTTTATTGTATTTTACCAAAATTCTTATCGTAACTTAAAATTTAGAAATAAAATAAAAAAACCACTAAAGGAAACCACCAGCTCAATGATCACAACATTTACTTTTTATTATAATGAGGTTCTTAACTTAAAGAAATAATTACAAGTTTAACACTAAAAATCTTTATTATCTAATGTTCACATTATAAAGTTTTTAATACGTACATAAAAAAAAAACATTTATTTGTCCAAAATTGTCTGACATTTCAATATTTTTTCTACTTAATTTTTTAAGTCGCAGTAACCTTCATCCGGATTCTTCGGATACTTTAAATTTCTTAGCTTTTATTTGTAGTTTTATAGAGAGCGATGTTTTTGCCGTCGATCACTCGTCAATAGATCTGGGTCGTTCATTCAAACTTTTATAATACACACTTTTACTTCGCAAAGAGATCTGTTAGCTATTATTATATTTATAAATACCTCTCGAGATATTATTTTATACAATCGTTACGCTTTGTGATTCAACTTGGAGTGTACATTCAATGTTTACTATTTTCAGTAGGTATCTACTGAATAAAGTGTAATTTAATAGTTTACTTGAAGTAAAGTAAATTTATCCACAAATACAATGAGTTTTATGATGAAAAAAAAAACAAAAATTTCATCTAAAAGGATTCTTGATCGAATGGAATGATGGAAAAAGGCAGTCGTAATTTGTAAACAACCACATAATCTGTGAAGAAGAATAGCGAGTCAGTTTGTGAAAATAATACAGTATCATTTTCGCGCCTACCCAACTTTACATTGTGTAGCACACAAGACTTATTATTTCAAACATATGAATCATTCGTTGCTGGTTGCTGCCTTCAACTTGCCTAAATTACAAATAGGTATTGTTCTGTAATTGCTTCATACTATTTAGATTACAGTAATATTAATAGGGAGCGTGATGACAAGTGTAGCGCTGTCGCCGACGCACGGGAAGGCGCGCTATGCGCCCGCGCAGCCTAATCGCCGCGTAACGGTGGCGAACTGTAAAGCTCGCCACGGACCGCGGGCCGCGTGCTAAATTTGCCGAAACACTGCGATCTCTAGCGGGAAAATCTTAAATCACTCTAATTTCGTGTCGATGCCCGCCTATAGCAAATACTATAACAAAACATGGTTTATCAGAATCTCGAAGAAAGCTTAGTGCAGAAACGAAAATCTTCAGCCATTAGTAAAACTAATATGTTTAGCTCATTGACGTGACTAATTTTAATATTGTATGTTAAATTTCACTACCTAGTAAATATTCAATGTCCTCCTTACCCTAATCGCGTATTTAGAAGAAATTTTATTGAATTCAAGTAGTAGCCAGAAGTAGGTATTAGCGTTAAGACAGAAAATATTTCCTGAAAATTCCTCGCTTTCGTTGTATTTAATCTGTTCACAGAATAATTATATGACTCATAAAAATGTTATAGGCTGGCTGTGAAAGGAAGAGAAAAAATCTAGCTTTCTTTAGACAATTTCGAAACAAGACATAAAGATAATAACTTACTTTCGAGCAACATATTTAATTTTTCTTGATTATAACCATCCGCTGATCTTTGTAGATCAGTTCGGTAGTAACAAATTAACAATTCAATATATAAAGTACCAGCAAAACTAAGCTAGAAGTTTATTACTAGTATAGACTTGCTACATTGCATGCAAGTAAAGTATTTTTCGAACACAAGGATTGATATCTCAGCTATGTGGCGAATGACCGCATGTGCAAAATGGGAATGCGAAGCAATTTACGTAACAATATTCCTTACCTCATGCAATAAAATTCCGAAGCGGAGTTCATCATCCTGATCCTGCCATTAACAAGAACATATTCGATATTAATTACGACAGGTTCGCGTGTCAGTAACGACGCATTCTGTTACCGCAACAATGAAACATGGTTACTTCAATTCAATCATGTCACGCCATCAAACTATGAGATTTATCCCATTACGGTATTGCTTGATAGATTTTCCATTCTCACACACAGGCTTGTGTTCGATGAACATTTTAATGTAAAAACGATTGAAATGTTAAACCTCAAGAACCTGATCAAATATGTATGTAAATACTTTGATATTCGTTTCTTAGAATACGATGGGGAGTGGCTGAACGACGTTCGTGTTACAAAGTTTTCAATAACTGTCGAACAATTCTTCAAGTCTTCGTTACGCCCAGCAATCAGCACTTTAAAATAATAAACTATTTATCAGCTTCACACTCTACTTATACTCGCCCAGTTTTATTCAAACCAAAGTATCCGTGACTTTCCACAGACAAAGGGTCATTAGCGAAAATGTCCGAGTCAACAATAGAACAAGCGAAACGGGAAATAGATGATTCCTTGGTTCTGAGCGCGTTCTGTATGCGTCGGATCGGGCTCTCGTTCCAGGACCCCATGACGGGATCAGCGTACTTGCGTCAGAAACTAATGCTCATATTGTCCGTCTGCAGCATCTGCTACCACGTATTCAGTGAAATCGTCTTCATAGGTCTCACGTTGTCGAATTCGCCACGAGTCGAAGATGTCGTCCCACTTTTTCACACTTTTGGCTACGGTGCTTTAAGTAAGTAACTATGTAAAAGTGTAATTGTTGAGATGTATGCCTATTTATATCTGTTATAATGTTTTTCTAATAGCCCGTTCAAAAAACTGCAAATTATCATTGTAATATAGAATAATATCAATGCGTGTGAAATAATTATGCAATAAAAGCGAATATAAAGCTGGTATGATATTCTTATTTTAGGTATCGCAAAAGTATTCGTGTTGTGGTACAAAAAAGATGTATTCAGACAATTGTTGAACGAGCTGGCGGGCATATGGCCGATGCCTCCACTTGAGGAGGAAGCGCAAATCATTAAGAATAAAAGCCTCGACGCTCTACGCATCACACATCGTTGTGAGTATATATTATGTATCTGTGTGTGGAATGGTATGCATAATGGAAGTGAACTATTTGTTGGAAGACTTACCCTAATATTTTGTGCAAAAAGATAACAGGACACGAATTTTTTTAAGATATAGCAAGGTATTAACCATAATTTTCAAATTCCATTTTATTTTTTTGGTTGTTTATATTCTACACAGGGTATTTCTTCATGAACGTCGCAGGAGTATGGTTCTACAACTTGACGCCAATTGCCGTGTATCTATTCGAGTTGTGGAAAAACGGGAAAGCTAATATCGGCTACGTCTGGGTGTCATGGTATCCGTTTGATAAACACCAGCCGCTTGCCCACGTCGCTGTTTATCTATTTGAAATATTTGCCGGTAAGATTAGCTACTGCAGTATTAAACCTCACTACATATTTTTGTAGGTCAGCTATAAATAGTTTTAAGATAGCTGGCTAGTGGCAGCTAAGTATAGACTAGTTGTGGAGATCAGAAAATCTAAACGTTGCAGTTCTATCTGGAAGGTTATCCTCAGGAAACGGGTGTAATAATGTGTTTGTTGTAACTTTAATACATGGGTACATATTTCATGATTTAAAACACAACAGCTTTTGCAGTAGGCATCCCTAATTTAAAGTGCACATAATCATACATAAGCCGCATGTAACACAGCTTATCAAGACATTGTCTTGACACCTGTAATGACTGCTTTTCTCACCGCGATGGTGACCTACACTACAACTATAATGGCATTTAATAACTTAATCGTATTTCTCTCTCTGCTACTTCAGTGCTAAAACAAAAACACCAAAATAATGGTACCCTTGACCAGTTCTGAGAACAAAGTGTTTCTATTATTGACACAAAGATAGTGAAAGTCCTGATGATATAGAATCATCACACCTATTATCACATTGAGAGCGCCTCAGCCCCGCGCAGTGGAACACCAATTAATCCAGTTTAAACATTTGATTGCACACTTCGTGAACCTCAAAAAAAGAACTTTAAACGCGATCGTGTGATGAACTAAAAACAAACATAGTTTCGCAGCACTTAAGTAGTGTTTATAGTGATTTGAGTGTTAACACTTTCAAAACTTATACTTACTTGATTATTTTAAAATAGCTTCGTGAAAGATTGGAAACAACAATGTTAAAAGGATCTCAGCTTAACTATTTCTGAAGAAGTCGATAACTTTTCGCGGTAACTGTTATTGAACAGCCTAATGCATATGAATGTAAAAGCTTCCTTTGTAGGTCAAACCTGCGTCTGGATAATGGTCAGTACAGACCTCCTGTTCTCCGCGATGGCCAGCCATATAGGTTTGCTATTACGTCTGTTAAAGCGCCGTCTGGAATTAGTAGGGACTCTTGACAATGACCATTATCAAGAGACAACGGCAAACGTGAAACTGCATCAGCGACTCATCACGTAAGTTCATCAACAGGAAATTATCTCTCATCCCGTTACTTTGGTTAATGAATCTACAGTTCATTAAGCGCTACCGCATGATAATTTACTACAGAACCAGGATATCAGATTCCCTGGTCAAGAATCGGAAGATTAAACACAAGATTCCTCTGCGGCATACTTGTTTCCAAGTATCAAGTTTTTTCTTGGTCATGTTGAGACGTGATTGATTTATAAAAGATAAATTTCAATCGTCCGTTTTTATTGAAGGTATTGTACCTACTAATGTTTTTTGGTTCCAGATATTGCAACGATTTAGAAAACGCTTTCACCTTATCGAACTTCGTGAATATTATGTTGAGTTCCGTCAATATCTGCTGTGTAGTTTTTACTATAGTGGTGCGTACAGCGTACAGTCAGGAAATTTAATAAAAACTACAAAGGCGCTTCAGCCGTCACTAACCTAGAATATTTAAACTCGTGTAACTTTTCAGCTCCTCGAACCGCTAATGGCGGTGAGTAACAAATTGTTCCTGGGTTCGGCTCTGATTCAAATCGGGATGCTGTGTTGGTACGCAGACGATATTTTTCATGCAGTTAGTAAAGTTTTAATAATTGTAGAATTTTGTAAATTTTCAACGGCTTAAAACAAAAAGTTGCATTTATATTGAATGGCGTATTTATCATTGTCAACCGGAATATAGAGACACAGACATTTCAGACCTCTTACCTAAGCATCGTTCTCGCATACGTCTAAAATGATGTTATTTTAAAATAACGCTTTTATCAGCTACTAAAAACACTCATTCTATTATCTATCAGTAACATCACACAATATGTTACGAATAAATAAGATCTTCGCAGATATTATTTCACTGTAAATCTCTACAACACAATATTGTATTCTATCTTATCTTATTCACTTAATCTTAGCAATGCCGTATCTTAAGGTCAATGTAAATTACATGGAAATAATGTGTTTTGTGTAGAACGCCGATGTGGCGGCGGCGGCTTACAATAGCGGATGGTACCGTACTAATCCTCGGTGTCGCCGCGCCCTGCTTTTCCTTATAAAGAGGTCAGTTGTCACACTTTTCAAAACCTACACGAAATCCCTTATGGTTTCGCCAAAATGTTCGGTAAACAATTACAAGCCCACGCTTAGGGCCCACCAACAATTACCAGAGCACGACTATTGAAGTTATGATAGAGTGAAAACGCACTAAGCCGTGTAGCTCTGCGTCTCGCTTCCACAAATGCCACAGTTATACTCTACTCTAGAAAACAAATTTTCGCAATACGATTATTAAAAAATAAAATTAAACATTTTAAAAGCCTCTGACGGCAAATACTTTCTGTCCCTACAACTTTTAAATGGCACTTTTAATTCGGTCGAGTTGGGTCGGGTCGGTTCGGGTCGGTTCGTACACTCGTACTTCATCCACCGTTGACACAAAATAAACTAAATAGAAATCACTCAATCCTTTTGCGTCGGGGGATAATATTTTCAGTTTAAACGGCAAGATAATGAGGAAATCAGTGAAAAATATTATTGTTTCAGGGCGCAGAAACCTATTGCATTTACAGCAATGAATTTTACAAATATAACACTTGTGACGTATTCAGCGGTAAGTTAACAACAACTTTAAACTAAGCATCTAATTTATTACTATTTAATTTGATCATCAAATCACCAACAACATATTTTTCCAAAATGTAAATCATATTTTTGTAGTCTTAAAACCTTGATATTACGGTTACTCGAGATCTCTAGTCAAGTTTCCATCCTTCGTTAAAAGATGACATCATTGACACAAAATATGTAGATCATGAATTAATCTAAATTCCAAAGAAAAATATTTTAAACCAGTTTCATTGAAACTTTGCTGTTTTCAGATAATATCAAGATCGTACTCGTACTTCGCTCTACTGTACACGATGTACAGTGAGAATTAAACACTAATAACTTCAACAAACCAATAAAATAGCCACTCGAAGTAGATAAAGATGTAGATGTACAGATAAACTTATCAATAGTCGTAGTTCACCGTAATGCTAGTTATCTAAGAGATTACTGCCTCCTTGGACGTGCATACAAAAAGCGCACAAATAGAGAAGCTTAGCATTATTGCAAGGAGTATTAAACTGCTTTAATTAAAGCCTGAATTTGTTGACTTCTGTAATGATTGAGTAAGAAGTTTCAAATGCACAAGTTTTGCTTTAGTAGCTGAGAGTATGTAACCAGTATTTATTTTCTACGATCTGACAGATGTTATAAACACATGATATTCGGATGATTGACAGTTATCGGTTGATACTTGCCGTTTTCTGTGAATTATAAAGGTTTATTACTTAGGAGTTAGATTACTTTATCAAATAGTGTTTCCAAGAAAAATAGGTAAATATTGTTGGTCAAGTCGCATGTGAGTGTTTCAGCTTCGATCGTTTTTATTTCGGAAATAATCTCCCACCACGCAGGGCTGCAAGATTTTCTGCTTATCACGCGTATGCCGTTGCCTTAACTGACCGCTGCTTGACCTCAATAAAAATGTCTCGAGTAGATAAATCTGTCAAGTCTCACGATTCACAAAAAACTGATTCTATAGAGAATCAAAAACTACCAAGTATACCGGCATTTGAAGATAAACTTAGCAGATTGCCATCCACGACTAAAGATGCTAAATACATGAGCTCAAGCAAAGAGACCATTAATCTTAGGGATCAAGAACAAATGCCGACGTTAATGAGACCTCCAGATGTAAACAAATATTACGCTCAGAGGAAGGCGTACTCTGTCCCAAAGGTTAACCATCATGGGCCGTACCCGAATACTCGGACTATGAGTCATTGCTACAACTTACTGTATGACAAAACCAGTGTTCCTTATATTCGCAAATCAAAAAATGAAGTTGGAAATAAATCAAGACGTAAATCAAAGTCTTATGATAAGCTGGAAACGGTAAAATATTTAATCTTTATCTGACAAAACAGGTTAAGTGTGATATTTGTGAGAAACGCAAAATAATCGAATCTTTACATTTTTAGTCGAGTTATGATAACATTGAAATTAGTTCAAACGACCGCATACACTTACCGAAGTTACAAGCTCATGAAACGGATTTTTTGGCTCTTGTTTCTGAAGATGACGTCGACGCCGTCAAAACCTATGTAGCAAGTCACCCTGACCTCAATTTAAATTGCATTAATTTCCAGGTAAAAATGCGAAAGCTTTCATTTAAATTTTCTTCAATAAATTGTTTTACGAATCTGAAAGATAAATAATACAGATATTCAAATTTTTAGGGGGTATCAGCTCTCCACATCGCCGTACAAAACAGATCCGTGGCAATGGTTGAATTTCTCTTGACTCACCCAAATATAGAAATTGGTGACAACGTGTTGCATGCCATCCACTATAACAGCATAAAAATATTGGGTAAAAATGTTCTCGTTTTTGCTTTCACCAGCCTTTTATGAGAATTAACGTTTTGTAAGTAGGTGTGAATTTACAGAGATGTTGTTGAACGCTCAGTCGAAGATCTCGCCGGGATTAGAGTTCGCGGGGACCACGCACTCGACTGATTACCCAGCTCACGTCACGCCACTCATCCTCGCCGCTCAGATGGGCCATTACGAACTCGTCTCGCTGCTGATCGACCGCGGACACTGCATTGCCCGACCTCATGTGCCGAACTGTCGTTGTATTGCTTGCAAGTAAGATCAAAATTAAAGGTTTTTATTTCAAATAGGCCGATTTTCAATCACTTCCAAAGCGTTGCAATATTGACTGCATGCTTCCAAAATGGCATTCTTATTTAGAAAAGCCGGCTAAATAAATATATAGACAGTTCCATATCTTATACATCATCACTTCGTATGCAAGAATAGCGCGAAATAGTAAAATGGCAAAAATACGTAAATCAAATCATGGAAGAGGAATGAAACAAATTAAGCAAATTGTGGTTTACACTGTTGATACATATGTAAGGCATATTTGACCAATAAGATAGGACAGGATAAGTTAAGATACAATCAACATAATTTTCAACTGTATAATCAAATAATCAGATGTTAAAACTGACGACTTTAAGTTGGTCAATGTCTTCATTATTGAATTTATGATTAAGCTAGCGCTCTCAATAATATCGACTAATAATCATATTTTATTAGAATATCTTTCTGTCATAACAATAAATACACCAATATAATTTCGCTTGGAAAGTGCAGCTTTTATTTTATTATACTTTAAGGATACATTTATTCAAATTCAACTTCTTTATGTTATTTTAGACTATATCAAACTTTTACATCCATATAAATGAGGCTATTCTCAAGTTATAGAGTGATTTAAGTGTATCTAGATACAATAACAGTCAAATCAAATTTGAATAGTAAGAAAGCGCTATGAAGACATCTGTTCATCTATCACTCCCACGCGCCTGTTATTTCCAAAATTTTGGTTACAGTTTTAACACCGTTACGCATGTTTTGACGTATTCTTTTTTTAGAAATTCTTTGGTAAACGAGGATCCCCTGCACGCGAGCAGCGCGCGGCTGTCGGTGTACCGCGCCATCGCCTCGCCGGCGTACCTGGTGCACGTCTCATCGGACCCTATCTTGACCGCGTTCCGGCTCACTGCGGAGCTGGCAGACAACGCCGCCGCGTACAGGCACATAGCCGGGGCATATCTCCAGCTATCCGATGACGTCAGCGCCTTCGCCGTTGACCTTATAGGTGAAGCCATGCTTTCACTGAAAATTATTAAAATTAAATACATTATGCTGAACTAATCTTATCATTGATCATATCCTAAATAGGATGTTGTCGCACCTCCGAAGAAGTGGAATTTATATTGAAGCAAAAATCAGGTTGTAGAGGTCGTCGGCACTTCGTATTACCTAGATTGCTCATGGCGGTGGACTATAGGCAAAAGGAATTTGTCGCACATCCAAACACACAGCAGGTAATAAAACAAACAATCATAAACTCGCTTTACGACCTACTTCCAACAGAGTAGTTCACAACAAATGATGGTCCAAATTTTTGCGCAGGTTCTCGAATCCTATTGGCTAGGCGACTGGCATAATTGGAGAAGCAAATATACACGAACAAAAGCTATGATCATTCTATACCGAGTGTTCATTACTCCGATTATTCTTATTGTATGCATGGTGAGCAGAACTATTTTCGTCTTTAATCCTCGGCTGGCTGTGTCTAATTAAGGTGTTTACAGGTAGCGCCTCGTCATCGCCTCGTAAGACACTGGCAGATACCGTTGAACAAACTGATTACTCACGTGGCTGCATACTTCGTATTTCTTGCCCTGGTCTTCTACATATCTAATCAAGATAAATCTCTGCAGAAACGAGGACCTCCAAACACAGGTTTGCGCTTTACTTTCTGATGACGCTGATGAGATCCTTTGTCAAGATAATCACAATTAATTGCACACGATATTCCACTTATGTCTTTGATAGCGTATCATTATGTGATACAGTTACATAGCCTACTACGTGTCGCTTCATCGGCTCAGTAATTATCTTCGAGCACCCGAAAGTCATTACCTATGATACAATAAATCTTATCTGCATCCTCAATGATAGGATTTCCTAGGGTTGCTACTGCTGTCTACAAAAAAGTACTCTTTTCTTTACTTTTTATGTTCCATATCCAAGTGGTAACAAGGGAACCGTTTTTCTGAAGTCAGTCCGTCTAGAGAGTTTAATTATCCCAGCTAATGTTTTGGCAACTGCATAAACTTTTTTTGCTAATGTTAAGCAAGCTATTGCGGCCATAAATTTGTAAGGTGGCCAATGAATTAGTCGGTACCCAACAGATTTGTTTCTTGAAGCCTATTTGTACGGAACCCTCAGTTTCGCGAGTCCTACACACACTAGACGTTTTTTTTGTTTTTATAAATCAAGCTTATTGTATCCTCAAGGATGAATAGTATGATAATATTTGGTTCTTTTTTCTGCTATAGGTGCTGAAGCCCCAATAATACTGTATGTTTGTGGGTACACGTGGTCAGCTCTCCGCATGATCGTGATGCAGGGTCCTCATCGATACTTCAGTAAGATGTGGAACTGGGCCGAAATCATAATGCTCACGATGTTCGGCCTGACCTTCGTGTTCTGGGTCGCAGCAGCTATCGATATAGCCATCCGTGATCAGGAAGATTTAGGTATTTTTTGTGTTATTATTATATATTATTATTATATTTGCTTAATGATACTTTGGGGTGAAGCAAGAATTGTTACTTTAGCTAAATACATCAAAATTAATATAGAAAAACATATCGCCTGATACACATAAACGTACATAAACAAAATGAACTGAATATTTCTTCAATTCTTTCTTTCAAATAAAATAAAAAGTTTCACATTTGAACAAAAGGCAATATAAAAGTAGGTATAGGTCTGTCGGTATCAAGTTTAGCATGAATATAAACTGTTATAATTATGTACACTGTCTGCCTACATGACATCGTATAAAATTTCAATATTACAACAAACCTACTGGTGTCCAATTTATATCTACAAGTTATTGATTTTATATAAAATTATACAGACCGCAAATACTGGCGACAGTACGATCCAACTTTATTAGCCGAGGGCACGTTCTGCCTCGCCACTATATTCGCTTTCTTCCGACTTATGTTCCTATGCCAGTTGAACTACCATCTAGGGCCACTACAGGTATGCTGATCTTACATTTAAATGCCGCATTGATTCTATGTAAGAATGCCCTCGTTAGAAAATGTTGCAAACATACCTTTATTCAAATTAGATCTCCTTCTTTGGTTTTACTGTTTCAAGAGTCCGCTCAGTGCGAACCGAACATTGTACAAGTTGCATTAGTTTGACCAACATCTGAACTAGTAGAGTCGTATATGGTAGAAATTGTAGCTTTGGCTCCTCAGGTACAGTTACGTTTTGCAGGTATCATTAGGAAAAATGACGATCGATATTTACAAATACATCATAGTATTTGCAATTATTATAAGTGCGTTCGCCGCAGGCCTCGCTCGCTTCTACCAATATTATGACGGAATGGTATACGAGGATGAATTTGGAATGAAGACCGTGCAGGTACAGTAATTTTATGTTACCTAGAAAACGTAGCTAAGATGTCGAAATAAGTACTCGTACATAGTTTGACTATAAAATATGATGCCCATCAAATTAAACTTTAACCTGCAGACAGTAACGGGATTTAATGGTTCTTTTGGGTTTCCACATACATGACATTTTTAAAACATAAGTTAACAGAGTAGGTTAATATGAAATAAAAGTAAAATCATGACATGCTTATAAATATATGATATGCTTGAGATTTCTTTGTATATATTTCGTTGAAATATCACTCAACTTGTCTTTCAGCGGATAATGCTTTCTTTCTATATACTTGTGTATGTTTTACGATATTCTTGTAAGTTTAGCCAAATTCATGCCTAATTCCGTTCACAACCTAATTCGGTATAAAAGTAAACTAAACAATGTGACTAGACGACGGTAAACCCAGTAGGAACTCTACGTTATACAAGCTTTCGCGTTTAATGATTAGTTCACATTGTCTGCAGCTTATTTCACGGATCATTGCAGCTTACAAAGAAACGTTTACTGTTACTTTACATTAGTTGTTGAACAAAAACCGGATGATCTGCCTATGTTAAACATTTACACGGTTCCCATGGAGGCTTCTGTTATCAAACTTTATGACTTGCCATCAAACAAAATGGAAATATCAGTCTTTCATTTCGGCGGTTTTAGGTGTCTTCATTCACAAGCTTATCAGACACTTTGAACACGTTATTCTGGGCATTGTTTTGTATGGCGCCTTTGGAGAGTGCAGATGTGGTCTTGGAAAACACAAGAGAATTGAGGAACGTTGACAAAATGCGTGACAACAGACACGCATACACGGAGCGCATCGGATACTTTTGTTTCGGATGTAAGATGCTCATATTGCCGACTTATGGTTATAATCTTAAACATTAATCGTACTTAGAACTAACATTGAGTTGCAAATGAACATATAATTATGTAACAGTATTATTTATGTAGTTGTTTCTAAACTGTCGTGCGTAATTTTACGCCTCTTGGATACCGCCTACCGTTCAGCTACTAGGTAGACAAAAAATAACCCA
Organism: Trichoplusia ni; assembly: GCF_003590095.1. Lineage (NCBI taxonomy): Eukaryota > Metazoa > Arthropoda > Insecta > Lepidoptera > Noctuidae > Trichoplusia > Trichoplusia ni. Next base: position 4,011,818 of record NC_039481.1, read on the forward strand.
GTTTTCAGACGAGTAAAAAATTAAATTAAACAAAGATATTTTGTTACAGGTTTTGAAGTAATATCTGTTATAGTTGTATTGAACATGCTCATTGCGACCATGTCTAATACTTTTCAGCGCGTTAATGATAATGTGGACATAGAATGGACGTTTGGGAAAACAGAGGTAAGATTTAACTCCCAAAATACCAATTTAATGTGATGCAGCAATTATACATCTACTGCAGTCAAAATATAAGTTTTATTTAATAGATCACAATGTCTACCAAAAATTGTTACCAAAAAATTACTAGTGTACCTGACAAATGTATTCATATAGGTAGGTGTAGGTACAACAGTGTTTATATAGAAAGGTATCTATATCCGCCTAGTCTTTTTAAGGTACGAACCAAAACTGACAAGTTCTTTAGTGTAAAATAGTCGGTAACATCTCTAGGTCAAACACTTACATGGTTATAACACATTACGCATACGACCAGAAAAGTAAAAAACTCCTTTCTAAAGTTTACGACAGTACCTTCATTCTGGGTTAAAAGCTGTCTAAAATGAAAATATCAGCCCAAAGCAGGCTGTAGTTAAGGATGCCTGGGCCGTTATATAGACGTGTTTCTGAATGCGGATAGCTTCATAAAGATAGCATTGACTGGCCTGTTACAATAATACAGTTTTAACGAACCACAGCTAAAGAATATTTATAGGTACCACAGGGACCTTAACAACAGGACTAGATCACGCAAATAATGGTTTAGAAGTGGCTGTATTTCTGGGGTAATAAATCTAAGCATGTTCGGCTCCATTGTGAAACATTTTGCATTATCAAAATACTGCCAAATTCTAACAAAAACAAGGCTTGGGTCAGAAATTATCAATGTTTTAAATTGAATCCATTTATTTACATTTTGCTCCTCATAATCATTGGTTTCAATCTGTCTATCTGCGATACGAGTAGCAGTAGGATAGTAACATTGATGGTGTGACGGCAATAGATATGAAGTGACAGATTAACTGGCTGGACCCGATGCGGAATTTTCCGTATTTGGTCTGGAGCCTATATCGTATGTCTATGTATGTTAAACAGAGAATATTTAGAAGCATTTTATTACACACGTGGGAAACAAACCTGTGTAGGCCTAGGAACCTCTTTGCTTTCTATTCGAATGTGCGAATTCATGAAATTCAATTGGTATATTTTTAAGGACTATAGAAAAAGGACGAGTGTGTATGTAGCTTGCTGTGCATATACATATATTGAAATCTGTACTAATTTGAGAACTTTTTCTGATATCCTCTTCCCCAAAATAAATTTTAAACAACAATACGCATAGAGATTACTATTTTAAAATTTTAGATTTAATAATTCCTGTGGTAATACTTTTAGGGTCATATTAAAAACGACACAAGCTCACCTAAATTTTAGTAGATATAAAGGTTCTACCTTAACGAAAGTTTGCACAGCTGTAGATCGTAATGAACAATCGGAATTGCCCAATATTCGAACGAAACGAACGAAAGTGTGGACTACTTCCTTAAGCACTTCCATGGAAGGCAAAAATTGGACCACATTTGGTAAAATAAAAATATCTAGAACACGGTATCTTTATTTGCTGATTGTTAAATGCAATAAAAGCTTCCGTTGTTTAAGTTTTAGTGTTGTGTTATACCTACGTACCTATATGCTATAAGTTCTCGGATCGTTCGTTATAATTTATTACTCGTATATTACCTCCTCATACCAGTAAACTGAATGTTTTTGATTGCTGCAACCGAAATGTTCTGTAACGTTTGGGTGTGGATCTTTATACCGAGAGTAGGACTGGACCAAAAGGGCCCGGGTGGTAACACAGAGATGTGGAGTCTAATCGGTCGCAATCGCGTTGCAGGTTGATATAATTCTACAAAATACGTGACGCGAACCCAACCAATATGACAAGTACGACCTGTATATTGCTATATCCAAGTTTTTTTTTCTGTCTTTATAACATTGACATTTATTGGACTAATTTCTAAAGTTGAATTTCTGAAATAGGTTGGTGTAAACGATATTGCCCTTTAAATATAATGCTTGTTTATTTCAGGTGTACATAGACTACATGCTTCAGACAACTTTGCCGTCGCCCTTTAACCTGATACCAACAGCCTCTGGGATGGGTAACGTCGTGGAGTGGTTCTGTACTAAGATCAAGAGACCTCCCGGGGTGTACGCCCGCTGGTCCCCGTATTACTGTTGTTACATCGTACGTACTTATCGTTATTAAACACGTTTGTTTTTAACTCGATTTAATAATGGGAGGTAAATTACTAAATACCTACGTCTGAATCTTATGCGTTTTAGTCTCCCGTACCAAAAAGGTAAAAATCACAAGGAACCTAATCACTGGGGCTTCGCTATCTGTCCGTCACCAGACTGATCTCATGAATACGGTTCATATGTCATGAACCGTGCTACCACAGATCATGAGATACAACCTGGTAACGGACTATACTGCTGCACTAGCTATACAGACAATAGGAATAGAAGATGTATTTCAAAGTATTATTTTAGACGGGGATTACATACCTACATATGGTAACGTCAACCCCATTTCTTTGATTCAAACTGTTCTATAGTAACTTAGTCTCAAATTGTATCTGTTGCGGAAATTATGAGCGTGTTCCTTATCACCTTTTTCTGATATTCACACAAAATATAACGTAACTCGCTATAAACACCCGTATCAATGTATCTGTGAATGAAATTACTTAATTCACAAAAGAATACAATGGAACATAAATCTACATAGCCCCGTTTCTGAATAATTTACACATTATCATCACCTTTGATTTGTTAAGGGAAGTAGATAGACTGGTGTGCTGTTATGTACTCGGAAATATGATCTCGCATGTATAAGATAACCCAATTCGCAATGGTATATATGGGACTGTAGGTAGAGCGAGTGTTGTGGGCTAACAGGCGCGAATTCAATCCCTAAAGAAGATTGTCGGCACAGACACAACGAAAATCGGCTAAGTATAGGACGGATTTCGAACTTGCTCATGGACAATATTTTTTCTGCGCGTCGGAACTTTGGGCTTACTAAGTCGAGTATCTGTCGACATTGTGGAATTTGAAAGTGACGTCACATGTAAATGCGCACCGTGCCCACAACGGTGGATCCGCTCCTGGGTCATTGATCAATCACATTAGCCCAGACTATGCAGTTTTATATATTCCAAGATCCATTGAGTGATTACCTATATTTAATGCCTATATTGTATCATCAAATCATATGGGAACACTGAATGCACAGGGTCCTGAGCACTCTAAGCAGTTATGTTTAATCCCTAGCCGAAAGGGCTCAGATCGGCCATGTTTAGTACCGAATGTTTGTTATTTCTGATTTAAATTATGTAGGGTGTGGTGCTTTGTAAGTATATGTGTTCATAAGAGGGAAATAGAAATACTAACTTTTCTAGAATAACAGATTTATTTTAACGCAGTTAGATTTTATAGCACCGGAAATTAACTGGGGATAATTCTTCCGGAAAGAATGATTTCTTTTTGATATATGTTTTATTATTTTTAATCCAGGAACGTGACGTGGAAGCTAGTGTCCTCAGAGAGTATCCAGCACTGATGTCGGTCCTCGTGCAGCGATACTTCAGAGATAAGGATTCCTCACAGATAATAGCATGCAAGCTAGAAAACGAACTGACAGCTATGCGGAGAAATCTTGATGCTGTTAAGATATCGCGATAATTTGTTATTACGTATTTTGAAGCTTAGGTTGTAGATAAGACGCAAGGTTATTTCTAGTTTTATTGAATAAAAAAATGAAAAAAATTCTCTAGCACTAAGGATTGTCGTGGAGGCTTCACAAACATTCAAGTCACATGCACAGAGACCCAGATTCAGGAAAAGCATTCGCAGAACTCGCAAATGCTTGCCCCACGCGGGGATCGAACCCACGACACGTCGCGCAATGGGTTTGGCGAGATGACCTCAACCGCGAGGCTAGTCGCCTGTAGAGGCAGGAATTTTATTACATTATTTAATATTATTCTGCCTACTTGTTTAATTAATAATTCTATGAGTCTTCTTTTGTCTATTGTACAATAAAAGTGTTGTAACTGCTTAATAATGTTTTATTATATATAACATTGAATATAATATGTATGTACAGCTTAAACTAAATTTTGACATGAATATGTTGATAATCAATAATATTACGGATAAACATACATGACAAAGATCGATTTTGATCGCACATTGTAGAAAAAATTAAGATTCGCATCATTCAGGGCACACATTGAACTATTAGGTAACACTAGAACTATTCATACAATGACAAATCGTCCGCTCTGCCACTGATATTGGCGCTTCTGATTGGCTAATACACTCGCGTAAACTATATCAACGGTTGTTATTGGACAAATCATTTACGTGTGCAGGGAGTATATTACGACAACTTGTGAAAGAGGGACGGCGAAATACGCAGCGTACAGTTTCCCTTCCAAACTTGAAACACTATTACTTCAAGATGTAGTGGTAAGCCCCCATATTAATTCGTGAGCACAATTTTTATCTTAATTAAAATGTAACCTTTAGTCCAACGGCACTTAGCACTATCGTTCACTGGTCGCAGTCATGGCCAGGCACATCCAAGGGTCGCGGGCGTCGGCCTCGGATCACATCCTCACGTGGAACTTGCCGGCTTTAGTGATGTACTTGACGCCCTTGAAGGGCTTGTACTTGGCGCCGTACATGTCGAGGCGGCTGACGCGCAGCCCGCTCACCGCCAGCTGCGGGATCGTGAAGTGGACGTTGATGCTGGGGTTCGCACCCGCTGTGTCGGCTCCCGATGCTACTGATACCTTAAATGAGATTCAATGGTTAGGCAAACTAAGTTTTAGTTATTTAAATATCAGATTGAACATCAGTGGTATGTAAGAATTTTGGATATTCTGAATATCATGTCTGTGATTTGACAAAGAATTCCTAATATACATTTAGGATGCACGGTAAAGACTTGTTTCTTCTCCCGGTTCCTTTTTTTCTCTGAATTTGAACAAGAAGCACGTAGGTTCTTTGTCTACTTAATACCTTAATAACGTATTCTAAAATCGCATCAGAAAATAAGTATTCCACAACTTTCAGACACCGCCATCTAGTGTCAAACTGAGCAAAGCGTGGTCGTAGAAATCAAAGACTGTTCTACCCCTAAGAACAGGCCCTGAATTGCCCATTGGCCCGTAGTGGGACAAAACATAAATAGCTATAATTGTAAAAACCAAAGAGCATTCATGAAATAATACTTACAGTCCCTCTAATATTAGGCAGTTTTGGCAATTCAATTCGTCCTATATCCCAGAGCAGCACCTTACTGACTGGGTCGTAGGAGTACTTCCCTTGGTTGGCCGTTAGCGAACAATTCAGCACGCATTTAGGCATACAGATCTCTAACGCTACATCTGAAACATAAATTAGCGTGTTAATGTTTCAATGAAGAAATAAAAGGTAAAAATAACCTGTGACAATAAAATAAGGTCGAGGAAGTATTTCTACTTTACTGGTAAATCGAATGAGAATCTGAATTCGATGCATCCTTGTAGACGATGCGAGATATACGATGCCAATTGCAATAGAGATATTTGATCGCCAGCAATATATTAATTCTTATAATTTAACTTATAATTTCTCGCATCGTCGAAATGGGCCCCAAGGTATCACAGCTACCAATTATTTAGTTTTTAAAGAAAACAAAACTGTAAGGCGACTCCCGAACACAAGAACTGTCAGTTATCAGGACTAGTTACTTCAAAGCCATATCCTTACTTTCTAAAGTCCTTCCCATGGTTTGTTTGGGTCCTACGGTGAGGTCCAGCCTGCCCTGGTCCCCATTAGACCTTAGAGTGAGATTGTGGCGCACGTATATCGGGATCGCCACCACACTCTGAGACCCGATGTGGTACGACATGAGCCGGAAATTGCCGTCCGGCGGTATGAACGATAGAATTCTCTCAGACTGGAATAAATATAAATTGATGATATTACATTGCATTGGGAGCGTTTTAACAAAATATTAAGAATAGTGGAATGTTTCGAGTCTTAGTATTCCTCCGCAGTTGCGGCGAAAGCAGAATGGAGGCATGGGTGGATTAAATCAATTAAAGTCTTGCCATCCTCTCATTCTCTCTGAATGACTAGAAGTCAAAAGACTTATAACAAAAAAAAAAAGATTCCTAACTTTTGGTGTTTACAATTTTTGATATAAACTTTTTTATTATTTTTGATAAACTTCCTTATTAATCAAACTTGTCTTCCTTATCAACCTCTGTACGCAATTATTACAAAAGGCAAAGCTTACCTCCCAACGTTTAAATCTTACACATGGATGGAATGATACATCGTCGAATAAGCGCGGATTTACAAATGTAAGAGTCAGATCTGGCATTCCACTCAATTTTATACAGCAATCAATCTGAAAAAAAAAGTGACAGAAATATATGAATTAAAGCTCAACAAATGAATTGGTATTTTTTTTTTGCTTTGGATTTCCCATAAGCTTTTATAATACATACATATCCTTGTATTTCAGCAGACACAGTAGCGCCACTCTTATCAATGATTGCATCAACCTCCTCAACCACGTCAAAGTAAGCCTCGTTGTTGGCGTACTTTACTCCCGACCGACGCCATGGCACGTTAGAGAGCTGACCAGATGGCAGTATTGATGACACACTGGAAATGTAATATTACAATCAAATTATGATGAAACTTTTTTATAAAGTCTATGTACAAAGTAGCCACAAGTATTAAGTAGCCCAAAACACTGTTCAATACAATGCAGTAATAAAATTCTAACAATAATTTTAAACTACATATTTTACTTATTTCCAATTTGTTTTTTTTTTTTAGTTTACTTTTAATTGTATAAGGAATTATTGACATCTTAGTTTTTGACCTGGACCAATTATAGGCTGTTTGGAGTGGTGACTTATACAAGTTATACTTACTTTGATTTACCAGTAACAGTATTTGCAATGGTCCTTAAAATGTTTGGAGGCTTAATCAGTTCTTTCAAAATATTACTCTCTGTCGCCAGAGGGAAACCATTGTCAAGCATTTCATCTAACAACTGTAAAATAAAAATTATATATACCTATTAGTAAATTGACTAATTCAGAAGATATTTATTTAGTTTTTTTGTAAGTCTCTTACCTCATACACAACTACATAATTCTCTTTAATAATAGTCTCTGTACAGTCTGAAAAGTAGTCCTGAAAGTGAAAAAGTTACATAGTATACAATTATTAATTCAATTATATGTAATAAGAAGTTAGTTAAAAATTTAAAGTAATTCATATTTATTCAGCTAAGTAAATAACAGTTACAATGCAAAATTATTAAGTAATAACACTAACTATATTTTTTGTTTCCTTAGACCCTACTAAATAAAATGTAACCACTAGGTTTATCACTATTAAAATATGGTCATTGAATTGTTTGATAATCTCACCAATATTATTAATGTAACACTTTTACAAGAAAATTACTTAATCATACTTTGCACACTTGAAGGGTTTAAATTAACATAGGGTTTGTATTAATAAACTTGAAAAAAAACTGGATTATGCTTTACAGTGGATATATACCTGGAATGTATCAACAACTCTATGTAAGAACTCAATCACAAAGAGTGGTGCCACCTCCTGCATGCACACAGCTACTAGAGCTACTCCACCCCTCTGTATAGATATCAAGTAGTGGTGCGGGGCTGCCAACACAGGAGGCACATCCTGTAAAACAAACAAACTGTGAACTGACCTACTTGGTGAAAGCATTTAATAGTAGCAATATTTCATTCTTTTATATTAGTTTAAAGCATAGATTTCTAAGTGAGTATCAATTGAATTTAGGTCTAGATTGCCATGAGAGAAAAGGTGAGAGTGGAAAAGGTGCCATGGAAAAAGGGGGAATGAATGGTACATACATTGGGTGATGCACGCTGAGCTTCTAAATAGTAGTCACATACAGATCTTGGAATAACACTCCGCCAGTGCTTCTCTAGAAATACATCCCTGGGAAAATTTATAAAACATCATTAGATATCTAAAACTTATGTCATTCATGAACAAGTATACATACAAAATAGTAGCTTTGTAGCTTACAAAAAGTAGTTTTACATTATATGACATATTTCACATGTTCACGGGGATTTATGTACATGATTATTACTTTCTTAGCACTTTAAAATAAACAGTTTACTTACCCAGATGGGTTTATGATAAATAAGCTATGTATCATTATGGCTAAGTTTATGTAAATTAGTACTAATTATGAAAGTTTTTAGATTAACTGGATCGTATCTGATTTTCTTATTAAATATGCTTGAAACGTAAGTAAACGCGAAAAGAATGTTTTCACTTCAACATTTTTTAGACAATTCGACAACAGTTTTACTTCATTTGATATTGACATGACACGACTGATACGTTTTTCTGAACTGACAAGTAATAGTGTTGTATCAACATAAACCAATTTTCTTAGCTCGACTATAAAAATTGTCCATAAGTTCAATTCAAAAAGCAATAGTGTCTAGAAGATCTACCACAAAATCTGGTGATGTGTGGCACACAGAGTAGATCCAGGAGTATTGACTGCGTATTACAGGATTCCCATTTCTCACCCATAATAAATCACTATAAGACTGGGTTTAAAAAAATCGCCAACATAATTTGCATTTTGCTCTCCTTGATACCTTATTCTATTAGCTTGATGGGACCACAATTAGACAGGACTCACATTTTTACGTTCCTTTTGAAATACGGATGGCAAATTTTCATATCTGATCACCAACAGACACTGGTAATAGTTTTCCAAAAACTCAAAATTTATCCGGAATGGCGGAATACCTACCAATAGTAGTACCTAATCAATTTGTAACATGTAAATTAGAATCATGGGCTTGGTAAGAACCAACATGAACTTCTGAAATAAAATGTCAAATCGCCTCACAACTATACGCATACGATTTACGATGCTATATAAGTAAATGATGTATTTTATTAGAATTAAGCGAATCGAGTATCAACCAACAATAATTATATTGACACTGCTAATTTTGTCTTCACATCCTTACATACTATACTAACTGTTACTATTCAATGAATGAAATTTTAATACCGTACGTCAAGTCAATCTCATGCTTGACTTTTGGGACGTGGACATGACGTGCATTTGTTTATACACACTTTGCACACACACTATTATTTCACATTAACCAAATTCTCTCAATGTGTATTCAATTTTAGAAGTCTAGATTCCTAATCTAAAACGTAAGATTTCCGAATCAAGGCTTTACTGAAGAGAGCAAGCTATTTAAATCAAAATGATACAGACCTAGCCTTACTAAAAGGATAATTTCTTATAAGATCTAAAACCATATCAGTTCACTTTTTCACTGTTATGAGGCCACTCTGTCGACAAAAGTTTACTTGTTACCTTAAAAATTAATTACTGTAAAACTTAGTACAAATCTGTCATTGCTCAATTATCAGCAAGGAAACAAGACATTTTTCATGACCGAAATTCCAAATACTTGATCATATACTTAATCATGATAATATTATAGCAATCTAGACTAATAATTGTTGTCCAACAACTAAAAAGTAGTACAGTAACAGATTCTTATACAAGTATGGGATACTGGAAGGTAAATCAAACCAGGCTTTTTCTGACTTTTTTTATTGAGAGATATCTTAAAATAAAAGTTTTAACGGTTGGACTTAGCAACACGCTCCAACTCATCCTTCTTCTTGATGGCGTAAGAGTTTGATGAACCCTTAGCAGCGTTGATGAGCTCGTCAGCAACACACTCAGCAATGGTCTTGATGTTCCTGAATGCAGCCTCTCGGGCACCAGTGCACAATAACCAGATAGCCTGGTTCACACGGCGCAGGGGAGACACATCCACAGCCTGACGACGCACTGTACCGGCACGACCGATCCTAGTGGAGTCTTCACGGGGTCCAGAGTTGATGATAGCTGTCACGAGCACTTGCAGGGGGTTCTCGCCAGTTAGAAGGTGGATGATTTCAAATGCGTGTTTAACAATACGGACGGCCATAAGTTTCTTGCCGTTGTTACGTCCGTGCATCATCAGAGAGTTTGTCAAGCGCTCAACAATGGGGCACTGGGCCTTTCGGAAACGCTTGTGAGCATACCTGCCGGCAGAGTGAGGCAAGTATTTCGCGTACTTCTCCTTGACTGAAATGTAGTCCTGCAGGGACATGTCAGACACCTGAACATCATAACAGCTCCATCTCCCGAAAAGCTTGATTTCGGGAATGTCAGCGGCCTGCGGTAAAGGCATGCTGTCGACAGCCATGCTGCCCGCCTCAGCATTTTCGTCATTCCAGTTTTCTTCAGCCATTGTATTAGCCTAAAAACAAATATTGATCGATTATAATCTATCACAATTCACGAAACTTTAAAAATATTTACTATATTTAGGAAAATACATACTTTTTAAAGCCAAATAGCTACTATAACCTCGTGTTGTCAAAAGAACACGAGAAAAAGGAAGTTCGCTTCAGTTTGAAGGTTGGCATTAAGACTCTGGTGTTGCCAGTATGAGAAAAAAGAAAAAAGAAACTGCGTCATGAATCATTACCCATTTATTATTTGCCCTAGGCTACGTCTATAAATTTATTATAATACAAATAAAAGCTAGCACCTTGATAATAACAAATATGTTTTTATGTTTTCTTCGTTGTCGTTTTCCCTCCCTTATCATAATATATTTATAACATGAAGAGGTACAACCACACTTAAGTAATCGAGATATTTTATCTAAATAAAATTAATCTTGCCCTTTCCTTGTGCTTACTAAATACCAACATAGATTGTGAAGATATAAATGTAGTATGCTAGTAGAGTACCTATATAATGTCTTTGATAATTGATTGCTTCAGAGGTTCCAGGCATTCCAGGTGATTTCCGACATTGACAGCTGTGCTTGTTAATTTTGACGTAACGTTTCGTTTGACGTTTAGGTTTATTATCATCGGTGGCTCGAGCGAAGTAGCTCGTTTGTGCTGTATTTTTTAATTCAATTGCTTACATATTGTAAGTGATTAAAAAGGTGAATGTAGGTTTAGCTATGCCGGTTATCATCATAATTTTATAAATGTAAGTAAGTGTGTATACAGAATATTTAAGTTTGTGACGTTTATGATTATAGGTTAAGATTCCTGTAAGTGAACAAAGTTCGCGATGGCTGTTTTAAAGACATCAACTAATTATAAACTTCTAACTCTGTTGGCACCGAGATACTGCCCACAATTATCAGCAAGAAGAAACTTAAATTTGCAAGAATTCCACAGTAAGGACTTATTAAGGAAATATCAAGTTTCAATTCAAGACTTTCGAGTTATTGATTCTAAATTAGACTCTAAACCGCTTTCGGATTTTAAGGCTAATGAGTACGTAGTTAAGGCTCAAATATTAGCTGGAGGCAGAGGTAAAGGTCATTTCGATAATGGATTCAAGGGAGGTGTACATTTGACGAAAAATCGTGATGAGATTTTAAAGTTGGCTCAGAATATGATTGGTCACAAGCTGATAACAAAACAGACTCCCAAGGATGGCATACTGGTTGACAAAGTAATGGTGGCAGAAAGTGTAAACATCAAGAGGGAGACATACTTTAGTATAGTAATGGAAAGGTCTTTCAATGGTGCTGCTATAGTTGCATCCCCAGCTGGTGGGATGGACATTGAAGCAGTTGCTGAGAAAACTCCTCACTTGTTGAAAACTGTTCCTATTGATATTTACGAGGGTGTCACTGACAAGGTAGCTAATGAGCTTGCAGAATTTTTAGAATTCAAGGGCCCATTAAAAAGTAAATGTGCTGAAGAAATTAAAAAGCTCTGGGAATTATTTATAAAGGTGTGTATTTATATTTTAAATTTAATTAATAATAAATCCACTAGTTCTACAATGCATACTATGACTTCTTATTGTTTCCAGGTTGATGCCACGCAACTAGAAATTAATCCTTTAGTTGAGACAGATGACGGTCGTGTGATATCTGTTGATGCCAAGATCAACTTCGATGATAATGCCAACTTCAGGCAACAAGAGATATTTGCTCTTGATGATTTATCAGAAAGTGATCCCAGAGAAGTAAGTTATACAACTATAAGGAAGATGACTCATCTTCATACTCCAATCATTCAGTAGTAATGTGATATCAAGACATAAACATAGATAAAAGACAATTCACCCTAATTCACTCTATTCATTAACAATAGATAAATAAAAATCAACTGCATCCTTAAACATAAATGCACCAACAGTCGTTAAAATAGAAATAGTTGATTGAAGTTCAGCTTGCTGTTATTTAACAAATATAACCTTGACTAATATAAAGATAATAAATTTTTATCATTTGCTATCACTGTTAAATAAACAGGCCAATTGTATGTCACCTCCTTTATCATGTAACCTCCATTATCATGTAAATAATATTTATTTATTGCTTTTTGCAATTTCTCAAGACATTTACTTCACACACTATTTGGTACAATGTAAACATGTTGATATACCTAGAGACACATAACATGTAAAGGAATTCCAACTGCACTCTTAGTCAGATGCAATGCCATGATGTCCATGCCAACAATTCTTATAAAAGCATGTAATATAAACATCGCTTACATCTAAATTGAAGCCCAAAAACTCATCTATTATATAAACAATCTCAAGCCAATAATTTGGTTTATTCTGTATATCAATAAATGTCTCTTTAGAATTCTCTTATCACTTAGGTATAATCTATATCTTTTTGCAACAATGTTATGAGATAATCAAGATACAATCAGTGGTTACTTGGCACACCTGAGATTTTAAATATTTATTTATTTTATTTAATATTTTCATATTATTATTGTTATAGAGAGAAGCTGCATCCCTAAACCTTACATACATTGATATGGATGGTAGTATTGGATGCATGGTCAATGGAGCAGGTTTAGCAATGGCGACTATGGACATAATCACCTTAAACGGAGGAAAAGCAGCAAACTTCTTAGACCTTGGTGGAGGTGTTGGCCAAAAACAAGTATCAGCTGCTTTGAAAATTTTAGAATCAGACCCCAAAGTGAAATCCATTTTCGTCAATGTCTTTGGAGGTAGGTTTAATGCTTTTAGAATATCTAGTAAATTGCCTGATTTATTAAAGACTATGTAATACATAACTTTTTTATTTCAGGTATCGTCAACTGTGTAACAATTGCTAACGGTATTATCGCAGCTTGCAAAGAAAACCCTCCTAAACACCCGCTTATCGTTAGATTAGAAGGCACTAACTCGGAAATTGCATTGAAATTGCTTGAAGAATCTGGTCTTCCTATGAAAATTATTAATGACGTCGACAAAGCCGCGAAAACTGCTGTCCAATTGGCGAAGTAATGCAATAGATATCAGATATATACATATAATGTTTAAGCGATTGGTGCAGGCTATTCTGTGACATTGGTTTACATGGAAATGCAAAAAAAAATACGACATAGTACTGTAGATTTCCATTTAATTATCGGTAGCCGTTACTTGAAATAAAGGATTAAAAAATACTGCGTAAGATGACACCCTGCAAGCATAATAAATGTAATTTTAAATAACTAACTGAAGAAATATGTACTGTTACTGTAAGTATTTTACTGTTTCCCGCCTATTTTCATATGCCATTGTTTCGTATCATTTAAATAATACGTAACATTTGCATAACATAGAAACGATACTATATTGTATGTTTTATCTTTTAGCTCTTGCGATTCAGCAACAAACGAATTATTATTTAAAAAAAAAACCAAATGATTTTTTAAGACTGAATAATTCTCTTCTAACATTTTAACAAATCATTAAAATTCTAGATGAATTTGTATTTAATGTAAATCAAATGTCTTGCCATTAATTATGTTAATTTTTGTATATAGTTTATAAATATAGAATAACGTAATAATCTAGTGTTTTATTTTATAATGAAAATATATTTAAATTTATAATAAGTGAACATCTTTATTTTTATCAATTTATGACTAAGATACAGTAAATCTGAAGTTTCCTACAATTATTATTAACATTTAAGCACGGAACAGGTTGAGTCTTCGACCCTGGGGTGACGCGTCACTATTGCTGAGCGACATGTTGGCTTGGATTTCTTCGTAGGTCGGAAGGTGAGTTAGTTTCCCGCGAGCGGCGACCGACGGCCGTGAGCTCAGTAGACGTCGCGCAACACGAATTACATCGTCAGCTGTTATTTTTTCTGAAAAATGTAATACCTATGTTAAGCGTGGACTTTTCAATTACATAAGTAATGGTTCTAGATCAATTATACTCATAACTAATCAAAATTCTGTCCAGTTCCTCCAAAGAAGATTTATTTTTTACTAAGTGTTTTCAAATTATAACTACGATGATTTCAAAAGCTGTGCAAATTTAATAATGAAGAGCTAAATACATACCGATCTCATTAATAAAGAATGAGGGAGGCTTCCTTTTACCGGTTGCGAGTACTTGTCTACCGACGTCTTCAAATACAACTGGCCTTGCTTCTAAGTTCATCAATAACATTGACTGTAGCTGAGTTTTCGCTCTCTGTATAGAAAATACACTTATCAGATATTTATCATAAGTAAAGTTATAAAAGTACAAAGATTGTTGATTTGATGTTTAGAAAAAACAACGTCTATAATATAAATGACTGTCATGACACAGCTGGCACGCAACTAATGACCGTTGCTCAATAAGGCAACAATTTCATTTATAATAATTTGTCAATTCTTTACATTTTCAAGTAATCCCCTATTTAATAGGTTTGAAGCTGTGCTGCACTGTCATTTAATTTCCAATGATTTTGCATATTAAAATAACAACCAACAATACCAAACATACAGACTTATTTGGTAGAATGTTAAGGTCAGATATCTGCCAGTAAGTATCTTTTTGTCATACATGGTATTCAGCAAAATCAAGCAAGACTGGGATATGCTCAACTCTTTGGAATAATTAAACATTTTTTTAACTTACCTTAAGTTCAATTTCGCCAACTTTGCCGGCCATGTTAGCGAGTTCCCGTGCGATAACTATCGTCGTATCGTAAATGCGGCTGGGGGGCGATGCGGCGTGCACGCAGAACAAACCCGTGTCTCCGTACGCGTGGTTGTAAGCTGTAGCGTTGAACATCCAGTGATATCTGAGAAACGAATAGTATCAGCATATAAAAGATAATATAACTGTCATTTGTTACTGTCTAAAAAGTTAAAACTTCTTTTCGTAAAGCGGTATCTTAAGTGATTCTTTTAAACTCAGAGGATGATAGAAGGAAACTTTGTGGTGAAAACGAGAGATTACTTATTACCGGCAATCAGATTTTTTAAAAGGATGTAATATACGCATTAAGTATTAACCATTATTATTTCAAACTAATATTATAAATTTGAATGTGTGTGTGTGTGTGTGTGTGTGTGTGTGTGTATCTTAGCTTAACCTACTTCACGCCCAAACTTCAGGAAATTTCTATTTAATTTGGTATAGAGGTAGTCTTTTTAAATACATAGGCTACTTTTATCCGTCTTAACTAAAGAAGAGTATTATTTTGGCCACTGTAATCAACACAAAAGCGGGCGAAAAAGCAAGCAATAGCAAGAAGGTAATATAAATTACCTATTTAAGACGTTTGTATACAACCGGGTGTACATGCCCTTGCCGGGACCACCAGCTGAGAACGAGCCGCCACCGCCCATCATCATGTTCAACACGCACGTCGCTACGAAGTCAGGGTCGCCGTGTGAGCAACCTTTGGACGAACAATACATGATTATAAAAGCAGGAAGAATAATGAAACCATAGCATGAAGACATAGTATGGTTAAAATAAAGGTATTTAATAGGTAGTACTTACTTTCTAATCCAATTACCACATGTGATAATTCTGGGAGATCAGATCCAGGATATAGTGGGATTTCACATTCATCCTGCAAGAAAATCACAGATTTTGTAATAATATATGTAGTAGTATGTGTGTATGTAGTAACACGTAGGTAGTAAAATTATAATGGAAAGCATTTTGGGATGTGAACTTTTTGTAGCAGGTTAGGTACCTGTTGTATTCCTCCTGTATACTGCGCAATAGACTTGTCGACTTTGGGTTTAAATGATTCTGTTGAATCCACATGCCAAGTAGGCTTCAAGTCCACGAAATATTTTTGAACAAACTCGACAAATGGTTCATGTTCAACCTAGAAAGAAAACAAATGGTATTTATTTAACAAAAAATTTAGAAATGGCTGAATCATAAAAACTTTTAGGATTTCCATTCGGAATAAATAATCTAATATTCTCAAAATAGAAATTCAAGTTCAAACCATTTTGTCTCACCCAATACTATTAATAGACATTTGCATATTTCATACTATCTTTTTTTATCAGGGTAATCCTGATACTTGGATAATGAGCTGGGCTGATAATTGGAGCTGATTTTTATTGGTAACAATAACATGAGTATCTTACCCCAACAGCAGCAATGACCATTCTCTCAGGAGTATAATGATTTTTTAAATAATTTAATATGAGTTCTCTGTCAATTTTATTTACATTTTCATTCGGACAAATTTTTGGAAGTCCAAGTGTGTTTCCCCTATAAGCAGCCTGTAAAAAAATATAGGTATATATGAATATATCGTTATTAAAAAGAAAATTAGGAGCTGAGCACTAAAAAATGTGATGATTTTTATACTTTAATACATTTTTGGCTACAAAATGCTACTAAAGAGCAGCAGTACAACAACAAAAGATCACTTAATCTCATATACCACTTAAATATAACAGTTGCCTTTCTAATGTTTGTATAAAAAGTTACACCAAGATAGTACATTATTGCTATCTTTCATACATTTTAGCATCTAAAGACAGGTACCAGTAACCTACCAGATGTATCATATCCATCAATATAGTCTCCTGTTCAGGTCTCATGGAGAGTGTCTCCAGTTCAAATGCAACAGCCTGTCTAGCTGCTTCTATTTCATCTGAAGACAGCTGTGGTCTAAGGGTCACTTCTGCCAAAACCTATAAATTAATTTATTTTTATTAATAGGATAGAAAAACATGTTACAGATAATTTATCACAAGTTGACTTTAAAAAAAAAGGATTCTGTTGTAATTTTTTGTTTTCTTTTATTTTAATGGATAGAAACTAAACTTTTATTGGTATACATTATTAAATGTTGCAATGGTTTACTCATCTTACAAACAGTAAAAAAGCTGCTGATTTTTTTTTTTAACAACTCTGCGGGAGTTGTTAAAAAACTTGTGTGTTTAAGGAATTTAATCCTGGTGGAGTGGTGACCTCAACCACTCGGCTATCCGTGCAGTCGAATTGATGAAACCATTAAGCTGTTTGGATGGAATATAATAGTAATAAAGATAAGAAAAACATAATTGTTAACTAATCAAAACAATTATGCTTAAATTAGCCAAAAATTTACCTGAGTAACTGCTTTCAAGCCTCTAGAGTCAGCACTGGTAGCATAGACAGTGGTGTCACGAGAGCCTTGGCAGTCACAGATACCCCCGTGTCTCTCCAATTCTCTCAGCATTACATCTCGGGTGGCATACTTGTTTGTGGCCTGAAAGTTACATACAATTTTGTGTTAAACATTGTTATTAACAACTCTATTTCACTTCACACAAAAACTTACAATTACTGCTATTAACACTTTGTAAATGAATTTTATTGCAGTTAATTTAGGCAAGGCAATTATTATAATTCTATTGTGATAAAATGCAGCATACTTACACCAAAACTTAGTTTTTCCAGAAAGTGACAGATACCATTTGGATATGCCACTTCATATCTTGGTCCAGAGTCAATGACCACTGAAAAAAAAAATTTCAATGGTTAGAAGAATATAATAAAAAATATACCAGCTGTCAAAATGTCCCACAGCTAGGCATACAGGACTATCCATATAACATAGTTTCAGGAGGTCAGATAGGCAGTCACTCCTTATAAAACACTGGTACTTAGCTGAATCTGGTTAGACTGGAAGCCACCCCAACATTGTTGGGAAAAGGGTAGGCTGATGATGATAGTTTGAGCATTCATCAGAACAACAAAAATAAATTATGGTTATAGCAAGTACCTTAAATTTATTGAGGTACATTTATCTTTGAAATAGTAAAAAAAATCTGGTCTGTTTAATTTGATTTATATAAAACCATAAGTGTATTATTATTTAGGTAAATGAGTTGTTATAGTGAAAAAACAATATCTTAAATTTGTCACTGTTTTAGTAGAAATTCATTCTTACCACCCGCGGTACAAAACTGTCCAAATTTCTTTTCTGAAGCAATTCGCAAGCCATTGCTGAGTACCGTGACTTCTGTGCGTGAATCGTCTGCTGTAGCTGTGGAATATGTGACGGGGGGTAGGTTCGGCATAGGCTCCGACAAGGGTGGCAAAGGGGTTACAACGCCTCTGTTTACTGAAGGAGCAGTTTTCTCGACTTCTTGGCTGTAATTTCTTACGCTCCATCTTTGAGTACTAAACCTACAAGTGAAATCTTTGTTATGATATGATGCAATTACAACAAAAGTGACCACTTCAAAACATGGGTCTGCAATTAGCAAGATAATACCTGAACGCATGCATAAAAAAACAATAATGAATAATACGACTTACCCATTTTTCATAGGAAATAACCTAGTGAAAAGATGTTTCATGTCCATAACATGCGACATCTTCACAAACAGCGGGAATTTTCACACCGAAATTGTTGGCTATGTAATAATATCTTATAATACAACAGAATAAGTGTGGTTTAGTAATTTAATTTTAAATTTAATAAAAAATATTAATAACAGATCATCTATTCATTTGTTGAGAGGTCCTATTTTGATGGCCATTTCAGATTTTTGAGAGATTCATTCTAGAATTATAGAGTTACACTACAAAAATCGTCTAAAGTAAAAAAACAAACTAAATGGTTCTTTAATAAGTTTTCAATAAATTCATGTTTTATTGACTTTTTTAGCTACTATTAGCCGATTTTTTAATATTATTTAAGTCTAAACGGTATCTAACTTAAATATTCTCCACCGAAGCACTAATGGACATCGTACCATTTTTTTGTAGCTGCACTTGAGCTAAACACTGTGTTGTGTTTGCTAGGTTCGCCAGTTGCCTGTCTATGTAGTCTATGAATGTTAATGTCAATATTAAACGTCATGCAATGAATGTCAAACACGCAACACGAAACGAAAACGTACACACAAATATATTTAATGTAATTATTTCGCCATCAAAAATACATATTATTAGTTACATACATAAAGTAAAATAGTAATTTAGTTTTAAGTACAACCTCAAAATTACTTACTAAGAATATACTGTAGATATAAATAGGTACCCAAAGCACACCGCCAAGTTGAAAAACTCCAAAACTAGTTCAACCAAATTACAGTTCGATAAATCCGATGATGTTAAGATAATAAGAAAGATATATTTTGTCGGCCGCTACTCTTCCATATTTATTTATTATAATTTATCATGACGTAATTTGAATTTCAAATGAGTAAGAGCGTCGTTGAATGATAAAATAACGAGAAGACTGGCGAATAAGTAAGTGTGAAGTTTTAATCTGAGTAAAGAAATAATACTAGCTGAAAGTCAAGATGAGTTACAAATTAATGAAAAGGGTGTTAAGTTCCGCGCCTCACAAAAAGTGTCCGCAAGTATGTATTGTGGGTGCTGGGCCCGCCGGCTTCTATGCGGCTATGCATCTCACGAAAAAGCTGCAGTCTGTAAACATTGATATATTGGAAAAACTTCCAGTGCCTTTTGGACTTATCAGGTTATCTTCTTCAATCAAGATAATAATAATTATATTATTTTTTAAGCTCTAGTTTAAAAACATTTTTTGTATTTTCAGGTATGGAGTGGCCCCAGATCATCCAGAAGTAAAAAATGTTATAAACCAGTTTACAAAGGTTGCACAACAGGCTAATGTTAATTTCTATGGAAACATAACCTTGGGAAAAGATGTTGATCTTGAACAATTGAGACAAAACTATGACGCAGTCTTACTGGTAAATATCTTTTAATATTTGAAATTATGATTTTAATTCACTGTGGAAAAAACTTTTATTTTGTAGTAAACATGTCCACATAATACTAATACAGATTTAGAAAAATGCAGGTCCCTTGTACTTGTATTTTGTATGATAGTGTTGTTTTGCTCATCATCATTGTAGCCTGCCTATCTGATTTCCTCCAACCTGTTACCTCAGATACCTGGGCTTGGGCAACAGAATACCCCTTAGTTAGACTGGTTGTTGTTACAATTTTGTGTAAATATAAATCATTAAATAAATACTGCAGAAAGTAAATCTTTGTCGTTGATTATCAATGACAATAATCAACTTTATTTCAGACTTATGGTGCTGAAGAAGATAAGTTACTTGGTATAGAAAATGAAGAAGCAAGTAATGTAATAGCTGCTCGCAATTTTGTGGGATGGTACAATGGACTCCCTGCTGATAAACATTTAAAAGTAAGATTATTGTTCTTACACAACTCTCCCCTGTATTTCGTGTTTTACAAATATAACTTTTTTTAATTCTTTCTGCAGATTGACCTCTCCTGCAGGACTGCAGCCATTCTTGGACAGGGAAATGTGGCATTGGATGTAGCAAGGATCCTATTAACACCCATTGATGACCTAAGAAAAACCGACATTACAGAACATGCTCTTAGTGTGCTTTCAGAATCAAAACTTAAGGAAATATATTTAGTTGGCAGAAGAGGACCCCTTCAAGTTGCATTCACAATAAAAGAGCTTCGTGAACAACTTAAACTGAAAAATTGTAAAACAATTTGGAATGAAAAAGACTTTCAAGATGTTGAAAAAGTTGTTCCTAATCTTGCTCGTCCGAGGAAACGACTGACTGAACTAATGCTGAAGTCTGTTAATGAAAAACATACAATAGTTGATGATCCCAATACTAAGTATTTCAAACCTATATTCTTTAGAAGTCCAAATAAATTTTTAGTTGATGACAAGAAACAATTAAGTGGAATTGAATTAACTTGTAACACACTTGTCGGGGATAGTTTAGAAAATCAGAAGTGTGTCCCTACTGATCAAAAGGAAATATTAAACTGTAATTTAGCCTTTAGGAGTATAGGTTATAAAAGTGTTAAAGCAGATAAAGATTTAATATTAAACCAAGGATGTATACCAAATGACAAAGGTGTTGTGGAAGATGCTTCTTCAAAATTAGCCAAGCTCTATGTAGCAGGTTGGCTAGGTACTGGACCTGTAGGTGTTATACTACATACAATGGGCAATGCTTTCCAGGTCGCCAAAGTAATGTGTGATGATTTAAGCAAACTTAATTCTGATCACAGAAAGGCAGGATTTGAAGAAGTAAAGAAAACTATTTCAAAAAATAATGACAATGTTATAGATTGGACTGGTTGGGAAAAAATAGATATGTTTGAAGTAGAACAAGGTAAAAAAATAGGAAAGCCCCGTGAAAAAATTTGCGATGTTGAAAAGATGATAGAGGTAGCTAAAGCATAAATAAAAATAATGTTTGTAGATAAAATAAGTATGTATACAAAAAGATAATAAAATTTATATTTGTTAAAATAAAAGACGTTTATATATTTAAAATGTTTAACCCAGCAAATAAAGAATTTTTTGTTTCAAATGCTTTAATTTATTTCTTACTAATGTTAGTTGTGGCTTCGACCACGTTGCTGTGAATATTGCGAGTTCAGAAAATGGCAAAATATTCTTCTTTTATATATATATATAAAAATGAATAGCTGTTCGTTAGTCTCGCTAAAGCTTGAGAACGGCTGAACCGATTTGGTTCATTTTAGTCCTGAAATATTCGTAGCAGACCAGGGAAGGTTTAAACGGTATTAAAATATGGAAAAGTTGCAAAAAAATATTGACTGTTAAGCGGTACGCGTACGTAGTTCGCCGGGACAGCTAGTATTCTATATTCTTTTTAGTTCCTGAGATTAGAGGGTTCAAACAAGCAAACTCTTCAGCTTCATAATATTATAGCATAGATTTCTATTCTAGTAACAGCTTTGGCTTGTGTTCTGAGATGCCTTACACGTTCCTGTAGTAATTAATGTATTTTTGGTTCCGACTCTTCCGACACGCTTTATTTTGCGGTAGTATATTTTGAATTAACACTCAGTAGTCAGTCGGTACTCAATAGAGTAGTTTTATTTCTTAATTAAATTCTCCATGTACAAACATCCGCAGTTATTAAGGCGTAACCTCATGGTCGCTCGTAGCTCACGATCTGATCACACGACCCCATTTTTAAATTTCCCGCGTCTCGAAAAAGCGACTTAAAATGATCGCAAGAAAGGTAGCGAAAAACCTGAAAATGTTGAGCTACGGCCTTTGCAGTTGCTCGTTTGCAGCGACAAATCTGGTCATGTAATATGTAGCGATAAAGCTCAAAATATTGAACTTTGTCGCTGGAAAAAAAAGATCACAGGTAATGAATTCACTATAGAATAGAGGAAAGAAAGGAAAATATTAAGCGGTCGAGACAAGTCGATGTAATTTATATAAAAGTGGTGCTGCAAACGGTCCCTAAATTAAGTTACAGTTACAGTTTTATGAAATTTATGTACCTATGTAACTTTAAAAAAATCACACTTGTTTCTACATAATAGCCAGTTCACAATTAGATTATAGATATAAATGTTTTGTTTTTCAGGAAATTTAAAATGGGATCGCTCGACCAGATTGTCGCTGCAAACGAGCGACGATCGACTCCATGAAGCAGCGACTTTTCGGGTCGCGGGAATTTAAAAATGGGGTCACGTGATCGGATTTGTCGCTGTAAACGAGCGACGAGCGATTGCGTGCGGTTACGCCCTTATGGTCCAAGATTGGAGTGACAACATTAAAGTATTTATTTCAAACCATTCCTCCATATCCAAATTACAAGGTCCACTGGACCTAATAGGCCTTTCTCAACTTGCTGCACTAGTTCAAGCCAGCCACCGCTTTTAGGTCATCGAACCATCGGACTTTGGTATGTATTTATGCAAGTTTTATTTTATTTGACACTGCAATATCAAATATTTTTAATATATCAAAAGTAGAATATTGTGAGATTATTTAAAGGTGGTCTATTAGACGACTGGATTTTTCAGTACAAAATAATTATGCAATAATTATTCAATGAGCGAAGAGCTGGTCCTTAACTTATAGTCTCAACTGTCAATGTCATAAACTTGCTTAGCTTTATGTTTTTGTGACGATTCGGATTGGAGGTTATAATATAAATCTGCAATGTGTTATTAAATAAAAACCCTTTATAGTCAAGTAATATACGAATTATACCACAAATACTAGTGCTTAAAATATCTGCAGTCTGCAATAATGTCAAACGAAATAAAAATTGGTGATTATGTTGTTATACAGAAACAGAATTACAAAAAACTGCATAAGTTTAATAAGGCTGATTCTTCAATAAGCTTGGGACGAGATACGGTAAATTTAAAAGGCATTGATGGCTGTCCCTACTTTTCAGTATTCAAAATGATTCCTAAAAGTAGCAAGAGGAATAGAGATTATACTGTAGAACTAGCTCAAGAAGCTGTGAAATTAAAAGATGAAATTGATATTAAAGTTTCTGGTAGTGACAATAGAAACATATTAGACGACGGAAACTCACAAAAGTTATCTGCATCTGATATAGAAACACTAAAGAGTGATTCAAATAAAGCATCTGATATTGTTGGGACATTAATAAATAATTCAAACACTTTTCATAATAAAACTGAATTTTCTCAAGATAAATATTTAAGGAAAAAAGAGAAAAAGTATTTTGAGTACTTTCAAGTCATAAAACCTAATTTAAGAGTAATAAGTGAAATTATGTACAAACTAGATCCTGGTAAAATCCAGAATTTGCGTATAGATACGTTGTCACAAATAATCACTATGGTGAATATACATTCTGAAGGGAACCACCTGTTGTATGACTCAGGATCAAATGGGTTAGTGGCTGCTGCTTTACTGAGTGTTATTGGAAAGGACACTAATGGTAAACTATTACACATGCACCCAGGCAACATGTCTCAGAAACAGGCATTGTTAGCCATGAACTTCCCTGAAGAACAGTTGAACAGATGTGTTTCAGTAAATGTTTATTCAGCTCTTAGACAATTCTATCAAGGATGTGATACTAATAATGGTGTTGACAAAGACATACAAACAAGTGAAAATGATGAAAATCCTCTTAAGAGAAAAGCAGATGAAACAGATGAACATCAAAGTAAAAAAATGAAACAAGAGGAAGATGAGGAATTAGTTGAATCTTTAGATAAAACAGACGGTGATAAACCAAGAGGGAATAAGAAGCCTAAATGGCACTTTGACAATATTGCTGCATCAGAAATACTGCAAAACAAAATGGATTCATTGGTGATAGCATGTAAAGAAGACCCTCAAAATATATTTAATGAACTGGTATCATTTGTAAAACCTGGCCGGCCATTTGTAATATATTATAGTGCAGTAGAACCCTTGCAGCAGTTATATCTGACACTGAGACCTCGTGCCAATGTAGCTGCATTAAAACTCACATGTAATTGGATGAGAAACTATCAGGTTAGTCTAGAATCATCAAAAAAGCCATTTTCCTCTTTAAGTTTATCTTTTGTAGTCCCACTGGCATAGGCCTCCTCTTTGTTTATGACATTTTCTTGTCTCTTGCCCTTTGCATCCATTCTATTCTTGCTCTCTTGTACATATTATTATACCATTACATAATTCTTAATTTTATTTTCAGGTGTTGCCAGAGAGAACACATCCAGAGGTGACAATGAATGGGGCAAGTGGGTATTTACTAAGTGGATATGTTTTAAAATAAGTTATCTGTGTATTAGTAGGTCTTAAATTTGTAGAAAAAAAAATACAACATTTTATAAATTTATTTATTTCTCTCATTTACTCAATGAACATATCATGTCTAAATGCATTATAAAATTTCATGAATCACTATGACTGACATGCAATGAATTGCAACTGTATATTTTTGTAGATACATTTCAATATCTGTTCAATATGTTTGCATTTTTTTGTTTTTAATTTATTATAACTCTTTATAATTTTCGATCATGATTAGATTCCTTTAAAATTGGGGTATCCTACCTAGGCAAATCTGATCACGTATAAATCACAACAGTAAATTTTCATTATAAAAATTTCATAAAATTGTCAAATACAAAGTCCAAGGAATACAAAATGGAAACATACAGAACACTTTTGGTACAGAGTTTAGTTATATCTTTCAAAACACTGAATGAACAGTAACAGTGCCATATCATCATACTGTAAAGGAATGTAATTCAGTCTAATGTGGTTTGCATTTGTTGTGTTGCTCAGTGATATATTAACACTATCATAATATGAAAAATAACTTAATTGATAGTAAAAAAAAATTACATTACATATTCGAGAGGAACATTGATTGCTGCGACCTGCGTGAATTATGATACATATAAGCGCGATAATAAATGAATTTGGCACTTATCTAATTATAAATTAGTATAGCTTTGTTTCCTAATGTGCCAAGCATTGCTTGATAAGCTAAAAGCCATTACCTGCTAGTTATGATACATGTTGTGCTGCAACAGGAACCAAAATCTTTTTGAAAATAATTATATTCTGTGTATTTTACCATCCCCAGTGCTATTTAGATATCTTCCTAATAGACTCGTATTTTAGACCAAATTATTAAAAAAATAACTGATATACTTAAATTCCACAATCAGTTTACAATTTATTCTTAGAAAGGGAAATGTTTATTAGCATAAAGACTTAACTACATTCTATTAAAAACAAGTTATCGCTGTCGCTAGCACCATTTTTGCAATAAGGTATTATTCACATTACATAAATGATTATAATTCTTTTATGTATCTTGTAGTCACTGAATGATTTCTTTTTACAAAAGGGGAATGTTACATCAAGAAATGAATGATATGATTACGATATGATAGAAGCAATAGCATTGGATATATGCCTACAAGCAATTCATATTATACAAAAAAACATTACAATTAAGTTGCGCTCTACACTTGTAAATATGAATTCATTGAAATAATTAAATAAGATATATTACTCGTATATTACAGAATGTTATCGTAAAATAAAATATTTGTTATAAATATTATAATTTCTTTATATCTAAAGTATTTTCAATCTAAAACTGAAAAGCTAACAAAGCAGTAAGATAAATCTAGAGATCTTTAGAATTGACAGATTTATTCGACATGCGAAATATAACAATATTCTACGGCTGACAATGATGTAGAAATAGAAGTAGTAGTAAACAGTTGAGCAGCCATATTAATAAGTCAATCGAGGGTTAAACACACTGGTCTGGCGTTTGTACACGCCAGTAAACAGCTACATCTCAATTTTGGCAAGCTACGTACACGATATAGTAACACACGCTCTTATTGCGAATTTGTAAAATATTAATAGACACAGATATACCACCCTTTTACATTTCGCTGAAAAGAAATAATCTTGTAATTTGTCTTACAATATAAGATAACACAATAATTCAAAACCAAAACAATAATACTGCACCGGAGTTCGCACCAAACAATATATAAATACATAGACTATTTATGCATGCAGTATCTTTAAGTAAAACATGTTAAATAAAAACTTTGGTATTGGTGTTAACATATCGAAAGGCATACGTCGCTGTCGTAAACAGCACTAAACGCTAAAGCAGTAGCGTAAGATTCAAATGAGCTCGAGTCTCGGCTTGGCCGGTAACGCGTCGTCACAAGGGCGCCGACACCGATAGGCGGCGGACAACGTCCAGCTATGAAGAATCCTCGTCGTACCACGTGCGGAAGTCGCAGCTTTCGTCATAATCGTCCTGTTAACAATACACGGTTTTAATATAATTATGGTAATATAATATCTTGTGATGCACATGACTATGCATGCGAGAAGCTATTGTTTTGGGTCAAATGTAGGTACTTTTTTATTCTAAAATGAAGACCAACAAAAGAAAATAGCTGATGAACTGACCGCCATCCAAACGTGGTCGAGCACGTCCTCAGCAGCGAAGCGTAGTTCTGGTTGCGGGCGCAGCATGTTGGCGACCAGGTCGATAGCGCCCGCCGACACGCGCTCCCAGTGCGGCGCGGGGAACTCTAGCCGCGCCGACAAGATGGCGTCGAACAATTTCTCCTGGTCGCCGTCAGGAGAGGAGAATGGTGGGAAACCGCAAAGCAAAATGTATAGAATGACTCCCGCAGCCCATACATCAATCTGTAAAACAAGTTTATTCATTTATTAACGTAATCATCGACGTTTTCCTGAAAACGCATGGCCGTACGTAAATGTTTCATAAACGTTTCAGTTATAATCTCTGCACGTGATTTGATTGTATGGTTTTGTTATCGAAAGTCTTTTGTCCGCAATATGTAGCTTATTACATGGGCGTTAGGAAAAGTTAGTTACGTAGTTCAAGTTCAACATTTTTTCAAACAATTGTGGGAATTATACCAAATTCTTTGTGAACAATGTATTTTTTATGTTCACGGACAATACTGATTTCATAAAATGACTTTAATACAAAAGCAAATGCTTTCTAAGACGTTATAATATTACCTTTAAACCATATCCAGTTTCCAGAAGAATTTCTGGAGCTACGTATGTAGGAGTACCGCAGACGGCGTGTAGAGGCCGCCACACTTCGACGGCCAGCCCGAAGTCAGCCAGCTTCAGGCCTCGTATACTGCCGTCCAGGCCTACTTCTACCTGCGGATCAATTGGGTATTTTATAAACTGTGTCCTCTTAATCTAGGATTTATTTATTTAACCATCAAATATATTTATTTACATCATAAGATTGATATTTTTACAAATGAATTATAAGTATTTGATACAAAACTGATAATTATTTTAACTTTATACAACAAGAAACAAATACGAGATACATGCGTCCATTTTGATATGATTACTTGAATGATTTGATATGAAAATATTAATTATGTTATAACTTATGTATGTTAGTTGATCGCTTACCAATAGATTTTCGGGTTTGATGTCACGATGCACTATAGAAAGCGAGTGTAGATATGCGATAGCGGATGTTAAGTGGCCGATTAGCAAACGCGCTTGGGGCTCAGAAAATTTGGAAGCGGCCGCGATACTATCAAACAAGTCTCCACCTAAAAATATAAATATCGTTCAAGTGGACTATGTCATATAAAGCCATGTCTTATATTCGAAGTATTGTTAAATGATGATATGATTGATTTGAATCCATATCATAAAATGGGAATACACACCACTGACTAATTCCATTACAAGGAAGAGCCATTCAGGGCTATCCTGTTCTTCGATGAGCGATACGATACGTGGATGACACAGCTTTCTCATTACACGGACCTAAAGAATAAGAAAAGAAAATGAACGCGGATATTATGCGAGTGTACTTTCTCTTCTACAAGCAGATGCAAAAAAGGTAATTTATATAAGAACATTTATACAGCAATATATTACATTACATTTAGGTGCAGTAGTGTACTACAGAAACTACACAATCATACACAAAAAAAAGAAGGATGGTAAGGTAAAATTTTAGTCAGTCATTACAATGTGAATAAGGTGATCAGGGTATTAGTTTTTGAGTCAATTTTGGGGAGTACTTTATAATTAGATTCAATCCAAGTGTGATCTTTTATATACCTTAGTACTAGCAGTACTAGTAAAATGAAACTCATTATATTTACCTCAGCCTCCACATAGTGTTCCTTGCCCTTGCATTTGGCCTTATCAATAATTTTGAGAGCATATTCCTTCCCTGTGGTCTTGTCTTTACATATCCGTACAACAGCGAAGTTGCCATCACCTATTATTATCACAAATGGTATGATAATGATTGTATAAAACTGGTCAAAATTGAGTATTTTTAAAGTGTATGTAGGGAAACAGTATCAAAGAATGTAAAAATAGTCAGTAAACTAGGATGCTTGTGCAACAAATTCAAATAGACTTTAATGCTAAAAAGAATGTGGATAGTTTAGACGTTTTATGTGAAGCAAGTTTCAAATACATACTTTGACCAGATAATACAACAGGTTGATTGTGAACATTGATATTGTTATAATAATTTTCTCGACAACTAACAACAAATTTGAAATTATATGCATATTTTTATACCTACTTCTATTCCTTTTGTGGGAAAGGTACAAGTTCACAATTCGCCTGGTGTATTACGACAACACAAGTTGAAAATGATATGTTAGATATTGAATATTAAAAATTAATCTTATGTTAGATGTAAAGTGTGTTAATAAATGTTTACCAATAATTCTGCCGACGCTGTACTTTAAGCGTAGTGGTTGCGGCAGCTGTGGGCCGGTCGTGTCGTCAGCGGCGTCACCGGCCGCGCCCGCGCCGGCCTCGCTGGCCGCCCGCGCTGCTCCGCCGCCAGCCTTCACAGGCATGCGAGGCTTCGGTCCCGCCCTTATTATAAGAAAATAGAAACATTGACGTTAAAAACTACATAAATAATATTTATTCTGTAATGAATGCACAAGTTGTTCTATTTTTACCTTGAATTCCTAGATATTGGAGTTTTCCTACATTGTAACACAGCTTTATTCTCTTCAAATTCCAATTCAAAATCTTCTTGGTTTACCCTAAAAATTGAGGATATATTAAATGGTTTATTTGAATTATTTCTTCCATAGTAGTACATTTGAGTCAATTTATTTAAATCCAAGTGTATTTGATTTTTTATCACTTCAATAACGGTACCTTTCGTTCCCATAAGCAAAGAACACATCTTCGACTTCAAAAAATTGGTTTAATGCGGTAACCACTGATCCAGTTCGTGTGAAAACCTTTCGGACGCATCCGGTGTCTAACTTTACACATTCTGTGATCGCAGCCAGGGCATGTTCCAATGTCGGACTGTTACGTTTGTTCAGTAACAACCTACAGACCTGTGGAAACATAATAACGTAACCATGACGTGTGACTGCAAGGACATTAATCATAATACGTAAGCAATAGTAATTCTAACACTGTTTTCCTGTTGTATGCCACATAATTCTTCAATATTTGTTATATGTATTTGTTATTATTGAGAATGGAGTTTTATTGACGAATTCATGTCACAAATCTTGATACATTTTATATTGAAAAAGCAGTTAGGGTCAACACATCTATTGTATTGGGTAATTAAGAAAAATTTTTTTAGAAGTTTGACATATCTTACCTTTCGAGGTTTCACTCCATTCCTAATAATAGTAACTATACGGGGTCGGACTACATTGTCTCCAGCCGGGCTAACCCTTGCCGTCCCGTTGCCAGTAGTAGTACTACTACCATTTGCCTGTAAAAGTTCTTATTTAGTTTTCATGGCACATAAATTGGCTGGATAAGGAGTTGCTAGGAATTAGCTTACCTGCAAATATCGGGACAGTCTGTTATTTGCTCTAGCTGGGGATGGACTTGAGCTATCACTCAAAGACTCTGGGCCACTAAGTCTAAATGATTGAGGGGTCACTGCACTGGCTTCATAATCTAGACGTTTGAATGGCTCACCAAATCCACTACACACATATGATTGTCCATCTTCTAGATCATCCAGTTTGCCTATCTGAAATTGTTATCACATTTCTTAGTCAGTACTTATTTGAGATTGCAGCATATTTAATAAATATGTTGTCTACTCTAAACTACTTATCTAGGCCAGAGTTTACTTTATTATTAACGGTGTAACTCGTGTCTTTAATTAAAAAAACAACAACACAAGTAATTAATTGTTGGTCTAAGTTTTTTTCTTTAACTTTCATGAAAATAAGAAAGTCTAAAAATCGTTGTTATATAACTTACATAAAACCATAAGTATAAAGAACTTACTTTTCTACCCTCAAGTGAATATATTGTCCTGACCCCGCTTGGTAAAGTTACATTGTCAACCAAAACCCTTGTTAAATCTGCTGTGAGACTATCAAAAGACCTGCAATATAAAAAGTCAAAATAAATATAATTTTCTAAAATCTAAATAGTATTTATAGTTGATACAGTTATTTTAGTTTTTTCTTGTATTGTCATATTTTTTTTTAAATTGACATCAACATAAGACATTGATTGGAGGATAACAAGCTTCCTTCTTACTAAATAGTAAGCAATTATTTCAGAATAAATTTAATAGGATATTTATACATCACGGGAAGGAAAGGCAAAATTGCAATCAGCCAATTATCATAGCATCCTGTAAAACCTTGATAGTATAATTGTTACTTAATTTACTGAATACTAAGAGCATTAAATCAATTCCAGCAAGAAATTATATCTGAAAGACTTACTATTCAACTTTATAAAATAACTATATTATAAAATAGGTGTCATTCATTGGCTTGCATATCTTACAATATTTATTTACAATGTATGTTAGATAAACATTATGTGGCAGCCAGTATACTATGCCCTTAAGATGACATTAGTTTCCTTTGAAAATTGTTTTGTCACACTTTGTAAGCAACTTTGTAGTCAGCTGTTGGGAACTTAAATGCCAAGACTGCAGAAACCTTTATATTTTCTTTGATGTTATTTTAAACTAGGGTTTACAGTTTCCAGATTTTATATCTTCAAAAGTTTGAAAACAATAAGCCAAAAACATTTCTGCAAACATTAATTTGATAGCAGACAAAATAGAGCATTTCGTCATAAATCACAATTGAACTACGATTACTTACATAAACACTTTATAAGCGTCTAATTTAGAATATCGGTTTTAGGTATGTATAAAAGTGAAAGTGTTCTAATAAATTTCTAAGTGGAACTGAAACTTTAGAATTATTATGACACGTTATATTTTTTACGTACCTGTATCTTTCGGGCAAGACTGGAATTATAACACCTGAATAAAATTTATCACCATTTCGAAAAAATCTGACTCGTTTTGCTTTACGCGCGGCTGGCGTTCGGAGCAAAACGTTACGTCGGTTCGTCCTAGTTTTCAGAATTTCCATGTCGCTAAAGTCTTTTTCCAGCTCACATACTGAGCTGGAACGGCTGCCACTGCGGCTCAGATTATTCTCCATCTAAAAAATATCAAAAGCTAAATCAAATACACAATAAGGTACAGCATAACGGATCATCTTTACAACACGATCTAACCCTCACCTTTTCCTTTCGGGTAAAACAAACTATTTTCCTCTTGCGGAGTGGGAACAGCAGGTCATCACTGTTAATATTTTCCCATTTTACACTTTAAAAAGTGAAAACTATATAGAAATTACTATATCCGCTCAGAACTCATGAATCACACAGAAATCAGCACAGACAGACCAATCAACCCATGAAATGAATCAAACGACCATGAACAAAATTTTCATATTTTTTTGTAATTATTGCTCTTTTTTATTCTAGTAAGAATGGGTACATTATCTTTTAAGCACAACAAATAAGGATTTTAAAATTTAAAATTATAAAAGCACGCAGGTTAAAGTAATTCATTTTTATCGACGGCGTCAATGTTATTTATTTAACATTGTCGACGTAAAGCAAGAATATTGTAAACAAAAAAGACTTTACTGCACTTGTTTGTTTTCGTTGATATCGTTAGGTTAGATATTATTAGGTGGTTTTAATTAGGTTATTTCGAAATTGTAAGTTTAAATGGATGCCATTCCATTAATTTTACTAAAAATAGAAATTATAATATAGAACCCTATGGTGCCAAAGGCTATAAAATGGAAATGAATGTACGACCATAATGCTGGGAATGGCAACACCGATTAGCCATAGAAATAGCTAGCCACGAAAAACAGGTGACGCATTTATCAATTTCGTTTTATGTCAAAAGTGCAGACAAAGAGTGTGATTATTTTGTAATTTTTCACGTTTTTATAAATTTCTGTGTAAAATGTCATCAAGAAAAAAGGTACTTCTGAAGGTGATCATCCTTGGCGACAGCGGTGTGGGCAAAACTTCGCTTATGAATCAGTTTGTCAACAAGAAATTTTCCAACCAGTACAAGGCAACAATAGGCGCAGATTTTCTCACGAAAGAGGTAATCGTAGATGATCGAATCGTCACTATGCAAATTTGGGATACTGCAGGACAAGAACGATTCCAGTCCCTGGGAGTGGCGTTTTATCGTGGGGCGGATTGTTGCGTCTTGGTGTTTGACGTAACTGCCCCCAACACGTTCAAGTCCTTGGAAAGTTGGAGAGACGAATTTTTGATACAAGCATCGCCACGAGACCCTGATAACTTCCCTTTCGTCATATTGGGCAACAAAGTTGATCTGGACAATCGCGCTGTTTCTGCCAAGCGTGCACAGCAGTGGTGTCAAAGTAAAAATGATATTCCGTATTTTGAAACTAGTGCCAAAGAGGCTGTAAACGTTGAGCTTGCATTCCAGACCATTGCTCGTAATGCATTGGCACAAGAGACAGAAGCAGAGCTTTACAATGAGTTCCCTGATCAAATCAAGTTGAACGCCAATGACAATGGCCGCAACAGGGATGGTGACAACTGTGCTTGCTAGGCCCTAAGGTACATGCTTCAGTGATGGCAATTTATTAGTCTCTCAGATTATATAAAGTAAACATACATTAAAGTATAGTAATATTCTGTAAGTAATGTTTCCTTTTATATCATTATATCATGTAAAAATGTATAGAAATATTATATGCCACATTCTTCAATATTTGGTTAGGACAAGAACTTTTGCAAAATTTATGCATGTTAAATTGTAACTCTTTGTTTTTATTTGTGTAAGTACAATATTGTTTTATTACAATTGTTTTTTACATGGCAAAATTTACAGTGAAATTATTTGTTCCAAGGACCAGTAAAATACTAAATTTATAACAAATATGATTTTTTCTTATAAATCTTACATGAGTTAATGAAATTTTATGTTCATGTTAACTTTGGTTCTGTGGTTTTGGCATCTAATGAAATTTTTATTTTGAAAATACAAAAAATATTATATACCTTATATAATATAATAGATAATTTGTGTACAATTGTTATAATTGTAAATCATGTAAGCAAAGCATGCAATTTTATGTTGAATGCTGGTATCAAATACTTTTTAAAGACAACAATGTTTCTTAATCTAAAACAATGGATCATTTAATACATTCAATATTGTACCTATTTATAATGACTATTTTGGATTTATTTTAAGCAATTGTTTAGTGTACTTCAAAATTTTCTACATAATTCTCATTGACAATATAAAGAAAATACTTCAGTAACATTCATGATATATAAATGTGATATTTTATGCATATAAATTATGCCTTTGTTATTTGTTCAGTTGCTCTTTGGTGAAAATTTTGAAATATACAGTATTGATGTGAATTATTGGCTTCATTACTGTGCTGTTATCCATTAATTGGATTATGTTAAAGACAGGACAGTATTTGTATGAAGTTATACAACACTGAACATTTCTGTATATATTTGGAATTTAAACATTAGTTTTAAGTAGTTAATGATAACATCATAAAATAACATGTTATTACTCAGCACTTTCATGATAAGTTGTGGGTTATGAGAACAAAAGTGATAGGATGCTATGACTCATAAGAATTTAAACACCTGCACAGAAATTGGAAAAAAGTAAATTCCCTGGTCATGTATTGTGAATCTAAGCAATATTTGTTTAACATGTTTAGAATACAGCAGCTTGAAGTGAAGCCTAATGCAACACCAGCTTTGTTAGAGTTTTAGATATTTGGATGGCATTTGTGCTGCAGACGTCCCTGTTGTTATTGGTATTGTGTAAGCATTGTATCATAAAGTCCATTGAGTGTAGTTATGAATACTATTATTAATGTTTTGTTATGGACCTTGCTTAAAATGTTCATCATCCACATGACCTTGCCTTTTAGTTGAATACTATTTATTTTCTAAATTCGTGATTCTTTTGATTCTCACATGTTTTTACATTGCATATTTTATAATTATTATAGTATAATTAAATTACCTACAACAAATATAAAATAAGATCTAGTTATAATAAAGGAAGGTAAAAAGATGTATGCTGTAATAATGGTTGCTTCTAATTTTATATTAATAAATAAATAAAAATAACAAATTGTTTTTGTTACCTGTCAGAATTAATGTAAGTATGTAAGAAACATAAATCATCTGAAATCTACAATTTAGTCAATTCATATGATGCGTATTCGTCGCAAAGAATATGGGACAAAAAAGCGATAAAACACTCGAGTTTTAGTCTTGATACACTCTAAGTATGTAGAATAGATTAGGTACCTCTATCAAAAGAAAAGTAACTAGTAGATCATGTCTATTGTTAATCATTGTAAAACGATCGAGCAGGCATCAAGTATCGTTTCTGTAGTCAGCAATAACACAAATTGACCCTAATAAGGAAGTTTTTATGGAATATAGATGCGTATAGAGAAGCAAACAATTCTCTCGGTAACAATGCGATACGTATGTAGGGGGTTATAAATAATTAGTCATGCTCGGGTCAGAGTCTGTCTATTAACAATAGGAAAGGCATTTCAGTCCGACGTTAAGTGGAACATACCTATTGACTATTAATCATTATAATTGTCAGTAAAATCACTTATTCTAGGTTCTGCTAAGATATCTGGGATTGAACTTTCTATCTTACAAATTATGGGAGTGAAACCTTTCAACTGTTCTCATTATCGACGCCTCACGCCTCTATGTGTCGACAAACAATCGTGAAAATTACTTTGCGCCGATTGCTCTAATTAAGTGGATTACCAGAGACAATGTCTTCATTGTTTAAAAAAAAATACGCTACCCGCGTTAAGATTTTAATCGTGATATAGCGCTGGTTTCTCGAGCATTCAAGTAAAAGACATCATCATCAGTA
Organism: Trichoplusia ni; assembly: GCF_003590095.1. Taxonomy (NCBI): domain Eukaryota; kingdom Metazoa; phylum Arthropoda; class Insecta; order Lepidoptera; family Noctuidae; genus Trichoplusia; species Trichoplusia ni. Next base: position 4,047,785 of record NC_039481.1, read on the forward strand.
CAAAGACACCGGACGGACTCAGGACAGGCATTCGTGGATCACAGAAACGCTTCTTACGCGGGGATCGAACCCACGATTCATCACACACAGTGGGTTTGGCGTGGTGGTCTCAACCAATCGGCTATTCGTGCAGCCGCAAAGTAAATTTACCTACTTACATGTAAGTGGTTTCTTTCGCTATTATTGTGAAATGGCGTCCCATTTATCTTCTTTTGTAACTCAACTTTTTTTCTGGTAAGGCGGTGATATGAGCCGAAAGCCGTGCTTGGCAATGCGTAACAATTCATTACGCACGTCGCACGTACCTCTAGTGGTACTGATATATAATTCTAATTAGATACTTGTATCATCATTAAGTATTATGGTAAATATATTTATGTTACTCATTTAGGCCCACTGAGCAGTTTATACTATATATTTAGTAAACATTGAGTCATATACCAACGTACGTCAAAAACGTTGCTTTCGAACAGTTGCGTTACATCCTTTCTTGGTGTAGCCTAGTATTGGCAACTATGCAAGTAGGTATCAACTAGGTATACCTGCCTATTTCAACAGTGAATTACTTTGAATAATAACTAAAAAAAATCTTGTGTCTAAGCTATAACCGCATAAGTGAATCGATCACATGTTAACCTATGCTTGACGCGGTTGGTCCGTAGATGGGTGACCATCTTTGTCATGACGAGTTCCTCCGAGTTTCGAAAGGCACGTTAAATTGTGGGTCCCGGCTGTTATTCCAACATCTTTGACAGTCGTTACAAGTAGTCAGAAGCTTGGAAAGTCTGACAACCAGTCTAACCAAAGGGTATCGTGTTGCCCAGGTAACTGGGTTGAGGAGGTCAGATAGGCAATCGCTCCTTGTAAAACACTGGTACTTAGCTGAAACCGGTTAGACTGGTAGCCGATCCCAACATAGCTGGGAAAAGGCTAGGCTAATGATGATGATGAATGAATAACTAAAAAAATTCTAATGGACCAATATGATGTGAGTAAAATAAAGAACAAATAAGAAACATCAAGTAGTGAATTTAATTATGTAATATTTTCAAATAAGTATCTATGAATTATGTCACGTATTAATCGCAAGGGAATGTGCTTAGCCATGTTTATGAATTATCTTTACTAATAGGGTCTAATAGTCTGTATATGAGCGATATTAGCCATTTATATGTAATTAATAAAGCACAACTCTCATAATGATACCTACTTAACTACGCAATTCAAACGCCTGTCCCAATTTTACAAGCAAAAAATGGCTAGTGTTTGTTATTGCGAACATTTTTGACTAGACTCTGAAGGGGTGGTTAGTGAACCTGACTGCTAAAATCCGGAGGTCTGGGTTTGGTCCGGATTAATCTCCTGCAAATTTGTCATAGGTGCTTTTTTCAGTAAGTACCACTGTATTATGTCATTGTCGATAACATATACAGCGTAAAGGCTTCTGCTTAGGTTGTAGACCGATGGAAGTTTGTGGGTTTGTAAAAGATATTAAATGGTTCGGGGTGTTGGAGACCTAAATCATTTATACAAATGCTTAATTTTGAAATCAATGCAATCATACATGATTTTAAAATTAAAAACTTTGCCTTATCTCGGTTAGCAGGCAATTTAGGTACCATTTAATTCTAGAGAGGTAGGAACGTTGCTTGCTTTTATGATTTTCCCTAAAAGTAATTGCCTTAGATTCAGTTCGCCTTAAATAGATAGGTAATAAAGAGAAGCTGTGGTGGTAAGGAGAGGTGCTGTTACAAACTGCCACTGCCACGTCACTGTGACGTACCTATTAAGTAATTAAGATAAAATATCGATTCATAGAGATCCAAGTGACGTCAAAAAGCGCCTGAAACCCTGACCTTTAGATATCATCTAGTGCCTGTTGCTAAAGTTGCAGCATTAAATCATCCGGAGTATAACTGTTACGTGAAGTTTATGTAGGCGAGCGACAGTTTCACGTTACTTTGGTATTTCGCTGGAGTCATTCATGTATTGGCACTCAGAAGAATAATGACTTTAATTCAGCCTGCGCATGCGGAGGGGTCGGAGAGGCGGGGGGCAGCCGGCAGGGGCGGGGAAGCGGGGTGTGGCTCGGTGTTTCAGCCGGCTTAGTTGATCGCTCGTAAAATTCAGTCTTGCTTGTGACATGAAAGGGCGCGATCCTTCACACGTAACACGGTGCTTCGAGCAATGCATCACCATGAACAGCCGCCAGGGAATGCATGTAATGGTGAGTCTTCCATACATTTATTTACTTTTAATTTCAAACAAGGCATCTCTTTCCTTGTATATGAAATTCAGTGGGCGATATACCTGAGTGTTTCACGACAATTTATCGTAGTTGTGTTTCACGATTCCTGGTAGAGGTCTAATTGCACAGGTTATTTTAATGAAAGCCAAAATGTTTTTACTTAGTTACAACTTTTTCATGAAATTATGCAATTTTAAGGCTAAGCTTGAATATAATTTAATTATTTTCAATAAATATCCTGAGTGCCTACATTTTTTTTAATAGTTAATTATAATTTTTCGATAAACAGGAAAATCTCGTTAAATTTTTTGTGTTGCCGTTATACTGCCACTAGGAAATCAGAAAAAGTAAAGAAAAAGGAGATAAAAATAGAGCTAGCACTTAGGTTTTTAAAACTATATCCTTCCTTTTACGATTCCTCTCAATCAGTGGAATCCATTTAAAAAAAGTCTTTCTTAAGAGGGTTTTTGCGAAACTCTCATTATTTTGTCAACTGTAAAGTAATTATAACTTTCAGAATAGGTACTGGTCGATAAGATAAAAATGCATTTTTTTCTGAAACTTTATCTCTATTAAGGTTAAATATTGTAATATTATATTTAGTAACTAAAATGCTACAAAATACTCGTATCAAAACTCCTTTGTATCACGACGGCGTTACATCCTATTTTAAAAGCCGTCAGTCTTCGTTAGTCTTATAAAACAAATTACTCTAAATAAAGGTTCTCGTAGAACTTCAGCGAAGGTCAAAGTCAACCGCAAAGACAGGCATAATAATAAGGAGAGATCATGTTCCGCTATAGATATGAGTTACCTGAAATTGGGACAGACAAACTTACAAATAAATCAATATCTAACGTCGGTCAAGAGATAACCGTGTCCAGTTCAGTGTTTTATGATAGAAAATTAAGTAAAATGGTTTCAAAGAAAGCTAAGAAAGCTGTTTAAACAATCATATGAGACTTTAAAAAGCAACAATTTTCCTAGAGATAGAGATAAAGTGTTGTAAAAAAAAAAATGGTACGGAAAGGGCACACGCAATACATGAAAGAACATGTAATTTTACTGATTCATAAAATTACAAGTTTTAAAATAAACCGATACTTAGAACTTTCGTTTAGTTCTGTGAAAATAGGCCGAAGAGTTATGTTAGTAATCATTCTGGACAGCAAATAGCTATATTCTTACTATAATTTTATGATGATGAAAAATGTTGTGAGGTCGGATGTAGTATCTAATTTTTAATTGCAAATATTATTTACGATTCAGTTTTAATACCTGTCAGCTTTTTGCCTTATTGCAAGTTGTCATGGTATTACTGTGCAAATGGATGTAATTACGACGAAGTCGCGGGCAAAACTTTCCTATAAAGTTGAGGAGTTTGAAAGAACTGGTCATGATGCCTCATTTGCCTAAACAAATTTAAAATATTTTGGGTAATTATTCCTTTGTTACGTTCTCTGTATCTCTCTATTATACTTACTTATGCAGCTCTTACAAAAAGGTAGAGGAAGGTATTTTCCACGGCATGTGTTATTGTCCGTACTCTGTGAAAATAAATAAAAGTTAAATAGCGATATAATAGCGAAAACGCGTCCGAAAAGCTGTTTTCATGAGGTAGAGTTTTCTTAAGGCTAGTCCTAGGCTTCAGCGGTCCTTTTTCAATATCTCTTGTACTAATCACGCTTATTAAGATAAGAATCTGCCTTAAAATAATGTAATATTAATGACCATCTTCAGTATACTGAAGGGCGTGCGAGGTAGAGCTGATGCGAGGTACATTCCTACATTATAGCAGTAACTTATCAGGAAAAGAAAGTGAGAACTTTTTTATAACGTAGTTTTGTTTTCCATTGACAAGACGAAAGAAGAAGGCAGTTGCTCTGGCGCGACAAAATAAATTTTCAGGTCAGACTCTTTTAAATTCACCTATGAAGGCTTATTTCAGGGTTTATAAGGATGTCTGCAATTTATTTGCAGTAAGTAATTGTGACATATAATTTTGTGGTACAGTATTGTAATGACAGCAACTTTTATCAATTGAAAAGGATCCTCACATTATTGGCTCTTCAAATAAATTGACATCGTCTGTCACTCGTTCGTTTTGAGCATCGACATTCCTACGTACGGTGTGGTCATTGCCCCAATTGGTCTGTTGTCATGGTTTTCATTACGATACAATGCTGATTCGTTACGATTATAAATACGGACTGAAAATTTACGATTTTCCTAAATAGGTACTTGATATTTTACCTGTTTTAAGGAATCCGACAATGTACTCGAACCTACGCTTTTCTCGGTATAATAGAAGATAAGATAAAGTGAACACAAAATTAAATGGTCATGAAACTGTCAGTAGATAATAATCTATAAACTATGAATCACTGATATTTTATTGGACAGATTGTAGAGCCATAAATATTGCCTGAATTTATTTCTGAACGGCACAATTTTTATTTTCAATAATTTTCTTGAAAATATCTTATCTAAAAGATATGTTACATATTATATCTTTAAATTCAAGGACATTTGTGCATAAAATTAATGTCGTTACAATTTAAAACTGTTTGCTATCACACAAGCAATGAAACTACTTATTAATAGAGTGTTATGACTAGCGTGATCATAAATGATTTGGTACTTTTATTCGCCGCCTAATAAACAGTACTTATATGTCTGTTGGTCACGTTACAACGGAACCCGAGCCAAATGGGCATCGTCGCTAAATAACAATTATTTATCACTATTGTTTTCATATACATATCGATGTCTCGATCTTTCAATTACACGTGGCTTGGGTATAATGATGAACTTACAGAAAATGGCTAAGCTACGTATTCCAATTTTGCTGAAGAGGTGAAAAATATTGATTACACGGGCGTATTCTGGGTAGGGACTTTGGACATTGTTTTACATAAATTTAGCCAGCACCTCATTTCGTTGGCAATCTATCTCTTTATTTAATGTTTCGAAGGTTTATCCTAGTGACCGCAGCTGTGGATACAAACCATTTCTATTAGATCAGCTATTTAAAGAGGCACGTAGTCCCCATTAAAACCTTTTTCAATCCACTTTCGATGGTTGCTTACGTTTAGGGAAATTGAAGGTCTTATGACCTTGATTTGGTTTTATGCCGAAGTTAAATGTAAGTCTGTCGTATGTTAGTTGTCTCAGGTATACCTAGTGCGCAAAACCGTAAATCTAATTTCCTGTTACCAAAGTCCCCAGCGGCTAATGTCGGGTTTTTCAATCAAACGGTATAGTTATCATTTGGGGGTCATTGAAGTATAAATTTTATTAATATTGCTTTATAATCCTGATAGCTGTTAAAATACCAATTCATCGTAGTAATAAAACATGTAAAGAGCGAGTCGGACTCGCTAAAATGAGGATTCCGTAAAAAGAGTCTAAAAAAATCAGTTGCGTAACAGATGAATTCATACCCACAAATTGTTTGTGGCTGACAAATTTGTGACTATAGAACTGATTAATCTCCATTCTTATTATTAGTATTTGTTGTTATAACGCCAACAGAAATACGAGTATATCATCTGTGAAAATTTCAACTGTCCATCCATCACGGTTCCTGAAAAACGGCCGGTGACGGACAGACAGCGATGTCTCATTAATAGGGACTCGTACACTTCGATATGAAACCCTAAAACCGTAGATAACCAAAATGTATTAATACAAATCAAGCAATAAAATTTACAACTATAATACGTATTGATAAAATTGATAACGATATCAATGCTATGAGGAAGCGTTAGTCAAGCATTAAGGTCGATACAGGATTATATTTCTATTAAAACCTTTTTGTACACATAGTCCCTTGCTAAGGTTAATTTGCCGCTCAATACTCCAAGATAATATAAGGTGTACCCCTAAGCGACTCTACGTAGAGCAGAAAATGTTTATTACGTGTTTCACTTTACTTGGTACTTATGTTATAATAATAAATTCAGTAAATGTCTCTCTGTAAAGTGTCAAGGCCACATTTACTTCCTACTTGTACCTACTTAGTGCTCGTTGGAAACTTGTATCTTTGTTTCATAATCTGTCCATCGGGCTTAGCTCTGTATCTCTGTAAATCTGGAACTGAAGTTGCAAAGGCTTATGAGTATCATGTTGAGACTTATCATACAAATATAAACTTTATGTACAAGAGCTAAGTGGTTCAGTTTTATGTGTGAAGATTTTCTCTTGCATGTGAAGATGTCTTTAGTACGAGAGTAATGTAGAGTCGTTTGATGCGAGCTATTTACAGTTCATTTTTATAGCTTTATTCTGCCACTCTCCTATAATACTAGGCAAAAGACTTCTTCACTATAGATGTTATACGAATACGAATATATAAAAATAAAACAATTTACGAATAATTATGGCTGAATAACGTTTATCGGGTCAGCTAGTACAACCTAAAATTAATATATTCAAAGAAGAGAGGCGTTCTTCATAATTTGAAGTCATTATAAGTATGTATGCTAGTCTTTTGTTTCAATATGAAAGAATTTAAAAAAAAAATGAATAGTTGATTACATTGTAATTTGGAAAAGTAAAATCTTATGTTTTCGTTCGTGTGCCAGTTCGATACCCGTGTGGAATAAAAATTGCAGTCTTTTTGTTTTTTGTCTAGATATTTATATCTAGAAATAACTTGTTAAACTGACCAAGTCAAACAACCAATCTATTTTAAATTTGGGAAAGGGCTATTACTCAAAAATACAAAATGCTATGTTCAGCTGTTTGTAAAACTGAAATCACAAGTCATTAATGAATAGTTCTACGAAAAGCTGTCAGTTGTACATTGAATGTATCTTTTTGCGCTGATACATGGCTGCTACCAACCGCAGTGACCTTGGATGAAGGGCATTCCAATCTCTTAGGTTAGGGTTTACGCGATTGAAATTATTCAAAGTTTTACACAAGAGACGCTATAATTTTAGTTTTCTAATAAATTTACTTCTTCATTTTTTCCTTTTTTTTCATTTTTTTAACTTTCAGTACACGTCCAACGGACTCCAATACTCGAAGACGTTTAAAAGTCATTGTGACGCATGCGTGGAATATATTGATTAGTACCAAGTTGATTTCGCTCTCTTGATGCTCTCAAAGATTCTCCGGTCTATCTAGAAACTTTAAAGTTGAGATAAAATCTTCACAATAAATTACAATAATGGTGAGTCGACCTTGAGTTGGTCGCAGCTCGTTACTAATACTTGTTAGGGTCATGATGTATGAAGCGAGTGTTTCATAGACAATTATTTGCCATAGCGACTCTTTATTAATTGGTTTGAGTATGAACCCTTTATTGTACGAGCGGAAAACTTTGTTACATTAGTAATGAACGCGAAAATACTTGTTTAGAGCGTGGTATTGTTAGTTTTACGAGTTCTAACGCAATGCTTCCAGATAGCAGGCTCATGCTGTAGGCCATGTCACATGACATCGTTCGCAATCTCAGAATAACTGACCGTCGCGTCTAATTATAATACGGATCTCTGTGCTATATATCTCCCCAAATTGAGATGGGCAAGAAGTTTAGAGTATGTAAACCTTATTTAGGATTTTGTGAACGTTGGTTTAAAATCGGCCAGTCGTTTTATAGGATGAAAATACACCCAGTTACAACGGTTTTGATATCAAGTTCAGTAAACGTATGTTTTAAAAGCAGAACAATGCGTATGTAGTTGCATATTATTGCTGTCGTTAGTCCCGTTTTACGGTTGTACCTTGATTTTATAACAAGCGATAATGTAGCTGCTTTCTTTCAATTTCACCTCAGTATCTAAATGTAGTTTCCCTGTATGAGTACACAAATAACATACATAGGTACGTATTGGATGTTGTCATCGATTTTCAGAAGTCTACTTATTCACAAGTTTTAATAAGTGGCTTCTTATCAATGTACAGAACCTAATGATATTTTCCTTATTATTTAGATTTCAAGGAATATGCCTGATATTTAAAAGCCCTGGAATTTTTTCGCTGAACTTTTTATATCTTTTAGAATTTCAGTGATTTCCCTTTGAAAGGAAATTGATTTTGTTTCCCAGTAGAGCACGGCATTTATTGAATTGCGAATTGAATTTCTGTTCTATGACTTCATTTCGTCTCTATCTAGTTTCTCAAGAAAATGTTATTCTGGTTTTATAATAAGCTCTGTAAGTGGCAAGCGGTGAACGTTTTATGCAATAGCAAAATAAATATTTTTGGTTTATGTCGGTGAAAACACCTGGTGACGTAGCTCTAAAAATTTAAGCGTTTAAGCGTAGCCTTAAATAATTTCTCGAAATTGACGACTATTCTAATTTTGAAGTCTTTTTTTAGCGGAAACCATTGGTATCCTAAATTACACGGCCTGTAAAAACAAAAATAGTCGATGAATTTTGGTAAAAAAAACGTAAGGTTTTGCCACTAGCAGTTATCAGTAATTTAATTATTGTACTTCAGAAAGTAATTTTGAATGAGGAATTAAATATACTGCATGTTGACCGGGCCCTGTAATTAGCTTCAACGATCGTGTAGCATATAATATTAATGCTCAGTTATTGCATATGGCGTATGTATTAATATCCTATAATGGAATGTATAGATAGGTACTTAGATCTGCCTAGAATTGATTATTGATGTAGGTTCCGTTTGAAAGTGCTGATTCAATACGTCAATTGTTTTTATTAGCATTAGTCACGTAAACCTGACCAAGCATTTCTAACCAAACAAGAACTTGGAAACTGCAATCATTAAGACGGCACGTGTTACCTGCCTAAATAAGCATGCAGATTTTTGTGAAAATATTGTTAACATTTCTAAACATTTTTTACGCAAATTCCATTCAGCGATCAATTAATTACTGTTGTGGGTTTTACCTTTGACTAATGATTCCATGGTTTTAAGAAAACGTCTTGGAGTAATATTATTATTGTTGTAAAAGCGTGACGGTGCAATACACGGCGTAGAGCGGCATCTCTCTTTCACACCAGTAACAATATTACAGTGCGGCCGATGTAATTTTGCACGCCGGGAAAGAGCTACAAAATATCGATGTCTCTGTTTCAGACAGCTAGCTTGTACAATCTGATCTCGCTCTGACAAACTTTTATCTAATTTCCGAAGTGCCAAGTCACATCGGCGTACTGTACTCTACGATGACAGTAGGATCACAGTTAATTGTAGGAATTCTTGAAGGTATTATTAACTAATTGTTTTGTTAGTACCCTTGAAGGTTTAATTGAAGTTTTTAGCAATACAGAGAGCACAGCCGTCATTCTATAAATGCCATGAATTATTTTAGTGATTGTGATCACGTGCTTTATTTATTTCTTAATTAATTGTTAAACGACAAGCGTATCAAATACAAATCTGAACTTAAAATAGCTTGAACGTTTTACGTCATACTCAAAATACTTACTTAAGGGACGTAGAGTAATGGTTCGAACAATTTTCATTCATTACTTAAGATGTAAAATGGTGTAGATATTTCTTGGTTTAATTAAGTTCTAGAAATTAAGTTCAATGCAGGATTATGCTTATTATTTTATTTTATTTTTATTTTATTTTATTTCAATAGGTACAGATACAGATAACAGATTAATATAGTACAAAAAATAAGAAAAGATCTTCATAACAAACTATGAGTGAACCTGAAATCCGATTACAACTGTACACGACACTTATAATAAACAATGCTTCGTTTTACTAAAAATTAAGGTAACCCTTATGACTAATTAAGGTTAAATTACAACTGAACATAAACAATAAGCCGAATAGCGGTAAGTTAACAATTTGGTGGATTACTAAAGTTACATTTTCTTGTAATGAGAGAGAAAAGATTTGAATGCACTTAATTTATCATGAAAAATATCGGTTTGTGAGCAGATAGCGTTATAGTTCTTACACATTCTATGCAATGGGTTATTCTGAGATACATTGTTGTTGCTTGCAGGAATACTAAACAGTTGTGGAACACGTACAGATCGAGTTGGTGTTTTAATGTATAGTTTTTCAAGAAGGTAGCCATCCATTGAGCCATTCACAATTTTATGAAGGGTGCACAAGTCGCCCATCCATCTCCTACTCTCTAACGTTGCCAAAGAAAAGTTGCGAAGTCTATCAACATAGTCTGGTATTTTACGCCTTAGCCCACATTTAGAGCAGAGAGCTCTAACGAACCGTCTCTGTATTGCCTCTATACGATCTATGTGTGTGTTATAAATTGGTGTCCATATGGGTGAACAGTACTCTAAAATACTTCTTACCAAACAGGAGTATAAGACTATCATAGAGCTCGAATGTTTAAAAGGTTTAGCGGTTCGAAAAATAAACGATAGCATGCGGTGAGCTTTGCTGCATATATTATCATAGTGTGGTCTAAAAGACAAAGAGGAATCAAAAGTTACTCCTAAATCGCGAATTTCCGTGACCCTTTCTATAACAGTGTTATGAATGTAGTAATTGTGATTCAATGTATGTTTTTTCTTTTTGGTAAATGTAATAACCTGACATTTTTTGATGTTTAATGACATGAAATTTCTGTCACACCAGTTTACGATTGTGTTAATATCTGTCTGGAGAAGTTCACAATCTTGGTGATCGGTTATTCGATTAAATATTTTTATATCATCAGCATAAGCTAAGCATTCACATTTAATGCTGTTTAATAAATCATTGACAAATATCAAGAATAAAAGTGGGCCTAGATTTGAGCCCTGAGGCACGCCGGATGTTGCCAAGTATGGAATGGAGTCGTAACCACTAAGTGTAACCAACTGCGAACGATTCAATAAGTAAGACGTGAGCCATCTGTACAAATTTCCATGTATTCCTATGCCTTGAGCTTTTGCAAGTAGTGCTAAATGATCAACGCGGTCAAAGGCTTTAGAGAAATCTGTATAGATCGAGTCCACTTGGGCTTTATAGTTAAAGGATTCGCAGATATAGTTGGTGTAATACAGGAGATTGGAGTTGGTAGAACGGCCTGCAACAAATCCGTGTTGTTTTGGACTCAGCATGTGTTTGAAGTGGCTGTATATGTGTTTGTAAGCATAGCCTTCAAATATTTTAGCAAAACAGTTAAGAACACATATTGGGCGGTAATTTGTGATATCCCCCTGTCCCCGGACTTATGTATCGGCGTAACCTTCGCTATCTTCCATAACTGTGGAAAAATACCTTCTTGCAACGACTTGTTAAAAATTATATGCAGCGGATTGACCAAAGCAGAAGCACACATACGAATAAAAACTGGGGGAATACCATCAAAACCACCATTTTTAGAAAGATCGATTTGTTTAAGCTTATTCAGTAAATCACTCTTTTCTATTTGAAATTCAATAATTGAGAAGTTTGTCTGTTGAGAGTCCGGGAGGTGACTACTTGTTGTGCCAGAGCTATAAACCGAAGAGAAGTATTGTGCAAAAAGGTTAACGGTGTCACAACCTGAGCTGCTAACCTGATCCTGATAATACATGCGACTGGGAACACTATTAGTGACGCGTTTGCTTTTAGTATATCGCCAAAAAGCTTTTATGTTGAGCTTAAGATCATCCTCAATTCGTTCAACATATGTTTTAAAGCATTGACTAGCAAGGATTTTCGCTCTAGCTCTAAGCATCGAAAACATGTCATAATCTCTAGGATTTCTGTATCAGGGGTAACCATGTCACCAATCATTGAAGGATCACGCTAAAACAATTTCTCCTCAACTAGAAACTACCAAAAGCATTTCTTGTAAGTGTATTGTAGTTAGAGAGAAGAAATTCGAAGATCTGCGATTGGAGGCCGTTTTGGTAGAAAATACGACTTTGTTTTGGTTGTCTTGAATCTTAAGAAAATACCATTGATTTACTTAATATCGGTAAAAAAAACGAATGTAACTTTCTTGCTCACTTATAAGATCAAAGTCGGTAGACAAGAATGCTCGTTCCATGGTTGTTTTCAGGATGAAACTTGGAAGGTCGTTTGAAGGGCGTACAGGACGTAGGCGACGCGTTGTCTGAGTTTCAGTGGTAGCTAAGGTTCACTAACCTCTCTCGTCTGACAACAATTTCAAATATCCAAAGTCTACATTACATTTATATATACGCATCGATTGTCACATTTGTAACTTCGTGACGCACAAGTGCTTAAATGTGACACTTTTATTTGTTTTCAGTTTCGCTTTCCGAGTTCGCGTTGAATTCTTTTGAATATTATGTAGTATTATGCTAGCAAACAGATTCCGTAAAATTGACAATCTATTTTCATGAAACGTTTTCGCCCACAAATATAATGATACAGAAATATCAGAGGTCGTATTCAATCGTAACATTATGACAGTTAAATTGATTCGCTATATAAACATTGGTTAAATGCCAAGTTATTTATTCACAAATTATGAATCCGTGCATTATTAACATAATCATTATGCATCTACCTACTTGATAATTAAACTAATTAACGAGCTCGTCATATAAATCGTTGTTGTTGATATTCTGCGACCTTATGAGAATAAGGAGGCTTTCATTCGTATCTATAGAGTCTGTGTTACAGTAATTACCGACTTCTGATAAAAATCTCAGCATTTAATAGATGTGAAAACAGAAGCGTAACTCCCTCGATAGTTCGTGAAAATATAACTGTATGAAGAGAGAACGATTAGAAACATCATAAATAACTTAATTTCGTCATCTATAACAGTTGTTTTAGAGTTTTAAAAGTCTATAGAAAATACTTTTAAGTCAGTTCAGCTGTCAACCATACCTATAAAAACGTTACTTAAAAAGTAGACGATATGATTGCGTACACTACGTTTATTTTTAAAACACATCCTGTCGATACAGCTCAGTTAGATGGCTATTTTATTAATTTGGACGATACATAGTAAATGACAATGATTATTTTCCGTTATAAAACAACTACATCCACTCTATCACTACGCACTAAGGTCTAAAGTTCAACAAAAGTACGTGCTACGAGTGCAGTTTATTTGCGCAGGTCTGCAATAAGACGCATGGCACTCAGCTGGTATTTGTTATAATTGTAACGTGTGCCAAAGAATCGGCAAAATAAGCTTTGTTTCTGTTAAGATTTATATCAACGGCCATTGAATATTTAAAACAGTTCTTTTTTAACGCATAACATTTTAACCTGGGTGCGCTGTCAGACAGATTTAGAGGCTGGGATAAAGCAAAATAAACAGCATTACCAGAAAACATTCATCACGTATTCTAGCGAACATTTATAGAGTATTCGAAATATTTCTCCAAAGTTTATTACCTACGTAATGTTTACGGAGAGATAAAACTGGAGTGATCCTTAAAGATTCCGCGTAGCTTCGTAGGTAAGGTATATGATACTTGGTTATTTGATACTTTCGACTTAATAAGCACTAGCTGTGAATAATGCTTTTTAATTATCTTCATTAAACAAGGCCAATTAAAATGAAATTTTATCTCGAGAACAACCTTATACCGCGACGTCTCTTGAAACGCCGAGCAAGTGAAGCAAGTTTATCTTTTTTTCCCATTTGTTGAAATTGTAACAGGAAATTCATTGAAGTTTATTTTCAAAATAATATTTTGATAGTGAAAAATATAATTTACTGTTCAGTTTCACCTTCAAGTAAATTAATTACTCGCGTGTATATTATAAGCGCCACGTTTCGCTATTGGTTGGTATATTTTTATACGCGAGCGATAAGACTTTTCAATTTATGTGATGATTCGGTGTTGCAGTGAACAAGTGAACACGAATTGCTTGTATTGAATCCTTACAATAGGGTTTATTTGCGTGGCGGACGGGCCGCAATACGCGCACTTTATTGCGTCATCAGCGCCGGGACAGAAACTCAAATGGATTTCTTTCCTTCCAACTTGTTTTTTCACAAACAGAATAATATAAGTATAGCCCAGCACTTCAATATTTGTGTTTTTGTTATCTCATCTTCTTATATTTATTTTAATTCTGTTTTTTTTAACTCTGCGAAAAATGGAATATATACGAACATTTTTACAAGTACAATTTTAAATAGGTATTGTATTTGCCTACAGGACATTACTTTTAAATAGAGTGTACGATATGTACCTACGTATATTCATTAGGCTAATCAATTATATCAGTACTATCATGAATATTTGTACTATCTACTAAATAATATGTAGGAACAAAGTTTATTTATTTAGGTTATCATGAATGGAGCTAAAACAAAAACGTATTGTTTACATAAATGGTCATTATTGTGACACGTACAGAAATGTGGGAACGGCGAGATATCAAATCTCGTGGCCATTGATCGGTGGGCGGGCGCGCGGCGGCGGCGGCGGCAGGGCGGGCGGCGCCCACGTGCTCGCTCGAGCCCGGAATAGACAGTTTGCCCCGAGCAACTGTTCTCAGCTCACATCTCTCTAGCGTCTAAAACTTTTTAAGTTTATACGTCGTTTATTTGTAAAAAATATATTTTTATATCATTTAAATTTTGATTGTCAATTCCAGTTGTGATAATAGTTTAAATTAGTTACAAGTTTGTTAAGTTTCAGTCAATTCAGTGTTTAAAAAAAATTGTAACTTCCTCGTGGTCGTGTACCAAAGGTCGTGTTGTGGACGTAAGCAATATACGTGTTCGTAATAACTGTTCCGTCACATAAGTACGATTGTGTTGTGCGATATCGACTTTGAGATCCGGGCGTGCTACGAATAAGTGCAGTCTCAATCTGTATGACATTGAATTAAGACGCATACACGTAGGTGTGTAACGATTTAGTAATACGTGTTATTTTGAATTTAGAAAACGTTTGGGTTTTGGCTCGGCGAAGTCGCGAGCTGATATAGTCGCAGTGAATAAGCGTCGGCGCCGGCGCCGCGTCGGGAGCTGTCAGGGTGCGCTAGGCGCATGTGCGATGCGATGCGTGACAAACTCGCCGCCCTGCTGCGTAGCTCAGTACATGCGCCCGCGCACACACACAACAACGAAAAGCAGAATGGCACATACGGCCCAGTACTCGTATTCACAGACGAAGGTTTACTATGATTCTATTATATTGTACAGAGTTCAATCATTAGCAACAAAATAAACAACATCTTACTGCACCTTCACTGCATCCTTGTTTAATCTATATAGATGATTATTTCAGATGACACTTACTAAGTTTTATTATCATTTAGTCTGTAGGCTAATGTTATCATTCATCTCCACGCAGGTGTGTAACAAATAATATTTTGAAAAGAGAGCATGAATTGTGTATAAAATTCTTGCAGTATGCTTTGGCTAGCGCCAGCACCTACAATCGAAGTATGTAGAATACTTTGCTAAGAATTCTTGGATCGTGAAATATAATAATATCGTCGATTGTCTCATAATATTTGCAGTGGCAACGTGTTCTAATAAATGGCCTCTAAAATGCCCTCAGAATACGGCTGAGGAGTAAATCGCGCTAACAATAATAACACCCATTATCCCATTTGGATTAAACTTGTATGAATGTGACTAAAAGGTGAATTTTGCTGAGATTTTTCTATACTAACCAACAAAAACATTTATCTCCTAACCAAAACCTGAAGATTACTGCTGTTATTAATTTTCTTACATGTTTACTCTTCTAATAAAATCCCTTTGTTATAGAGCAAACTATCTTTATTTCCAATGCAGCTAAAATTAAGATGTCCTTAACTCCGCTCTTTGAATGACAATTTAATTGACTGTTGAAGTACTTCGGCGGTTTTGTATAAATGCACTTTCTAAGCAATTGTAGGTAATATCAGTTCGTAAATACGTTGTTAAGCACATGACTGGTATCGGCTAATAGTAAAAATTGATTCCCGTAGCAAGCCGACAAGGTCGAAGTTGTTAGCTCATTCGTCATAAATTGATCATTATCATTGACAGCTTTTACTGGCTAGTGTATTGTAGTTTCGCACATAGTAAAATACATAGCTATATAAATGAAAAGGTATTTTATCATTGGATTAATACCTTATACAACCTACGGTTTCCAAACAACAAAGAAGTTGGAATAGATTAAACTTTGTTTGAAGCTATTAATTTGTATGGGGGATTAATTAATTCACACAATAACAGCTGTTATTTGGATGAGAGGTTGGATCCTGTTCAAACTAGGGTCAGTTATTCAAAAAGGATGGATGCCGGACTTTTTTTATGTGTGCAAGACCCTTGCTGGGCGGCACTAAAAACAAAAAGAACTAGTCAGCGTTATCGCCGCTAATCTATGCACTCTTCAAAAGACGGAGAAGCAAAAATACTATTAACAAAACCAACATTGCTAACAAAACTACTGTAATAGGCATGCAGGCTACGCAAAGGTTATAGTGACTCAAAAAGGACAATTAATTTCGTAGAATGATATTGACCTAACAAGTTCAATAGCACTAACTTAATTAGACTTTATTTCCAGCCACTTAATGACTGTCTAGTATACAATTCATGTTAAACTAACAGTTTTGTTGTTGAGATTCAAAGTTTACCCAAACATATAAGTTCATTGCTACGTCGGATCGATTCTTCGTTTATTTCAAATTTATCGTGTCAAATGTAAATATCGAAAGGTCCATTACGCTCTTTAACCACAATTTATAAACATCTAAAGGTGTAGCTAAACCAATCATGCTTATGTTGTGAAGTGAGGAAAAAAATATTGTCACGCCTCTTCTTTTATCGTTTTACCCTAATCATGTAAATATTTGCACAACAAAACTTACTAAATATTTATCGTAAATAATAACACATATAATTTCTTTCATTAACAAATCGCTGTATGAATCACGTTATTTATTTTTTCCTGTTACGATGCAAAGCTCGTGACAGGCCCGCTTTACGTCATACGGGTATTCTGGAGATAAATCTCGGCGTCTATTTTAACTAAAACATTTACTTTACAGTCTAAATCATTGCGAAGTCCAGCTATTTATATGTAAACTAAACAATTTTACAAAGTATCTTAATAAAATATTACCTACGTAGATTTTTATTTCATATTGGTTTGAATATTTCGATTTGAACAACTAAATGTTATAATGTTCTTCGTGGCTCGCATGCACAACTCTGATTTATACAAATTAATGAAGCCGTATTTAAATTCGTTGATTCAGTTCTTGGCTCACAATTAATTGAACGCTTTATAATTGCTGAATAATTTGAGCAACTGAATATTGTAAGGCACTAGAACATAATGCTGTCTAAAGAAAAACAGGGCGTCTGAACATCTGCAGGAAAAGTCGCATTAGAGAGTCGCAAGAGTAGAGTCTTATGTTGAAAGACTCTACCTGAGTATTTAAAGGATGCAGCATACCTATAACTAACTACTTGTATTCATCACACCGTGAGAGCTAACTAATAATTTAAACAAAGCTTTGTTCAAGTTTGCGTAGCAACGCAAATATATTAAATACCTCTACATATTAAACCACTTAGTGTAGCTTAAGTATAGTCACAAAGTATATATTATAATTTCAAGAATGCTACGTAGACACATATAGCTGGGTACCAAGACGATGTCTCAATATACATCGCTTTTATGATGTTAGCTCTTTGCCTTTATGTTATTATAACCTTCGGGATTGGCTACGTGTTTGCGAACCGGAGATTCCAACTTGGACTAATCAGACTTTTGCTTCGAATGTTGCTCTACTTTGGGAAATACGTGTATAATTTTATTTTTCGTAATAAATTACAGGGTTTTTTATATTGATATAATGCATTAGCTCCAATTAACTTTTAAAAATACCTCTAATGTGTTTGCTAAGGAAAACGTTAATAGAAATTGAGCATTTATTAGCTGTATTGTGTGATGTAACGCCTAAAACGAGAAATTGTATTATTATTAGAATTTCGAAACATATTCTTGAATGAAATGAGGTAAATCATACAATAGGTAGTTAGCTACTACTGGTGTACGTGATGCTCTGCACACCGTGTGTTTTGGTTACACTGTGTCCGGTGTGTCATGTGATACAACTGTATGCGTCATCAGAATGGAAACTCGAACTTGAGTTAGCAGAATCTGAGACACGAACTACATGTTATAAATGTATAATTCGACATCTTGTTAAACGGTTACTTGCTATTTAGGTCGACTCTATTATAAAACCTCATTTGCAAAAAAAGTCCCATAATTAAGTTTCCAACTAGTTTCTCAGTGGCATGCCTGCCATAGGCATTTACGTAAATTTACAATTTAGAAAATGATAATCAAAAATGCATGTGCTGTTATTTTCCAAATTTTCCGATATCCTTTCGGCATATCAATCAATAAAATCCAACATTGACTGTATCTGTTTACGTATCGGAAACGATTATGTAGAAGTATTACGAACAGTACAATTGTGTTTTCGAGATATCAAGTGTGGAGTGGTCTGTAGACATCGACACATTAATCGTCTCTCCATAATACCATTAGATTAGATTAAAATGAATCAGAAGTGTGTCTTGCGTCATATTGTATACAAGTTACGTTCCGTAGTGGTTTATGCGGTCCACATGCGGTATAACCCTGCATGCGCCGAGAGGACGTTTTCCTGTCCTTAATAAAAGTCTTGGCATGATGAAACCCAATCATTATAATAACTGAAATTGGCAAAGCGCTTAATGTTCCGCATGTCATTGTATTAGTTTTTATTGCTTTAAATCTGTCCTTTATTTTATTTCAAATTACGTCTGAAGAAATTTCGATACAATACCGATGTATTTTCACTATAGGCAATAAGTGACTGGTATAATATGTCTAGCACGTGTATGATATTGGCAGTTTGCTTCATAAATCAATACCAAATAGGCGCCCTTGAATCGATTTTTTATTTCAGTTTTAATCAACTTGACATTTATTGTTCACTGAAACAACAATCAATTTTGGTTGCATGTGTATTGTATGTGTCGTGTGTCAGAATGCAACGTGTCCGATTCGTGGAAATTCCCACTATTTTATTTATTTTTGTAAATATTGCATGAATATTTTGTGGTGATACGGTATCATGTAAGTACCAAATAGGGGTAGGAGAGAGAAGCTATATTAAACGTTAAGTCACGCTTTAAATTGCTAAGACAATGTGACATTGAAAAGGTCACATTGGGATTAGCTTGAATTAAACCTTCAATCCGGTACACACCAAATCCAGATGGTTGAACACAAGGAGAGCAAAATAAATCACATGTAAAAAAACACATAGGCGAAGAAATGGTAACATTTGTAACTATTAAAAATAGAAGTGAAAAGAAACCATGAAATTGTTTAAATTAGTTTACATCATTTAAGTTTTATTTCATCTCAACACATAATGATCTACGTAACAATACTAGTCTCATTAACCCTGATTGAGTGGGCATTTTGGCAAGTATTTCTGTGATTCTGATATTTGCAGAAAATTTATATCGCGATTGTGACATCAATGGGTGTGTCGCTGAAATTACAAGTCTTAGCGTTAGAAATTTCGTTTATATTCGAAGGTCTGTAATTCATTCTATTTTGATCAAGTAATTTCGAAATACGTGGTAACTGCGTATTGTTATTTTATATTAGGTGTTTCTGATTGCGTGCCAGCTTCTTAGTTTTATAATACCAAGTGTTTTGTTTTAATAACGTAACAATAACATTAGACGACAGTTGAAGTCTCAATTTAATTTCGGCATCCACGTTTAAAGTAAAAACAAATTGATTGTTGAGAATAAACTGTTCTTTAGTAAGTTTCCGCTCGAACTATCGTTAAAAACAACGTTGTAAGTAATTATAGAACTTTGTAGCGACACCAATACGAATTTATATCTGTATTGAGGCTCTTCGTGATTTTCTTCTACATGGAATTTAAAAATCTGAAGCT
The DNA here is from genome assembly GCF_003590095.1 of Trichoplusia ni. Taxonomy (NCBI): domain Eukaryota; kingdom Metazoa; phylum Arthropoda; class Insecta; order Lepidoptera; family Noctuidae; genus Trichoplusia; species Trichoplusia ni. The sequence goes on from NC_039481.1 coordinate 4,067,835, forward strand.
ACGATTTTACATTTAGATAATCACCGAAATTAGCATGCTAAGTCAACGGAACTTTCAAGATTGCATGAATGATGTGTGATCATGATACTGCAAAATTATGCTAACGATAATTTTCAGAAAAAAAAATAAAACAAGGTGAGAGATAATTGTTGTTGATATCAATAAAAGTCTGGCTCCTTGAAAAATTTACACGGCAAGCATAGGTTGAAAATCTCTAAAGACACCTTTCAACAATTAATTATTAAACAAAAATAATCAATTCGTGGCAACAAGAGGCTACGGACCGAAACTTACGGCATTTGTTTCTTTGTCGTAGCTCCAAATTAAAAAACGAAGTCGACTCGTAATTACCAGGTGCCAGTTGTCCAAAAATATTAAATTGACTTGGTTATATTTAGGTAACAATAATAACTTATTCATTATAACAGTTCAGTCACTAGGGAAATAATAACTTTACACAAAGTAAATGTCGTTCCATTACTTTAATAGAATTGCTTACTGTTGAAGTTGAATGGGCTATAAATGCATGGTAAATAATTAAAATGAGTTATAGACAGACTATGAGTTATGTAAGTTGTTTTTAATTATAACAGGACATTTGTTACCGGCGAATTTGCGTATAAGGGGTTTTACTCCGCGATTTGAATTCTATTTATCTTCCTTAAGTGGTGTTACGAAGTGAGTTTTGTGTCATCGTTCACCGCATAATAATATGTACATTTGCAAAATACAACAGTTTATCGCAAATAGTCCTTCAAGTATAACGTGTGGACGGAGTGCCGTGTAGTGATAATAAAACTCCGATTTTCTATCTTTAAATTTTAAAGTTTAGTGTATTTTTTTTTATGCTTTGATTATAATCTAATTTACTATCAACAAATAATAAAACGGTTTTAAATAACGCGTTTATGAATTTTAAATGGGTGCTAAAGAGAAAAATGGTACATATCCTGTGATATTTTTCATATCATTATTTTTGTTCTGTGTAACTCGATTTCGGTTATTTTATTATTAGTGAAAACATGGTGATTTTCCAAATTACTTATTGGCTGCTAACTTTATTAATTGCTTTTTGTTTAATATTTCTTGATTTTAGTTTATCATGTTACATATTTTATTTCATAATGCTCAAGTTTAATATTTTCTCCGTCTGTTTTAATTCTATTACGCACGAGAATCGATCACTTTTCTACTTATTAATTTTCTAATTAATCGATCAATGTTATTTAAAACTTGAGTCATTGTTTTCAAATCTCGAATCAATAAAAAAAACCTTTTTTTTAACTATAACTTTCGTTTATTAAATTGTTAAACACTCTTTAGACTTGATTTTCATCTCATTCTAAAGAGGAACGGAAGGATAAAGGCAAAGAACAGAGGCTATGACCCCTGTGTCTGTTTGAAGAATAAAAAAAGTAATTTCATATTTTTCTTAAATCTCTTATTTTTTGTTGTACAGGGAGCGCACGCGAAGGCGGACTGGTATGGCGCGGGTGCTCAGCAGCAGAGTGCGACGCAGAAGACGGCGCGGCGGGTGCGCTCGCCGACGGCAACTCCAACCCAGGAGACAAGGTAAACAAGACTAAAAATCAAGGCCGAAAGGTTTATTTAAAATGGGCCACATACAATGATTATTCTAGTTAGATTCTGGTTGGTTATAAAACGTCAGTCCTATGGAGAATAACCAACAATGATCTTTATAAATATCAATCCCTATGAATAGTACGATTACGATTTTCCTGCACCATCAGGCAGTGAAACTGTTGTTCTTATGATGGAAATGATATAGTACGCTGCTCTACCATAGCGTTGTTTAGCTACAAGACTCTGCTTTGTAATCTTTCACTACTTGGATTAGCACGAAGTTTATTATAGAGCCTTTATTAATTATCACTTCCTAAAACGTTAATCTAAACATCGAACCAACAATGAGTGTACATAAGACTATGTCGATTTGGTACTCAAAAATATTTGGCCCTTTAACAAAAAACTCGAGAGAATGAACTTAGCTCATGTGGGTTATGGGTATACCAAGTAATAACAAATGAGGGTTCATCAAAATAGCATTGTGAAGAATGAAGTGTCATGACATGATGAGAAAGAAAACCCGGAGCATTTAGATGATGAATAGGAAGGATTTGTAAAAGAAAGAAAAATTTGCAATAAAGGAGGGAAGGGAGAAAATATCGAAAAGATTGATCGATAAATCCTGCTTATAACCTTTTTATCGTTATTAAAACTGTAATGATCTTAACTTCCACTTTTATGTAGAAATTGATTTCAAAATAGACCCCAGTCGTTTCATAAATTGTATATTCCAACGTTGTATATTCCCTGGGAATATATTTACTGAGGTTTTATTAGAAATATTAAATCTTTTGGAAAGAGAAAATCCTATATGCAAACGTCTCCGAGGAAGACCTTATTGTTGAGAGCAATGGAAAATTCAATATGGCTTTAACTGTTTGCTTAGTAGGTACTTTTGTGTTGAAGGCAATTCCCTTATCGACTGACAAAGAATATGATTTTAAAATTAAATACTTATGTAGTTAGCGATAGGGCTTAAATTTGAATTACATTTCTTATTGGTTTAATTTCAGGATAGGCTTTCATCTTTTTTAGTCGGTGTCTATTTCTATATTTCTTAGCTTTACTTTTTTACATTGTACCATGACTGAAAATTGACCAACCAACTTTTTGATTGCAAAAGAGTCCATGAAGATACGTGTTGCACTTCATAGTTTGTGATGCTATCCATTTGAGGCCATGTTTAGCAAAAATAAGAACAAAATAACTCTGCAATACCAACATGAACCTGAAAATGTCAATCACCAAATAAAATCAGTCCCAACCAGCACAATTCCGTAACATTTCAAATCCCTGCCTACCAAATCTGTCCAGTTTATGATATCGTTTTGTTTTATTGGATTACACAGTTGGAGGGGTCGGACGCAGCTCCGGACGACCCTGTTCACCTCAAGAGACGGGTGGGACTCTTCAGTGGGGTGGCTCTAATCGTCGGCACTATGATTGGTATGACGTCATCATTCACCTTTACCTTTAGTTAAGGACGAATTCAATGAAGTTAACTGACCGTTATTGCGTATCACTGTGACAGTCGGGCGTTGTTTTAGTCACGTTTAAATTTTGCAATTAGATTAAATAAATGCAGTAGCTACGTGAAAAAAAAGGTAGCCAATAAAAGCTTTAATAGTTATTATTAAAAGAACATTAACAAAAAACGGTAGCATAGACACGTAATCACTGTACCGTTGTTTATCTTGAAATCATTTCATTATATATCAATCACTCGAATGAACTACGTCAGAATACACACCTAATTGGCCGCTGCTAAAAATCTGCATCTGGCTGAAGATAAACATCTACTTACGCAAGCTACGTCACACATTAATTCTAATCAAAATAGCATACAAAATTACTTCCTGTAAAATCCCGTAGCATTAAATTTTCTTAGAGTGTTGAGATATATGTATTTGAATATTTCCTGCTTATTTTTACCTTTATCGCTTTCATCCGTTTAACACATAATTATTAGCTAAACGAAAGACATTCCAAACTTGAACTTTATTTTATTTTCGTTCTAACTTTCCAATAGAGTAGAGAATGTATGACACAGATTTTTCAATGAGAGGAAGCTACTTCGTAGTGTTAGTTAGGATTCGGGCCAGCCATCCGTCATTACTAGAAAAAACAATTTTAAGCCCGCACGTCAACACCTAGCTATATCACTGAGATGTGCCAAGCGCTACGAGTAAACTCACGTGCACGTAGCCGGCTAGTGGGCTACACTTCTCGTAATGACGTAAAGTTCAAATTCTTGCCTTGCAGAATGAAAAGGTATTTTACCATTTTGGAACTGGGAGTCAATAAAACTAAAAATTTGTAGCATTACATTACAATTTTCATTTTTGTCATTTAAATATGTCTGTTTTTAGACTCTGTAGCATCGTAGCTTTCATCTCTGTTGTATGTTCTCTTTGTTGTTACGTAAGATTAAAGATTTTTCGGCCATAACTAAACATATATAAACTCTTTTTTCCAGGTTCAGGAATATTCGTCTCGCCCTCTGGGCTTCTGGAGCGCACAGGCTCAGTGGGCATAAGCTTCATCATATGGATGGCATGTGGCCTGCTTTCATTGCTTGGTAAGTAACACGAGTCACTAACGAGTCACGTGAAACTCGCTCATGATGTACTTCAATCATCAATTGGTTAACTGCTACAACAAGCACTTGTGTGTCGATCGGCAAATTTAATAAAATTGATTGATGAGATCGCTTATTAATAGAACAGTTTTTTATGTAGACGTTGTAATCATTTCTGCTGCCATATACAATTGTAACTATACGAACTATATTTGTGTCACTGAATTTTATAGATCGTTGACTTTGCATGCTAAAGTAGGGAATCGGAAATGTCTAGCTTTATGAATTACAAGTAATATTAATTATATAATAATATTAAAAAAAACATTGTGTTCTTTAGGAGCGCTGGCGTACGCGGAGTTGGGAACAATGAACACGTCATCAGGCGCTGAATACGCCTATTTCATGGATGCTTTCGGAGGACCTCCAGCGTTTTTGTTTTCATGGGTAAATAACATCAAACATTCTATCATAAATAGAGTCGATGTAAATAACGATTTTGTATGGACTCATTTGGAAATTTGCTTGTTCCAGGTCTCGACATTAGTACTGAAGCCGTCACAGATGGCTATAATATGTCTGAGCTTCGCAAAATACGCCGTGGAGCCGTTCGTGTCGGAATGTGAACCTCCACACAGTCTCGTCAAACTTGTCGCGGTCATTTCTATTGGTACGTCTAATAATAACTGAAATGATGAACAGCGTGCATGATTATGAATCGAAATTGACCAATTCAATTGATAGGTATATAACTTTATACCTACCTCAACTGCCGATTAGGGTCAATTAAATGTCAACTGCTGGAAGCCATAAATACACAACTTATTTATAACGTTTCTTTTACAGTGATGATATTAGCAGTTAATTGCTACAGCGTCAATTTAGCCACAAACGTTCAGAACATCTTCACTGCAGCTAAGCTGGTGGCAATAGCTATCATCGTGGGAGGTGGAGCTTATAAGTTAGCATTAGGTATACATTTTATAAAATATATTTGGTTTTATAACCATCAATTATCATCGCATACGAAACCTGATTATTGTAATTTGACTAAATATCTTGGAATTCTAAAATTGTCTAATTTTCCTGCTCCCTAACAATTATCATGATAATATTAAGACATCATTCCGTCACAAATGCTAATACTAACGGTTATTGCGTAATACACATTTGACTCATAATTATATTTATGTATCTATGACCTATATTTTGAAGAAGAAATGCGTAGTATCTCCGGATTTAGAGACAAAGTGCAGACTTGAGTGACGGAAAGTGTAGCTATATTTTAAGTCGCTTTCGGTACTATGCTTGGAAAAAATAGTCTTTCCTCGGGGAAAAAGCCAAATAGTTTACACGGGGTATACAAAATTTATTTCGGTAGACCTTTTCACTTTCGGCAGACCTCTTAATTTCCATAGAAATGGATAGTTTTTACAACAGTCGTACGCATTTCTGTGACACCCTGTATAAGGGAGTAGGTACCATTCTTGCTTAAGTTTTGTTAATATATCGTAATTAGCTACATAATAGTTAGTAACGGTTAGAGTGGCTCAACGATTAAAACACGAAATCATCTCATTGATAACCCTAACTTCATTAGTAGCCTTTAATATCATAATGGGTTGTAATTTTTTGTATAAAAACTGACGGTTGGTTGTTCGATATGGTGCAGGTAATACGCGACATTTACAGGAGCCCAACTTCGCAAGTAGCACCGCGACGCTTGGCAACATTGCCACAGCGTTCTACACCGGCTTGTGGGCATATGACGGTTGGAATAACCTGAACTACGTCACTGAGGAAATTAAAAATCCATCCAAGTAAGTGCTATAATTCACAGGGGCTAAGGTACAGTCGATACTTAGGTTATATTGTGTAACACTTATCTAGTATTATCATTTATAATTATAATTGCTTCTTCATTTAGCTGAAAATTAAGCTGTCACCTTTGCCTTGTAGTTGAATGCTTTAGAAGATATGGCTACTAAAAGCGACCTCAACGGAAATCCTAATTTAATATGTTGTCTTTACTATAATTCCAGAAATTTGCCTCTGAGCATAATAATCGGCATTCCGTTGGTAACGCTGTGCTACGCGCTGGTGAATGTGTCGTACCTGGCCGTGATGTCGGTCAGCGAGATGGCGGACAGTGAGGCTGTGGCAGTCACATTCGGCAACCGGCTGCTCGGACCCTTGGCTTGGCTCATGCCGCTAGCTGTCACTATATCAACGTTCGGATCAGCGAATGGCACGCTGTTTGTTGCGGGAAGGTACTGTGGTATTTTTGTAACTAATAGATCTTCAACTACGAAACAACAAGGGCTTAAAGAACAAGCCTTAAATCCCAAAGCTATCTTTCTTAACGTATCTCGGTGTAAGCACAAGCCATCTTTATAAGTATGTTGATTGAAATTATCTAACTAAACATACCTTTTATTTCCAGATTATGCTTCGCAGCGTCACGAGAAGGCCATTTGCTGGATATTCTATCTTATGTCCATGTTCGCCGCTTCACGCCGGCTCCTGGATTGATATTCCACGTAAGTACTGATCTACGAACGATAGCAAACACAAGTCTGTGGGCCTACCCATACCTCTTAGAGTATTATTGTTGCGGCTGTGGAAGCGTGATAGCGTTACAAAACTACCCAAACATAACTCTAAGATGACGAGGGCTCTTTAATGGAGGGATTAAATCCTTGTGTAGTGAGAGTTTCACAAATAATCAAGTCACATACACAAGACACAGATTCGGGAACAGCATTCGTGGATCATACAAATATTTGTGACTCCGCGACCCTTCATACCACTCAGCTATCGGTATTCGTAAAGCGCTTGACTAATGAGATCTTTTCCTTTCAGTCTCTGATAGCGGTGGCCATGGTATTGTATGGGACAATCGACTCGCTGATTGACTTCTTTTCGTTCACTGCGTGGATCTTCTACGGCGGCGCTATGCTGGCATTGATCGTCATGAGGCGTACTAAGCCTCATGCACCCAGGCCCTACAAGGTATTAAGGCATTAGTAACCTATTTTTATTTAACCGTGTCGTTTTGTGCCGTCGTACTTCTACAACTGCAACCATTCACCGTACCATATGTGATAGCAGTAATCTTGTGTATTTCCGCATTCAGTTTATGTATGAAACTACAAGTATACTCATTTTGTAGGTGCCGATAATAATACCGTACGTGGTGTTGGTGGTGTCGACGTACTTGGTGGTGGCTCCGATCGTGGACAAGCCGCAGTGGGAGTACTTGTACGCCACCGCCTTCATCTTCGCCGGGCTCTTGGTCTACATACCGTTTGTCAAGTGGGGCTATTCATTGCCGTTCATGGGTAAGATTTACTATAAAGATGATGATGCATCATACCTACTGATTGATAAGAAGAGAAATTGTTCAGAGATATTCTTTTTGTTGTTTCAGATAAGATAACAGTTTTCCTGCAGATGGTGCTGGAGGTAGTGCCAACTTCAACAACATTCGAGTACTAAGAGTATAAGTCAGAGCTGGACTATAAAAAGCAATTGTGACAAAATTACTCGTCGATTTATGTACCATATCTAAGTATTATTTGGATTTGTACTGTTATCTACTTTAGGTTCTATTTCACCAAGCCCCAACAAGGTTGAAGATAATAATTCGTCAAAAGCAAGATTATTAGAACGATTTTACGGAGGCGGTGTTTTAGTACCTTTTTTTAATATTATATAATTTTTTGACTGATAGGTATGTTCCTTATCCAAAATTATTGCCCACAATATTGTGTATATGCAAAAACTTACTGTTTTATTGTGTAACATTAATGACTTAAAAATTACATGGTATTTTGATGTTGTTGCAGCGTAAAGCTTTTTACACTTTTGTTTTTGGAGTTTATGAGGTATTGTTGTACATTGTGAAATATAGGTATTTGGTATTAATGCAGTGTTTAAAGATGTGAAAGCCAAAAGGCAATATTTTTTGCTACATGTAGGTAGGAAAGACATCGTTCATTTCATTAGTTTGCACGAATCATTCCTATGGGGACATGCATTTCGAGGTGTTAGTACTGCACCATGTTGCTGTTGGAAGTTACATCGTAATTATTGCAATAATAATGAATAGGTGATGCGAAAGGTGAGAATCAAATAAAAAGTTGCATATTTTTCTGATAAGTAAAAAAGCTACGGTAGGCACCTCAGTACCTACAGTCAATTGCTTTCATTTTTTTTTAACGTAACACATGATTTTATATGTTTTCGATAAAACTGCTACTAACTCATCTTTATACAATCTTTTGATTTAGAAAATAACATCTTATATTTTTTAATATTTTTCTGCAAATTGTATTTATGAAGCCCTCCCATGATTCTCATCTTTCACATTAAGAGTAGGTAGAACGTGGTAGTCAGTGATCTCGATAAGACTCAATCCCTATTCGCATCACTATGAGTGACTGTGCTAAACTCATAGTTGGTAGATCATCCATTCATTAATAGCGAATAACGTAGGTAGCAATGTGTTTTATTTTGATAATATACATATTCAATTAATCGGTTTGCATTAAGTGTAATAGTTACAAGGGATAAATAGTTTTGTCGCCACTATTTATGTATGTAGGATACAGAATAACTTACAAGAGTTATTATTATATATTATAATATTACAATCTGTACAATCAATAATTACTGTGTTACTAAGTTTACTACGTCAATGATTTCTTGTAGACCTATATCGCTGTAGGACGTTGGTCGAAAAGACATGATCTTGACATAGGCAAACTATCTGATTCTAACCGTTAACGTAATCTCATTGTCAGGCGGATATCTTATCCCTTTTGAAAGACTAAAGTGTGTATAACAATAGTTTTTAAAAATGTTTCAATGGTTGATGTTCGCGACCGGTAAAATTTGGTCCTATCATTCCTTACCGGGGCGAACGATACCATCGACTTGTTACTGAAGATATTTTTATATTTAATGATGGTATAATAAGTAACTACGTATTTGATTTTTATTAATTTATCGTTTAAAGAGATCTTACATTTTAGGTAGATTAAAATTAGAAATTGTTTTAAGGAAGCTAATTTCAGTATATTGCCTAATTGTTTGTTCTATCGTATCAGTTAACAGTTTGGACATTTTTAAGAGTACATAATTTTTATAGGTATTGAATAAGCAAAAACGGGCACACAGAAAGTACACACCTAACGATGTGATATTGTTATGGGTAAAAGCTAATGGTTTTATTTTGTGTACAGAAAATATCATAAAATGCATACCTATACTTACATAATATAAATATGTGTGTACTTATCTCTGAAAGAGATCAGAATTATTTATTGTTATATACTACCATTGAAATGAAATTTTAAATAAAGACAAAACAAACTAATTCGCCTTTCTATTCAACCTACCAATTCCTTTACATTATACAGAGCTATTATTGTACAACTTATTTAGGAAAATAAATGAAAACAACAAAAATAATATTTAACAATATATTGTTGTAAACAAAGATCACAGATCTTTGAACAGTTCTATACCATTTAAAAATATTTTGGCGAAATGTAGTAAAAGATATACTCGCTACAAATCTAAGATCTAATCTAGGATACAGCCAAGGTACTATGAGAATACCAAATAGTCACACCTACATAATAATAATTCGAGTGCAGCATAGACAAACGAAGACATAATTTTTGTATGACCAATAAAGTATGTGAAAAGGTATATTAGAACTTAGAGCTTATTCTTGACTGTAAATTCAAATATTTGCTTTTGATACACAATTATAGTAAATAAATAGTTTATCAATTGCACATAATAAATAC